>NC_071620.1:23302596-23607596 GCF_014839835.1 Dryobates pubescens | reverse complement strand
ATAGAGGACTGCTGTGGCTCAAGGATCCTTTGAGGATCAAACCTCACTTAGAACTTCATTTCCTGAGAAACACAGGCAGGGCTGCAGCATCTTCATTACTACAACACGGCAAATATTCATCAGGGACAAACTTCAGAGTGTGCATTTAATCACTGCAGTGGTCATGCTCCTTCAGTAATGATTCAAAATGCAGCCAAGGGACTGAAGATGAAGGCAAAAGTTGGAGATTTCAGAACATGCTAGAGAACAGAAAAACCTTGAGGAGCACATGCATGTGTGCACGTGCCCTTGATAAGCAGACAAATAAAAGAATAAAACAAACTAGTCAGAGAAGAAAAGTAGAGAGAAAAAAAAAAAAGTGTAAGACCTGCTTCCCTATAGTAAACTTCTCAGAAAGGGTTGAGGTTGACAGGGACCTCTGGAGGTCATTTGGCCCAACCCTCTGCTCAAGCAGGACGACTGCTCAGGACCATGTCTAGACGGGTTCAGTGTATCACAAAGGAGGGAGACTCCACACATTCCCTGAGTCAGTGCTCCATTATCCTCACATGGGAAAAGGGTTTCCTGATGTTCAGAGGAACACACCTAAGAAGCTAAGCAAAGTGCAGGTCAGCCAGCCTTTGTGATCTTTTATCCTCAATCCATGGCAATACCTGCCCTTTGTGCTCTGATACGGGATATGCTCTTGCTACACACCAAAGCCACCTAATCCTTTTCACAGTATCACAGTATCACAGTAACTAAGGTTGGAAGAGACCCCAAGGATCATCAAGTCCAACCTGTTTTCACCTCCTATGTAGTCTTTCTGGCTTTTTCCATTCATGCTCTTAAAACTAGTCCAAGGTGAACTGGGTACAAGGATAAGAGCAACAAGTACATGCTCACAGACCTGACTTGCCTAGCTGCTGGTGATGGCTCTCCACGAGACCAGAGGCGAAAAGCAGCACGGTGGGCTGGGCACGACCCGGTTAACCACTCCGGCAAGCTGGTCCGCAATCCTGCGGGATGAGGACCGTGTATTTCGCCGCCTCCCTTCAGGCCAGCCTGAGCTACCCCAAGCACCAACCGTTACAAACCGCCTGATAGAACAATCGGAGGCGGCCACCACACGGCGGGGCCGGTAGAGCAGCGGCAAGCGGGAGCCCACCCGCCATCCCACGGCTCCGGCCGGTGGGTAGAGGCCCCGGGCACCTCCTGCAACGCTAGCGCCCGCTCCGAGCGGGCAGTGTTACCCTCCCCCTGCGCCCGAGGCCAGGGAAGGCCCGAGAAGCCGCCTCACCTGCCCGTCTCCGCGGCACCGCTGCCCGGGCAACGCGGGAGGGAGGGGCCGGGCCGGGCGGGAGGCCGGGCCGAGTGCTTCACGGGTGCCCGGCAGAGAATAGGGCTGTCGCCGACGTTGTTTAAAATGAAACACGCGTGTTCTGCAAACTTGTACAAAGACCCGGAAGGCTTTAGTGCCAAGTCACCGGCAGAGCCCACCGAGGGGAGGTTGCGCTATCGCCTCGGCCTCTGCAGTAGCTGCTGCTTCAAAGGGCAGCTCAGCTACAAGCACCGCTGCTGGTCGGCCTCCGCAGCGCTACAGATTCAGGAGCACAGTACCGCAATACCGCTGACAGTAGCCCCATGCAAGCACAGTACGTCCAATTCCAGCTGTCTCTCGACACCAAACCTGGCTGACATGGCAGCGCGGGCTCTTCCGCCACTCCAGAATGACAAGGAGCTTAAGTGCTCTCTCTGCCTCAAAGCCTTGGTGGAGGACTACAGATGTCTTTAGTCTTTCCACTGCAGATAAAAAACAGCACTGGAGGTTACCTGAACTGCATCCTCAGAAAAGATGCTACTGCATCTCTTGATAAAGCAGTGTCCCTTTTGTCCCTTCTTACATGGGCTGTAAGTAGCCCGAGCACTCATATGAACTTCATAATAGGATTATTTGCTTCATAAAGCCTTCACAAGTCATTGCACCGAAGAAACTTACATGCTGTATGCTTGAAATAAGGCCAAATAACTACTGAAAAGGAAGACAGTAATATTTGAATCAGCCCTTTTAAATCTACATTATGTCCCCACTGATGAAGATGTAAGCCCATACAAGATAAAGATAAAACAATGGTCTTAATGTGTAATTCTGTATTTCAGCCAAGAACCTCCACTCCCTCCACTCACTGCTCAGGCTGTACAGCGCCCACCCACAGGGCAAGGAGAACAAGAACACTGACCCTGCCACATAGGATTTGCAAAATGAGGCATCAAAATTACACTTATCAGGCAGTGGAATCAACAAACCAGTCATTCATGCTTTGTAAGGTGAAGGGCTTTTCACAGAGTTCTTTGAAGAACAGTGGGGCTGCTGTGCAGGTTTTTTAATGCATTCAGCCAAAAAGTGTTCTGAATACTGTAAATGGTGCTAGAGCTGGCATCTTAGCAAGGAACTTACCAACAGAAAACAGTTGCAGGTTCCAGAGGGCCGTCAGAAATGAAAACATTTCCCAGTGGAGAAGGGGGAGTCAGAGAACAGATGCAGAGTTTCAACTGTTTTTAATTAATATAAAAGAATCTGTGTAAACCCAGTCAAAGCCATGCTGCAATTAACTTCTTTCAGTATGCAAAAATAGGTACAAAGCAATCTGACAGTTCTTGGGTGAAGGCCTGTGGAACTACCAATACCGTCATACTCTTGACACCACAAAAGGGATACAATTCAGCCAGTATGCATCTCCTATCCCTCCACTCGAGACCCAAGGTCAACGCAAATTGTGGTGAAAGCACGCACAGACACATAGACATTTTCCCACTTGAAGAGGAATGTAAGACGAATGCATGTTGTGTTACTCTAGCACAGATGGAAGCCACTGGTGCAGCGCTCAAGCTAACAGCCAGTTAACTTCATGCTTACTGTCATTTCTATGCTAGAAGAGTACACACAACACAATAAGGCAAACTACTAAAATTTAAAAAATAAAAAGCAGTGTTATTTAATTCTTGTTCTGTACAACTTTCATTTTATTCCCCCAAACACATGTTAAAATAAGGAGATGAGATCTTTTTGAAAGTCCACAATAGAGTTTCAGAGACAAACTTCACTTCACCTGCAATCTGCAGCAAGCACATCAGTTTGATTTAAAACTGGTTCTCCATAATGAAGGGTGAGTACAGACAGTGTAAGCTACATTAAAATAGCTACAGTTCACATTACATGATTGACCCAGTTCAGTTCTTTCTGTCATCACTTGTGAAGCAACAGTAATAAGAAACAGCACAAAGGCTTTTTCTTAATAAATTTTAATGTTAAGACCAGTTTGTCTGGATAAAAACACAAAGTTACAAGAACCACACTACTGCAAATTCTGCATGATACACAGTAGTGCTTGCAATATTTGAGTGGCAAGACCATTTTGGAACTTTTTATGAAAAGTATGTCAAAGACAGAATCTTGGTATAAATAAGAATGCATGTTACCAGTGAATTTAACATTGTGAAAGTATCTGTCCCCACAATGTACACCACTGTAAATAGTCAAATACAATATTTATGCACATCAAAAACATACAGGGCAAATACTCAGTTCAACATTCTCTCAGCAACAATGAATGAGAATTATTTTGGTTATTTTTCCACGGTTTCATTTCGATGGAAAATTTCCAATAAATGATTCCAAAGGGTAGTACTCGTGGTTCAAAACTGCAAGGACAATAGTAATTCTGCAAATTAGGAGTTTCTGATCTTCTGATATTGACAGCCCAATCCTCCTGCTACTAGATTCAGATGCGTTTGGCTTGTGCTCGCTACCTTAGAGCATGACTCCAGACACCAAAAATTGAATCACCACCATCGCAGCTGGGACTACATCAGCTCAAAACACATCAGGTAAGAGATGCAATATCAATAAAAGGAGATGATACTCTCACAGTACCTGCCAGGTTCTCAGATATTAATTATGTACACATATATTTAAGTACAGAATACTAAAGGACAGTGCACTGAGCAGTAAGTTAAATGTTCCATCAATTTTCCAATTGCTTCAATGGATTCTTACATTTTCCCCATTTAAGCTAGGAAAGGTACTGCAATCCAAGCATGTGAGTTTGTGCTACTTAAAGCTCTGTGATACTGTTAGGTTTTTCTTTAAATTACCTGCATAAATAATCCCCAAACATCTACATATAGAAACAGCACAGACTTGATTTGGTGGCTCTTATTTGACTGTGTCTTTGCAAAGAACTCTGCCAACTGTCCTGGGTTCAGTTAGGAGGGGTAATTTTCATCACATGGAGTTGGGTGGGGCCACACCAGGATAAGCAGTGGATCCAGCCAATGGGGTATTCCATAACATAAACATCATGACTGCTGTGTGGGGCAGGGTTGGCATGGGCTTTTGGCATATGGTCAGGTGAGGGTGTTGTATTTTATATTACTTGTTTTATATATGGCTTACTTTACTATTGTTGTTATTCCTGATCTTCATTTGTTTTTTGCTTTGGTCTACTGAACTCTGCTTATCCCAACCCAGAGGTTTCACATTTTGCTCCCAATTTCTCCTTCCCATCCTAACCTGGGGAAGGAAGTGGAGGAGAGTGGAGGAGCAGCTGCATGGGGCTCAGCGCAGCTGGGTCTAAAACCATGGCAGCCCCTTTTTGGTGCCCAGTGTGGGGCACAAAGGATTGAGGTAATGAAATACCTGACCAAAGCCTGTTAAAACAATTTTAGATTACTTAAAACATTTTAGATTACTTAAATAGTCCATGTTCTCAGATTGTGGGTCCACCTCTTTGCCTGGTGATATTATATAAATCTTTGTGTTCTATGTATTCCCCATGGTGACGCTTATCCTCTTGGGGAAGAACTACTGGATATTGTCACCTCACGACTATAGTACTGTCCATGGGGTTAAGCTGGTATTTGGATGCAGCATTCTTGCTTAGTAGTAGTCTCACCCCATTTACAGGTGAGACAGAGGAGGAGACTCTCAGCTTTTGAGAATTTTGAGTATCTTCAGGAAGGCCAAGCCAGCACACTCTTGCTGCCATCTCATGAATATGTCCCAGATCTTGTTCAGGGTTACAGCTTTTTTCCAAAAATACCACCCACAGATCTGCCCCAAGGTGGGACAGTTATGAGTGGCAGACTGTGTAAGGGAATACAAGCAAGTGCCTTAGACAGTGGTCATCTCCAGTGTTTTGGAACTGCATCTCTGAGCAAGTGCATAATCCTGATAAAGCAGTAAAATATCTTGAAAAAGTGTTGTCAACCTGGAACTTCCTAAGACACACAACTCACTGCTATTAGGCATGGGGAAGGTCCTAGCATGAGTCCTTTTCAACCCTATTCCATGCCTTCAAGGGGAAGATAAAGCCTCTGAACATAAACAGACTATCAGGCACTGTGGCTAGTCAACCACCAGCAGCAGGTGCTCCAGCTGCACCAGAGAACAAACCTGTGCTTCTGTGCAGAAATACACATGAAAAATCTGTTCACCTTGTGAGGGATGACAATGAACCAAGACCATCATGAAAACAGGGGAATAAGCCAGAAGTAACAACCCAATCCCTATCTCCAAACAAGCTGCAAGATATGTGAAAGGATTGCAGGTGCCTATTCAGATGAGCACATGATCACCTGGCTGCTGATGCTGGGATAATGGGGCCAATAGTTTGGAATTAGAGGGCAGCTAATCCAAGCATCTGGGATCCCTGTCTAGGAAATGGGGTATTGGCAAAGCAACTGAAAAGCACAGGCCCTTAGACCCTGAAGGGAGCTTCTGTCAGGTGTGAAGCAAAGGTACCACTTCAAGGAAGGCATGTGGACCATGATGAAGAAAGGTATCCAGTACCTGAGGGAATTAACTGTGCTGGAGGTGATTTATAATGATCAGAATGACAAGCAGGGACCTTCAGATCCTGATGACCCATGTGGTTGAAGTTCCTCTGTAGCATATCATCATCATCATATGCCAACTTCTTGTCCTGTAAAGACAGCTAGAGACAAATGGTGGATGAACTGGCTGGCCAGCTCTTGAAATACAATGGAAGTCTCCCTTCCTACAGTCTTGTGTTTCAACTGTGGAGGAGCTGTCCCAGGAGTGTCATCAATTCAAATAGGACATGTTCTATTCCCCACCTGTATGGTATGTATCTCAGCTATTACAATTAGATGCTTCCCTGCCCAAGGGAGAGAAATGGGGAGGTATACACCACTGAAAACCTGTGGTTTTACCTGTGTGACCATTGAGGAAAATATGAGGAAATGGGATGTAAAACCAACTTCAAGTCTAGCTGCACAAGTATGAGCTGTGAGAAAAAACAATCACAAAAGGGGATTGCTCAAAGAAAAACACTGCTCCAGTTTCCAGTAGAAAATTCACCACTAGAAGCACTTTTACTTCTGTCCTCTTGAAGGAATGTTCAAGTCAATTTCACAAGAATTGAGTGACTCTGGTCAGGACTGGAGGTAAAGGAAAGGGACAATCAGGTTGAGTGGACTGTATGGATCTAACAATGAGGCACGTCAGGCCCACAGGAGAGTAAGGCTGTGGCAGATACTGGTGCACAATGTGGCCTAATGCCATCAAACTATACAGGGCTAGAACCCACTGGTATTTCTGGGGTGATGGGAATCCCAACAGCTAAGCACAGTGGAAGCTGAGTTGAGCCTAACTGGGAATGAGTGGCATAAACAGCCCACTGTGACTGGTGTGGAGGCCCCATGCATCTATTGTATAGACTATACCAGAAGAGGGTATTTCAAGGACCCCAAAAGATACCAGTGGGCCTTTGGTATAGATACTTTGGAGACCGAGGGACATAAACTGTTCTCCATCTTGCCTGATGCCTCTGAGACCCCTTCTGAGGGTTAAAGAACAGATGTCAATTGCTACCATGGTAGCAATATCACACTGATTGAGACTCCCTGATTCCCATTAACTGATTCATCGACTGGAGATCCAAGGGGGGATCAGCTCACCTTCAACGGCCCCACCTGGCCAAGTGTGAAAGCCTAATGGAGAACAGATACTGACAGCAGACTACTGTGCCCTAAATGAGGTTGAACCAGTAGTAAGAGCTGCCGTGACAGACATGCTAGAACTGAAGTCAGAGGCAGCCAAGTGGTACACCACTACTGATATCGCCAATGCTAACTTACCCTTGCCTGTTTAGTAGCACGTTTATTTCCCTGCCCCACAGGCAATAAATGATATGTGATGAATCACTTCCTCAGACTTACTCCTATAAAAATTTGTCAAGGCCAATTCTGTAAGGAAAGATTTGTTTGTTGTTGTTGTTGGGGTGTGTGTGTGTGTGTTATTTTTTAAGGTAATTGCACAATATAAAACTCATATTGCGATTTGTAACTTTGGTAACTTACAGAAAAAGATTCCAAGCTCTTTAATTAAGGACCTGGTCAGAATACTACTTACACTATGCTCTTTGTTTCTCTGCAAACATATCAGATGAACTTTCTCTCTCTCCTCTTGAGGTCCTAAAAAACTCTGCTATTGATAAGAAATTGGCTAGAATTCAAGTTGTGAACCTATTGAATTTTTCTTGGTACCTTTAAATGCTTCTGTCACCCAGCCTTAGCAAAGCTTTTACTTACTGTTTTCATTCGGGAAATCCTGATTCCCAAAGCCAGCCTGCTGCCCCCAACCAAACAGAAAAACCCAGCTGAGCCTCAACATCTGAATTCTTAGAAGAGGAAATAATTTTTTTTTTTTGATTTAACAGCGACTGTACAATATTACAAACTCAGACACATGAAAAACAATCAAGCAATAGAAAAAAAAATGTACAACGGCTTTGGTGTTATACAAAATAATAAAAAACAGACCTGACAGCAAGATACATAGTTCATTATGTTCTCACCACAGCCACTTCGTTGCTGACTGTAAGACAATTCCCTACTTGTGATATTTCCTGTGTGGCCTTTCCAGTCATGAAAAATCATACTATAGTACTACAATAAGAGCTGTTATGAACACCATAAAGTAAGCTCCAAATTTTATAAAAACATCTTGCCTCTTCACACTATTGCTTGGTGGCACGTTGTCGACAGAACAGCAGTCCAAAATAAAGTGACAACTAGATTTAATAAATTAATATACTTTTAAAAAGATGTACAATGCACATTCTTTTTAATCCAACGTTTTAGGGTGTCAGGAGATTCCTATTTACACATGTACAGACCTCAGACAGGGTTGATAACATCAGAAAATGCAGATAAGGAGCAGAGCCTTAACTGCTACCTGCATACTACTAACAGAAGCCAAAACACTGCTGAGGGTATTATTGGGAGAGATATCCAAAGACAAGAAAAGTCTGTGAAAAAAAGACATGTAAAGGCAAAGGGAAGGTCAAGATGTTTAGTACGACCATTTATTCTTGTGAAGACTGAGGTGGAGCTGTTGATGTGCCTTGTTTACCAGATTTTCGTTCATAATTCACAAGTCGTTGCCCAACAAGGTACCTGTAAAATCACAGTAAAAAGAGTGAGAAATAAACAAAAGTTCATACAATTAACAAATCCACTCTATCACCTTTGCTTCAGTAGTTTTCTCATTTTGATGGAAGTTGTTCTACAAGTGCTCCTTCTCCTCTTAATGGTCTTCAACCACCCTCATCTTTTTTCCTCAAAGTGAATGCATTTCATAATGAAATACAGACATTACAGGTTTGTGTTTAACTTAGGTAATAATACAATTCAGACATATATAAGTTGAATGAAGATATGAAATATAAAGAGTGTGCCTGCATTATTTGTATATCCAGCCCCTTTGCTGAATCATATGTTTAAGAGGATCTTCACAGTGTCTGCAACACTGCCACTTGAACATCTGATTAGCTCTGCTAATATACGATATGAAAAACATCCTGGTTGGAAAAAGTAGTATTGTAAAGAAAGAACTTCTGTAGCAGCTCCATCTGTCTTAAAAGGAGGAGAAAATACCCCAACTCTGCCAGGCTTAAGGGCTGCAAGATTCCTTTATTTGTATCTGTTTCAACATCTCAGGAGCTTAGCAGTTTTTTCTATCTTTCACATTATTCCTTACCTTCTTTATCACAGTTTCAGACTCCTGCTTCTTGACATCTAAATTCCTTCCCCTGCTTCCTAACCGTACGCTGTTCCTCATGTAGCCATATACACCTAGGATTTCTTCCCCTGTAACCTGTCATTTCCTATCCGTATGCTTCCTATCTGTACGCTGGTTGTACATGTAGCCATAGGATTTCTTCCCCCGAAACTTGTCATTTCCCTTAGAAACTTTCACCACTGCTCCTTTCCTCATGGTACCATAACCAAACAACCATCACATTTTTTATACAATCTATAATGTCACCAGATCTTGTATATATTTTTGAAAGTTGTTACATGAAAGATTTACTTCAGTGTATTTCTAAACCATAAATCTCCACAGGCTAGCATGACTATGTTTGCTTACTTCCTAAAATAAGATCATTAACTGAAGCTGTACAAATGGTCTACAAGTAAGGGTATAGCATTTAACAAGTTCATTTAATATTAAAGCAATTTTCACTTAGATTATTCTCACATCTTTGTGTGTAAATTGTTTACATGCCTTAACACAAGCAACTTAAAACACTAATGGAAGTTAAAATTCAATATGCGTGCTTGGTGAAAGACAGTAATGGTTAGCTCAAACCCCATTTGTGTATATTGATACCAGCTATACATTCTACAGTAGGTCAAGTATTACAGGACCTATGCCAAAGGCAGGTGGGGAACAGGATTTAAATCAGCTGAACCAATAAAAGGTGTTAAAATATAAACTGATTTGGTGAGAGTTTATTTAGATACAATTCTTACTGTCTGACTGTATTAATTTCACATTTACACCAAATGATGCATTTGTAATTTCCTAGCATTTAAGAAAAGTTCATTTTAGGTTTGGCTTCTTTTGCAGTCAGTGGAAAGTGAAACTGTTCTGGGGTAACTCAGGAAATGAACACAATAAACTGCTTCTCAATTCAGAAGCAGCATAGGAAGCCTAGTTGCTGGGGTCCAAAACTTGGTTTTTTTTCTAAAAAACCAACACATACCATAATTAAGATAACACAAACCAATAAAAGAAGGATAACTTAGAAACTAAGCAGGATAACCAGAAAAAACATCTGAGTAATACAGAGCAATACTAGTGAAAACATCAGAAAACAGTACAAAATTTCCTAAGGATGAACTATCAAATCAACTGTAAGTTCTTTAACAGGTTAGTTGTACTAATGACTAGAATGAATAAGAAAAACAGACATGCAGAAAAAGTTGGAGAAATGGTTTTATAAACAGCAGATTGAGACACGATTTTACTTTTAGATATGCCCTAATCATTACCTTCACTTGTCCTTCAAGACTACAGAGGGGAAGACAAATTAATTTGTTTTAAACACCCATAGGGGTGAGTCTTCCATTTATAAATACAGTTTATTCCTGTGTTTACCTAGGTGAATGACAGACAAAACATTTGCCAAGAACAGTTCAGCTTTTCCTCAGAGAAGACTTTCAAAATCCCTTTCAACCCAAGTATCTACAATGTTTGAATTCAGCTTGAAGGTATCACAATTTGAAGTGGGGGAAAAAAAATACTCACTTGTCATTTTTAATGTGTTCATAAAGGCGCTTGAACTGGCGGACTTGGAAGGAGAGGATTCCCATCAAAACCACCACCATAAGCAGAAAAGGATAAATTCGTCTCTGAACTAGGTTCTGCATTTCAGCAGTAACTCCTACAAAACAAGACAACCCTCATATAAGCTAACATTGTGAAAGCAATTCAATCATTTCTGCTTCCATACATGCTTCTATACTTTTTGTTATGCTGCAACATCAGTGGAAGGGCTATGAAATAACACATCCATTTATCTCACAGGTCTGACATGACAGATGCTCTTTTCAATCTGATGCATTAAAGCCAAAAGCTTCCATCAACACAGTGAAAATGCACAGTAAAAAAAACTTGGCTTATCAGCTCTGCTTGCTTATTGACTTCTGTATACCTTTTATCAGAAAAGAAGTTGACACTACAGAAGGCTGTTTTAAAGTGAGAGATTGAAGAATAAAATGGAACTTCTTGAATGTCATGTTAACATCAAAACTAATTGGCAAAAGACAGCTCTTGATGAAAAAGCTTCTAGTATATTCAGCTTCTAATAAAATTATTTTCCTCAATTATGAGGGGATAGTAAAGTCCAAAAAAATAAACTGCATTTACAATTTAATACTGCATGAAAAACTTAAAACAAACCCAGTATTTCACCCGTTCTAAGCTAAGTCAGAAAATATGTCTGTGGTTCAGCTTCTCAAAGGAGACTAAAATTAAAGGCTGACAGTCCAAAGAGGAAATGATTTTATCATCCCTTTCCCAAACTAGCTAGACACCTAACAAGACTGCTGTTAGATATTATGCAGTCCCTATTCTTGATGTATTCTGCATGCAGTTTATTAAAAAGCCAGTCAGAATGGTGTATTGCATTTCTTTGAAACCCCCAAACATTTAAGACACAGCAACTCTTAAGCATTTACACTTGCTGGCAGAACAGTGGGGGTTTGTTAGTATTTTTAAAAAAATAGTGAAAAGCTTGAAATTTTATTTCCACAGACATTTATATTGCTCTAAACCGTGAGAGGATAAACATGTATTCTAAACGTATACATACCTAATAAAGGTACAACACCGGAAGCTATGATGTATGGTACACACAGGGAAAGTAATAGAACAGAGATTACAGGTGCCGCCAGTTTATGAATTATGAAGTGTAAATCAATGTTACGAATTCCATTTGCATATACCTAAGGAGAACACATTAGAAATAGATCAATCAGGAAAGCCATGTATTTTGCTTAGAGCAAAAATTACAAGGTTTTATGTAATTCTCCTCCTGAAATGACACGGGCATTCCTAACTGGAAGAAAACGATGATGATCGCAGCCAAAGAAAGAAAAACTGCACCCATCTACATCATGAGGGCTCCAGGAAATAATTTAAATAGTGTCCAGGAAAGCAATGTAATCTAGAAGAGTGTTGTGACTTGTGGAAGTGGAATAGGCTAGCTGAAACAGCATCAGAGCTGTGGATGGCAGTTTTGTGGGTGAGTTGGGATCCCTTTGTGTTGTCACCTTGCTGAAAGAGGATCCTGTGTAGGCTAACAGAGCAACCCTATTACATTTGATAACACAGGCAGAAAACAGAATCTTACTTTGTACTTGGTTGGGCAGACTACAGCTTCTGCATATGGAGTCTCTGCCTGAAGACAGGACCTCCACAATTCTTGAGTTTCTGCAGCTAGTAACAGGAGCTAAGGTCTCAACAGGACTAGATCAGTCATGGGAAAGCTCACAATATTCAAATGGCTACC
Organism: Dryobates pubescens; assembly: GCF_014839835.1. Classification (NCBI taxonomy): domain Eukaryota; kingdom Metazoa; phylum Chordata; class Aves; order Piciformes; family Picidae; genus Dryobates; species Dryobates pubescens. Next base: position 23,595,234 of record NC_071620.1, on the reverse strand, counting down.
ACATACAGCTACACGATGGCCTCTGTCCCACAGCCTGGATGTAACCATTTCTAAGGATGGCTCAGGAGAGTTGATGTGTCAGGGCCACAGAGACCATCTGAACTGGCAGGAAGAGCAATGGTATGCATCAAAATGTATGTAGTCACAGAACTAAGACTATGTACCTCCACTGTGACACAAAGAGATCAGAAAATGGTGTAATAAATGGGGCTGGGAGCTATATTTAATCAAGAGAGGCACTTTATGTACAGAGGTCAGAGCATGAACCATAGATATTATGTACAGTGCAGGACTGAAAAGTTGAGATACTTCATTGAGGTAACAGGTGCAGAAATTAAAGGTTACAATCAAGATAAAAATTACTTGCATCACAGAAAGCAACAGACCATATGACAAAACTGTTCACAGAAAAAGCGGAAGGGAAATAGCATTTTCTATATGCACTCATCAATGAGTAATCTCTACAGCTGTGGAAAGGGCAGAAAGTCTCTGTTCTTGAGTGGTGTATTTGGACACATGATTTCATCAGAAGAAATAACAGTATTTCTCAGTTTGACACAAACCTAATAAAATTGCATATACATAACATTTTTTTAATTTCAGATCTGAAGGTTGTTTTTGTTTTATTGTTAAGCACACATTAATGGTTTAGGCTATACTAGTTGAGTTTCAATTACTTAAATTACTCCATCACTACAGCAGTAACTCCATTTTCTGAGTCACATTCAAAAAATTTTCAAAATGTATTATACAGATAATTCATATGGACAATTTTTCCTACCTGTTCAATAACAGTTTTCAGCCACCACTGGGGACCCATCAGTGTTATGGCAGCAATTATTTTGGCATGCAGAACTCCAAGAGCCCAGTCCTAATTTTTAAAAACGGTATCATTAGCATATACACATTTTTTAACAGTTTGACCAAAAGCTTTTAGAGCAACTTGTTAATATTACTTGTAAGTGAAAAGATAATTACTTTGGGATATTGTTTAAAAGAGGTGACACCTGTAAGTGCCAAAGAAAAAGCTCTCAGTCTTAACTGACATTTGTAAAACAATCGGCTCCCTGGTACCATGAGAATTAGGTACTACTATTAAACCAAAGGCAAATACAAATAAAAACATTGCATTACTGGAAACAAGAAAGCAAGAGAGAAATATTCTGGTACAAAGTAACTAACACTGGTAACATTTACCTAGAAGTATGTTATTTTGATTCGTTTAAAAAGGGAAGAGAAACAAGACACAAAGATGCTCACACAAGTCAGGAAACAAGGGACTTTTTGTCTTCTTTTAAATGTCAATTGTTGAAAGTTGGTTGTAAGTTTCAACAAAACCCATCAAAACCAGAATCAAAGTATAGGATGGCAATGCAGAATAAACAGTTACAGAACTAGTAAGATTCAGAGTATTACTTTTCTTGAACTGCTTTGCAAATATTTTCTTCAATTACTTTAAAAACCTCAGCTTGTACTAATGTCTACTGCCCCAGATATGCTCTAAAATTTAAGAAGTTAAAGTCAGTGTTAAAGTTGCTTCAAGCAACTAACCTTTGCATAACGTCTGCTTTTGTGACAAATGGAAGTTACTCTCAAGTTCAATAGCTCCTTGTTAATTTAGAACAAATCTCAAATCCCTCTAATCTGATATTTTGAAAAAGCTCTACCACCCAAAATTACACTCTCTTGGTGTATTTAATTCCAAACTTTTAAATAACTAACATTTTTAGCATTACCAATTCTTTCCCAAACTGTCTTGAAAATACGAGCATTTACCACTGCAATCATATGATGTCCTGACTTACTAGTCAGTTACTTAAACAGACAGCTCCAAAGTATACTTGTATTATAAAATAATGGAAGAATTAAATTAGCAGTCAAATTCTTCTCTGTATAATAGCTTTCAAACAAGAGGACACGGAAAGTAAGTGAGAGCTTGTTCGTGGGCACTTCAGAAAAAAAATCACTACCTCTGAACACTTTGTTATTTAGTAACATACAATCCAGATTTTCTGAGTCATGGTTTTCTTGAGTTACAAGTTCTTTCACAATTGGGTATAAGTGATATGCAAGCATTTCTCACTCAGGCTACTGTGCCTTCATTTCTTCCACCAAGTTACAGGAAAAAAGTTGGCACTCCATTAACCTGTGAGACTTGACTAATGAAAACCTAAACACTACTACCTCAAAATATTGTATTAATGATCTGACACCTCAACCTAAAATGATCCTAAAGCATATAAAAAACATCTACTCATAATGTGTAGCATCACTCAGTTAAAACATCATATGGAAAAAAGAATCAGCTGAACCTCTTGCTGCAGAACAGCAGGCAGAAAGCTTTCCAGAAAGGTCAGACAGAATATTTATGTCTGTGCATATGCACATACAGCTATACAAACTTATGTACATAACTTTACAATGATGCTACTAAATGAGTTATCTATCTAATCACTGAAAAGCAAAGATACTCTGATGTCATCCCAAACAGTTAATCTTTTCATACTCAAAATTCTTCATTTACAGTCCTTACATGCAGACTAACTGTCTTTTCTCTGACACAAAAATACTCTGCAAGTATCCTCTCAAACACCAAATATTATGAAATAAGAACATGTACTCCTTACTTCTAAGTAAAGAACTATGTCAATGGCAGCAGAAGAATGGGAGCAGAGCAACTGACCTGCCAAGGATAGAAGAGAGGTGTTTGATCCAAAGGAACTCTCAAAGGTGCAACGATGACCAGTTCAAACAGAAGACCGAGCAAAAGTGGGACAACGCCCGCTAGCAGTATAGCCACTATTAATGTCTTCATTATCTAAAACCACAAACAATCTAATTAATACATTTCTCAGAGGATTCTTTGTTTGAATTTCAAAATGTAACAAATTACATAAAAAGAAAATGCTGGAGAAAAAAAAAACCAAACCACCTCAGACCTTTAATTAAATATATATATACACACACCTAGAAAGAACTTTCATTACACACATTGTTTTGCAATTAAAGTTGTTAAGACTAGGTCATGTTCCACATAACCTCCAGAAAATAGCATGAATTATCTTAAGCTTAAAATGTCCTAAAAATGATGGGTATTTGGGAAACATGGCAATACATGAAACACTGCTTTTCTGTCTGTAACACTACAGTAAGCACATAAACATGTCCATCACAAGACACCATTTTTCCTATGAACATTTAGAATCACTACTTCAGCAAAAATCTATTACAGACATCCTCAAAACCAAAACTAAGATAGAAGTGAGACATAACTTAGTTGCCATGGCGAGAATCTGAAGTGCCTGTACTAAAAAAGGGGATTTTCTTTTGAAGAATTAATTTGAACAACATAATGTTCTTAATGGTCTGGCTACTTTGTAGAGACACATTCATCATTGTCGATCAGCTTTACTAGCTTCTGATAATGTCAAGTTGCTAAATGAGTAATAGCTGAGTTTCCAGTTATATGTGAAAACAAATGTATTTGAGGACACATGACATGTGGGGATAATACAATGCAACATATTCACTTTTAAAGGCAGAAAACATGCATACATATGTAAACATGTATATGCAAATCTATTTACACTGATTGCTTAACATTGTGCCAAATCGCTTCCAGAAACAGCCCATGCAATAGTAATATAAGCTGTAAAAGCTTTGAAATGGTCTGAAAAGGAAAAAGTAGTATTCATTACAGAGTAAAATCTGCAAGCAAATTGAAACAGTAAGTTTTGTTAGCTACTTTGTTGATAATTTGGTGACTTTTTTTTTTTTTCAGGACTCACCATAAGAGACCATTCTTTGACTTTCTGAAAAATCACTCTACGACCCTGTGGCATCCAGGCAACAAGCACTGTCACTGCTCGGATAGTTAGCCAACAGACATAAAGACCACAAGCAGCCGTGTACAGTTCATGGATTTTGGCAGCCCCCGTCCAAAATGACATTAACCATCGGCCAGCAAATACTGAAAAAACAAACACTGTTAAATAGAGTAATGCTTTTTGATATATTAAGAGGGATGCCTATTAAAAAAATACTCAAACATATTTTTTAAATATAAATGCACAAATAGCATTCAGCATAAACCAGTGTTTTGGCTCTACACCCATAAGGCACAAATGTGTGAAGCACTATGCAAATAGTTACATAGAGGATGCCAAATATATGTACAATTATTCATTTTCCCCCTCAAATTTCATCACACCTGCAATATGATCTGAACTACAGCAAAACAAAGCACTGAATACTGCACTATTCAGAGCCTAAACACTAACCATAATTGCAAAGGCAATAATGGATTAGTGCATAAGCTTAAACTCAAATCTCATGAGCAGTGTTTGGCTTATTTCAGCACCTCATAATTTTTTGAGGCTTATTGATATGGTTTTTCTGAAACTCTGCTACAAAAATTGGGAGACTCATTTGCTACATTTAATATTTTTTAATACTTTCCATTCACTAGTATTATAAAAGGATTATTTTATGTACTACTATTAAAACCATCACAATATTCAAAATTGATCTCAACACATTACTGTCTTTAGGATCATCAGTGCAAAGAGGTAAAACTACGATGGTACTATGGTATCCAGGTTATAAAATTCAAATAGGTTTGCATGTCTTGATTTCAAATTGTTTTTAAAACTCTAAACAGTGCTTTTGCTTTGGTTAAAGTACTTTTACATTTGGGAAGCAGAATGCATGTTACTTGAAGGTCTCCTAGTGACCTGTTGCAAAGAGACCTTCAGAATATTTATTTAATGTCTCTACTGTAAGAGACCTGGTAACAACCTATAGATTTTCCTTCTCTAAATGGTAAAGCAGGTCCAAGAGTTTCAATTCTTTTTTCCTCTCAATTCTACTACAGTGATTTTCTTAGCACTTGCCCTTAAAAGAAAAATATTCTGTAACAAAAATGGAATGTCAATGTCTGTCATTTCAATACAATTACTATCACCTAGAATTTGAATTACTTGATAACATTAAAAATGAGAGAGTTACCCATGTTTTTTCCTTTTAACTTTAAACAATATTTTCAAAACATCTGCCCTTGCTGAGTATGGTAACATGCTGGGCTGGTTTTCTATTGCAGTTTTACAATAGACTTACCTGGTAAGGTAAGGCAGATAAGACTAGCGATCAGTAATGTTATGCACATGAAAACAATCAAAAGAAATATCTGAAAGAAAAAAAAAGAAGAAAACCAGTTTAAAACAAATTACTTATGCAAAGTAAAAACCCACAACCCAACAAAAACATTAACAAGCAACAAAACAAATAAACAAAAAATTTATCCCAGAAAAGCAGCTAAGCTAGAGCGTTCAAATACTAACTGAATAAATCAGTGATAACAGACCTCTCCAAAGTACATGCAGCACACCTGAGGTGTCGTGTATTTCTTGTAAGATTTCAGCTCAGTTGCCACAACAGTAAAAATTAACATTTGAATCTAGAATGAAGTTGTCGTTATGTAAGGTTAAAAAAAAAACCCTGAATGGTTACTAGCTCTGCATCTCAGATAAACAAGACAGTGGTTTTAGAATTAGGAAAACCTTGCTGAGAAAGTTCCTCCAGATGTCCTCAGGTTTATGAGGCCAGCAGCTGACAGCTAGGCCGGTGGCTCCTTAGTCAGATTTACACCTCATGAGAAAATTCTCAGGTATTTGACTTCTTTAAATATTTGAATGGTCTCGGGCATTATGTACCACAAAGATCTGCTTCACTAATCATCACAGCCACAAAACAAGCAAGCTGACTATGGGAAAACTAACACCTTAATACAACAGACTTCTGAGAGAAAGTGGAATCTGTAACACATTTTCCTTGATGAGACGTATGGAGACATGTAGATAAGTTTCATCTCTAAGTTAGGATCTTCATCACTGCTTAAAGAAAGGAAAACCTTGTGGTTTTTAGATGTTATCCTGCAGGAAGTGATATGATTCCACAACACCCAGTTACATGCCAGGTGTCAGCCACATACCCTTTTCCACACTGTATATCTTCTTTGGGGTTAGAGACCCCAAATGACAGAAAGAAGAGAAAGAGTAGCTGACAACTGGACAAAAGAAACTTCTCAGTAGTGCAGAATGCATGGCTGACTTGCTTTGACCTAAACAATACACAGGCTGCTAGTCACTTGTATCACAGAAGCAGCACTGACAGGGACCATAATATATGCAGACTCAGACCTTACAAGGCTCTTCTCTCTCCAAAAATCCACAACAACATTATTCCAAAATGGCAAACGAGCTACAATGAGGACATGTATTAAATAAATATTGAAAATGGTAGTCAAAAGGAAAAATGCTCACAGGAGATGCATTCAGATATACAGGAGTGAAGGCTTGACATAAACTCGCGCCAATAAAATTACAATCCAATAAGATTACAAAAAAGTTACCCCCAAAGTTGTCAAAATTGTTACAGTAAAATAAAAATGGCTTCCAGAAAATAATTCCAGAGGTTGGAAATAAATCCAGATATGGGGAAAAAAAGCCAAACAGAAAAATGACTGAATTCTGGTAAGAGAAATTCAGAACTACAGTAGACAAGCCAAAAGGGATTTCAGAAAAAACATACCGATTGTGTGAGTAGTAGTAATAATTTTTAGAAACTGGATAGGGTTTTTTAAAAAGGCTCAATGATAAAGTAATAAAATCTAAAAATCCTTAGAAGAAATCTTGCCAGACTGTTTGCAGGCTCTGTTGTCAACTTTGGATTATGAAAGGAAGGCTAAAAGAAGACAAGGCGATAGCATGAAAATTCTACAACACTAGCACTTGATCTGGAGAGGCTTTAGGAGGTCTAGGCAAAAGAACATTTGTTTACAAAAGGAATGAGCTGGAAGAATTATTATCTAGATTGCCTGATCAAATTGATGATTGGCTTTTATGTAGAATAATTTAAACATCAATTCTTTTTGAGATTCATAGAATCATAGAATGGTCTGGGGTAGAAGGGAACTCCAAAGGTCACCCCCCCTCCAGTCAGCAGGGACATAGGCATCTATGTATGTACTTTAAAAACCAGCAACATTCTTTTACATGCTTATTTGTAACCAAAACAACATAAAGGATCAGTTTTTATTGCTTGCTCAATCTGTATTTCAATGTTCTTCCAACTTGGTTAGAATAAATAATCAAGCATAGAAAGGATCAGATGCTACCTTTTTCACCCTCCCCACTTAAAATCCCAGTTGAGAAAGTAATTAAAATACAGTGTTGTTCCATAATGGAAGACTGGGCAGAAGACACATTTTTCATACAATGAACTTAACCAAGTAAAACCGAGGTCAGTGTGCCAAAAATCACAAATGAAGTACCTACAGTAATCCTGACTCATTTACATATTTAAAACAGTGGAAACAGGGACAGAATCATACCAGTGAGATACCATGTGTTTGAGATTGTGCAAGTGCTTGTTATCTCTTGATGAAAACACCTGAAGGAAATTCGGTTAAATATGGTTTTATGCCTACATTCTCAAAAAAAAAAAAAAAAAAAAAAATCTCAAAAAACCCCAATTTAAAATGTCTAGAAGAAGGTAATTAGACCAGCTGAATATCAAATTGCTTCTCACCAGTTCAAGGTCAGCACCTCAAATTACTGTAATCTTAGAGTATGCAATGGTTTGAGAGAAGGGCACTAAGCCAGTGCATATTCTTGTGGCAATGGTAGCAATAAGCAGTGTAAGTAATCTGGCAGTATAAGCTTAAGAGCCCAACATGGTGGTAGGCCATGCCCAGCGTAAGTGCAGAAGTAGCTAGCAGTGTAGCAAAACAGTGCTGTGCCTGCAGCATGTAACTAAAGCAGGGCACTGGTAGCTATAAACACAGAGAATTATCTGGGAATAACAGAACGCACACCTGCATCAACAACCTCACGTGTTATTAGTAGTTTGACCAATAATCTATAATAGTATGATGTGTGGCCACTCATGGGGAACCAATGAAGCTATGCCAACCATGCTCTCCGAGTCTAGATAAGCTGTAGAAGTTCCCTTCATAAATGAACAATACTAGATCATACTGGTCGTTCGTATTGACTCCATTCTCTGTCGCCGACATATTCTTATCCAGAAGCATCCATGAAAATAACCCATGCAAGGGTAGTTCTAGAAAGGATTTAATGAGCCCCTAGGTTAACACACCAGTTCCTTGAAAGCAGCATGTCCACATTACAGCTGTTATATATTGCCAGGTCATGGTAAAAGAGATTCCACTTGTCATTACCTTCATAGCAAACAGGGAACTGATTTCAATTAACCTGTCGTGTCATCCACACTTCCTATGAACTTGACTCAGTCCAAGTGAAAATGTCACAAGTATCATATTTGCTTTTAAAAGAATACTATAAAGTCTTATCTGAACTTTCAAATGCCCAGATAATGTCTTCTGCATATTACCTCAGTTTTCAGCTGGATCAGTTTCCTGTTCCAGCTTACTGTCTGTTCTAGCACAGGTATTCATGCTAAAAAGGGAAAAAAGGAGCAGCAGTTACCATGAAAAGAAAACTGGCACCACTCCTTTCAGCAGTAAGGGCATATTTATGCTAGACTGAATTGGTCTCAGAGTATGCTTTGACTTCCTGTTATGACCAAACTGAGGTAGCAGTAGCAGTTGCTATGAGATGGGCAAATTCATTCTGCTTTTCTAGCCTATCATCTCTCAGCTACTTCCACTGTTTCTACAACAATGCTGAAGCACAAAAATCCTTGTAGAAAGCCATTTTAAAGGGCAAAAACAGTAGTGGAGAGAATAAACTCCACTCCCCATCCTCCTCCAAAAGCTCCAACTTCAAACACTCAGAAGTTCAATAGTTGTGAAAGCCTAAAATATATTCAAATTTGCTTTCTGTTCTGAGATTTCTAGGAAGAAACAGCACTTTTCGTTGTACTTTGTTATGAAAATTCTGCTGTATTTTAAGCATTTTAAGGAAACTTCAGAAGCAAACCTACACCCAACTTCAGCCTTTACTACCATTCTTAAGCTACACCTGATATCACTGTAAATGAGCTGTGTTTAAGTTTAGATTTGATTAACTCCAAGTTGTAGAAACAACAAAACAGTTTACCTAGTTTGATGCATATACTATTCTACAAACTTCAGCATTTGCCAACAACATTTAATTACTAGCAGTATGGATTTAGGTCTTTCAGGTATTGTAACTCCTTTCTACGTTTAGTATAGGTGTGCTAGAAGGTCTCAATTTAATTTCTTAACACAACAAAAAATGTTTAAAACACACTTCAGCTAGAAGGCAGAAGCATGCCCTCTTGAAATCTGTGCCTTGTTAGAGACGTTCCTGAACTACCTGTTTGCTGGGAGGTAGTGTATTTCTCTCCATTACTATCCAACAGGCAAAAAGACGTGAAAATACATCATACACAGCACATACAAGATCTAAAAATAAAATGGTAATTGAAGGTTGTAGGTTAGAGAGTAAGAAAAGACTCTATGTAGGAGTAAGTCTCTAAGTCTGTTTTTTAAAAAAGATGCAAACTACAAAACCAAACCAACATGATCCATCACTTGACTCTTCAGAATATGTGGGCCAAATCTTTCTCACAAAAAAAAAAGATGCCCATTTTCCAAATGTGTTTCCCTTTTCTCCTAGCACGTTGGGTATACATACCCTAAGTGGGAATTTTAAAGGCCTGCGATAAGGCTGGAAACCCACAGGTCCTCCTTGTTGAAGTATGGCTTGATGGGCTGCATGAAGACCTTCTCCCACAACTGGAATGGCATTATTATTGCGAGCATGCTGGTTGTTAGGCTGCTGGTTTGCATTGTTTTCATTCTCTTCCTGGTCACCAAGTAAGTAAGAATGGAGATCCCTGTTAACAGTAAAAATTTCATTTTTGTTCTGTTTGATATTAAAACCAATCTTACAGAAGACAGGCCTAATCAGACTAAGCACAAGTGGTACTTACACTTACAGTAAATATTGACAGAATCTTGATATAGGGAAGTAAACTATTTTCTGATAATACGTCCTAAACACAAGAACAATGCTAATGTGGATGCAGATTAGAACAGTGGGAATATAGCCACAAAGATCACTTACATGTTTGACTGCTTTAAAAACAGTATCTGGTATTAAAGTTATGCATATAAAAGAAAAATTGAATCAGTATTTCCATTTGTGTAAGCAGGCAGCTCAGTTGATGGCTTTTACCTTACTGCTGGAAGTTTTATTGGAAGCAACTGTCTTCAAACCTAAACCAAGTCAGGGAAAGTCTTTCAAGAAGATTTTGAATTGTTCATAACCCGTTTTATAAGAACATCAATCCCAGAAGGAGTCAATCTATTTTTTAAAGTATTGCTGTTTCCTGCATGTATCATTAGTGAATAGATACTTGAGTCTGATTAAAAAAACCCAAAACCCAATACAAACATTGGAAGTTAATTTTCCTCAGCTTTAGTAGCAAGATGCATGGAAATACTCTATTGGCAGAGAGTTAAAACATTTTTACATTGCTAAACTAAAACTGCTGAAGAGATTTCAATTGTTTTTAACAGCTGCAGAAGTTGAGAAAGAAAAGCCACTTCTATCATCATCTCTGAAATTCTCTTCTTGTATCATACTTAAACACTATGAAAACATGGACAAATTAAAAAATCCCTGTAGTGATCTAGGAAATCACTACAGAAGTTTTTCACCACATTTATCTGTAAAATAGCTATTAAAGTTACTTGTTAGGGTAACTCTCTTGAAAGCATGCTGCTTTCATGGGAAAAGGCTAAGCTGGACACAATGCTTGTGGCTGATTTTGGCTTTCTGTACTTACAGCAAGTACCCAGCAGAAACTGTCCATGCTCGCACAAGACCTTTCAACCACTGTCGGGTATGTCCTTGTTCTAGCAAAGCTGGAAGCACCACCTGAAGTAACAGGAGCTCTAGGGAAAGTTCACTTACTGGAGCATCACTAGAAACAATGGCAAGAGCAGGAAATCAAACATAAAGAACATTCTGAGAGTAACCTTTTACACTGAACCGTATTAAGTCCACCACAATAAAAAACTATATTGGATTCCAACAAGAAAAATTCATGGGTTTTTGCAAATATTTTTCATTATCTACAAGTTCAGGTGCACAAGAAATGTAAGAAAAATGTAAATAAAAAGGAGCAAATCACAGTCTCTGATTTAATCTGTTTGCTTCTATCACTGCTGTTTCAATTATTATTTAGAAACAGAAACAATGCTATGACTATAAAGATATGCAGTTAGAGATATTCTTTTATTCCTGAAGCAGCGATAATCAGGAATGAATGTGAAAAATAAACATGGCAACAACTTCACTATCAAAAGCTGAATGGGAAGTGTTTTGAAGGCATAGAAAGAATGGAAAAAAATAAAATTACAAAAGTAATACAGAATGCCTATAAGCTGTCCTTAGTAGCTTTTTATTTCACAAATTGTACGATGTATCCACATCCTTTATCTTTTTAATTTTCTAGAACAATGAAGTCAATTGAAAACAAACAAAATATACCAAACAATGCCACATTTTTCTAGTTAAGAGGGTGACTAAAACAATTACCTTTTAGAATTAAATGCTTACCTGTAAAGCATAACATTATATGGAAGGAAATTAGGCAGGAGATACTTAATAATGCGTATGGGAAGCCAGAGCATGAGCAGTACTATTGATCCAAAGACAATCTGCAACAAGGAAGTTAAATAATTTAGTGCAAATAGCAGAAATAACCACATGCAGTTTCCTACTCATCTGCCTGACATGTTTCCTGTATGTGGTAGGGTTAGCCCTGGCTAACAGTGAAGTGTCTACCCAGCTGCTCACTCACTCCTTCACTGGCTGAATGGAGCGGAAATAGAAGAAAGGCAAGAAAACTTGACTGAGATAATGATAGAGAAAGTGAAAGCTGTGTTTGCAAGCAAAACAGAAAGAGGAATTCAGCCACTGCTTCCCATCAGAAGGCAGATGATTAGTGCCCTCCTGGAAAGCAGAAGCACAGCATTAACAGCTACTGAGCGAGACAAATGCCATAATCACAAATGCCATCCTTTATTCCTCTTTTCCCTCTCAGCTTTCACTGCTGAGCACCATGTCATAGGGTATAGAATACCTATTAGGTCAGTTTAAGTCAGCTGAACCAGATACACTTCCCTCTTAACTCCCACCTTGTTTGTTGGAGGGGTGAGCAGGGCAGACAAGGAAAGGCCTTGACCTTGTGCAAGCACTGTTACAGCCAAAACCACTGTGTCAGTAACGTTGTTTTGGCCACAAACACAAAGCGTAGAAGGACATGGGCTGCAATGATGAAAATTAATTGCACCCCAGACAAAACACTACAGGTACAATGCACTGTGGCACAGTTCTACCTTCTTCCCACCCCCTCCAGCACTAGCACTGCTAATTTGGGATTCCTCTCTTTTCCCAGTGACTGAATTTTCAAGTGCCTTGTAGGCGCCTCGAAAGATCTTTCCATTTCCATTTCCCCACATTTTTAATTAGATGAAGGTTCAAAATTTAGTTGGGGAGATCAGGTGCATGAAAACCATGCACTTCTATGAATCCTGTTTCCTTAATTAACCAGGTTAAAAATTAAGTACATTTTAAACATTCTTAACATACATATATAAGTTAATACATATATTAAGTATATATTTTATATATATATATAAATACACAACTAGAGCTAAGAATGCAAAAAAGATGTGTTTAAGTACGTAAAGAACAATCAAATCCCATTCTTCTTGAAACTTAACAGTCCGTTCTACACAAATTTCTTACAAATACTGAGAAAGAAACACAACTTGAAAAGCATCACTTGTTTTTTGAAATGGTAAGCTGGGAACAATCACCATTCCGAGGCCCACATTCTAGCATGAAGCTAGTAAAACTCTGAAGTAATTAGTTAAGCAAATCAAACTGTTAAGTTCAAGTAACTGTCAGTTTCAACACAGTCTGAGAACATATTGCTAAGACCTTTATTAACAAGCAAAATATTTGCTTATATTTAGGTCACTTGCTGCAACTCAGTTTCAGCCAGCATTATGATTATCTACAGAGAAAATACCCTGAAGGGTGAACAGGTCAGCTCCTTTTGTGTACTGAAGGGCTCTCTAATAGAACAAAAATGCTTCTGTTAACTTTTTCTGCTCAAAGCACTTCTGGTGTATGTGTACAGTACGTCAAATAATAGTTTCTGGTGTATCGATGTGACATTTATGTTAAGACAAACTGCGACTCTTTCCTCACTGCATGCTAGGCAAACTTCAGACAAAGAAGCAAAAGGCAAAATCTTTCATTATAATCTGAAAATAGATAACACTGGCTAGATGAGCATAATCTAATCCAAAAGTTAACTAGAAAGTTATCCTACCTCTGCTGCACTACTTAAGCCAAATTGAATGCACAATGTTTAACCCAATAACTAAGTGCGAGGGATTTACAATATCCATAATAATAAGCATGTCTGAATTCACAAACATCTCTTGTGATTTTGTGTGAAGACAACATCACAGAATAACTTGGTTTGGAAGGGACCTCTAAAGGTAAACTATTTCAACCCTGTACTCTGAGCACACTTGGCTCATCAGGTTGTTCAGAACCTTATCCTGAGTTCTGAGTGTCTCAAAAGACCTAGATTCTGTTGGCAACCTCTTCCAGTGTTTAATCACCTTCATGACTGAAATATTTTTCCTCAAATATGCAGTAGCATACATCATAATTAACATAAAAAGCACTCAAAAATTTATTTGGAAAGAAAAAAGTCCTTACCACTGATAAGATAAACCTCCTGAGATGTCTGTAAATAGGCAAGTGAATCATTTCCTGCACAGGATTAAAGTCTGGATCATTCAAATTCCTGAGAAACCATAAGACACCAGGTCTCAATACCTGAAGTAGGAAATAGGAAGGAATATGAGAAGAGACAATTATTTTTATATTGTTTTTCATTTCAGGTAACAGTGCTGCAAGAAGTAAATTTTAAATGTAATAGGGGTATTTGTTGAGCATGGTTCAAGATGGCACAGAACTAGAACAAAGAATATTATAATTGAAAAGTAGAGAAGCAATAATTAATTACAAGTTTTAAGACTGATCAGTGTTTGCAAATAAACAGCTGAAATGTATTTAGACTCATTTGTAGGCAACACCCATATTTAAGGGCTCTGTACACTGAAAATCTCCAAGTAAAATATACTCTAAACCATGATTTTCCACTGCAGTTAAGTACCAGCGTGGCCTTTTTTACAGAAGGCTGAAATCCAATATACACACACAGAACTGTTGCAGCAATACCCACACATGAAAAATTTAACTAACAGCTCAACTTGCAAACTTCTCTGTTACAAACCAACCTTGTTCTTAGAGACTTACCTCTCTCAGTAAAAGAATGAAGGATGCGAAATAAAAGACGTAAACCATTCCGACTAACCAGTGCAGAAACATTGTAGTACCTGGTGCAGACTGAAAACTCAATTCTCTGTCTTTCAAAGTGGCATCAAACATTTCCTAGAAAGTAAGTAGAAGAAAAGAAAAAAATAAGAAAAAAAAAGACTTTGTCAAACCTCCAGAGTTACTAATTTTGTTCAAGCTAGTTCATATACACTACTAGGTAGTTTAACTATCTGCCTTATAGCATTTGATTAAGGGGGAAAAAGGGGCTAATTTAGAATAAGAACAGAAAATAAAGACCAATTTCTGACCACTTACTTTCTTCTGACAGAAAGAAGAAAGAAGTCAAATACTAAAATACACTATATATGTTATAAATGAATTCAAACTTAGTTGCATTATCAGGGAGAAAAAAACTGTCCTGAATTCCAAGCAAACACAGTATGTATCTTATCCAAAACAGAAAGAGGTTTGACAACTATTAAAATACAACATCATTACCATTTCACATAAGATGGCTAGATAAAGTTTATTCAGTACATAAGTTTACCTAAGTTCACTCAGAGGTCTTGTGAATGCAGGAAAAAGGATTTGGATCTTTTGCAGTAATAGCATGTTAATTTGTATTTAGTAACAAAGGAAAACAAAATTAGCAGTACCTAAAAAAACCCTTTACCTCTGAAAACACTGTTTATAAAACTAAAAAGGCTGTCAAATTTGTATCAAAAACTCTCTTCTGATAAAAACTTCTTTTTTTCCCCCTTAAACTATAAGCACTGTAAGAAAAATATTTTATCCCACTTATTCCCATTCTTACCAAAGAGCATATATCCAGCCACCAGCCACAGATGAGAGGAAACACACCAATTTCAACCACCACTAGCAAGGAAACCTTTAGGGAAAAATGAGAAAAAGAACATCTTTCTAATTTAGCAAAAATTACTATGACAATTACAATATAATCTTACATTGAGAGGGTTGTTTATCAGATGCAAAACCAGTATTACCTTGACAACAATATAGCAAACTCCTAGTAAACGCCGTGATCGCTGAAACTTAACAAGTGCTGCCAAGCCCTGAATAGTTTTGTCAAGAAAAAAAAAGAAAAATACTTCATAACATACCAGTTGGATTAATATGAAACCTTGTATTATGTGGCTTTTAGCAGCAGGAAATGTTTTAAAACACAAAAGTAAAATAGGAAGTATGTACTTCATAAGGGTTCTATTTTCAAAACTGTCTGTGACTCTGTAAATCAAAATCTGATGTCCTGGATTGACCTCCCTAAACACACATCTAACATGAGTAAGCACATTACAAAACTGCAAGCCTATCTGGTAGCTTTCCTTTTCATGCAGTTTGAAAAGAAATTCTCACCTTTTCCAATAAAAAGATGCATATTACAGACTGAGGGTTTCTTTCATTTCCTTTCAGGAGGAAAACCATAGACACACCAATGAACTATTTTACCACATATGCACTGCACACTACACATTTTCATAATCCTATCTCTTTTTCTGCTGCAACTATGTAGCCCATAGCAATAATGTAAGGGCAGTGAGGAAAAAAAAATGGTTCCACACTCATCCTCTTTAGAAATTTAGTCAGAGGCCTTCAAGTAAGCACGAAGCCTATGATTTTGTGTTGTTAAACATGTGTAAGTGCACTGAAGAATGCAGTCATACTGACATTTAAATGCCCAAGAAAAGACCATTTCTGATTTCACTATATGAGTAGATCAAAACAGTGAATTCATTTCACCTACATCATATCTGTGCCTCCTCAAAACATAGTCAGAAAAATGGTTTACATGTAATATTTGAACCAGGTAACTACTGACAAAAGGATACATGACAAACAATTAGAGTCACTGCTAGCAGAACATATCCAACTATTGTTGTAATCAGGCCTTCAAAGTGAGATGCTTGAACCTGGAAGGTAGGGTGAAAAAGAGAGAAAAAAAGAAAAAGAAGAAGACTGTATCAATCTCTTAGCACATTACACCTCCTTTTTACATCATTAAGATAAACTCCAAATCTTGACTCTTCAACAACAATGACAAATTCCTTCGTTTTTCACTTATTTTAATAATCTCCATTAAGAACAAGAAATGTTTACATTTACTGAAGAAGTCTAACAACTACTTTCTTCAAACATGAAATAATCTCTATATATGAAACTGTCACCATACACTATCCACAACCTCCCAGCTTTCACTGTTATAATCATATGAAAAATTATTCAGTACACAAAATCTATGAGGAACAAGAGGCTGTTAAAAAACCAGCACAAAAACGTACACTTTTTTTTTGCCAAAGGAGGAAAACTCACTTGAAGGGGACATAACAGAGGAAATGGGAAAGGGTGAGATAATGGATTAAAAAAAGGATTGATGAGAAAAAAAAAAAAGAGACATTTGAGGTTACTTTTGCACTCACAAATAGTGGAAGGATGCTACAAAAGTATTATGATTAAATAAACGGTGTCAGTTTTTACATTTTGAAATTCTGTAAGAGTACTTACATATTCCTCAAAGCCCAGGCCAACAATGGAGAAGTGACCAATGTGGTATGGACAAAATGCTGCACAAAATAAAGCAGAAAGAAGCGGGGGAAAATCCATGAAAACCGCTAAATGGAGTCTTACTTGCAGGATGGTACTGTAACAATTTGCAGGATGGTATTGTATTCACCTTGCCACTTTTTTTTTTTAAACAGATACAAATTACTGTGCAAATATTTGCTGTATTTCTACAGTTTTTAAACACTAAAAATCAGATCATAATTCACACTGAAAGACTAACAAACAATATAAACCTACACAGACTAAGAGGACAGTCTTTTTAGTTTATCTTGCTGTGTATAAATTAACTCAACGTCTCAGTCTTATGTACCAGAGTAGTACTGGTCTGATAGACTGCTGTAGGAACCTGGTTCTGTATATTCACTCTTTCCATGCATTAGAGGACTTAAGTGGCCATTCTACATCTTGGTCAGATAAGACTTGCTTTAGCAAGGCTTCACCTTCAGTGCTTTAATTCTTAACAACACTGTGAAAAATGCAAACTCCTGCAGAAATCTCTGAAGGGAAAGGATGCCCCCATGCCTGGAGACATTCAAGACCAGAACTGATGGGTCTCTGAGCAACCAGATGTACTTTGGGATGTCCCTGTTCACTGTAGATGACCTCTAGAGGTCCCTCCCAACCCAGAGCATTCTAAGACGAAGGCGAAAAAGGTGATGCTCCAGTGAAGGGATGAGAAGCAACTGATAAGTCTTTTACTTTGAATTAGTGTGGAAAGATCTGTCATCGTTTCTGAGAACTCATTCTTGCCATTTTTGAGACCTCAGAAGTAAACTGAAAAGCACAAACTTTTCCCATTTTCAGATACCTGTGTATTTTCAACAGGATCAAGTAGTTGTTTTAGGTCACTCTGTGGTCTTCTAATCAAGACAGAAAAGACTACAGAATTCAACTTCACTTTCCTACAGGAATAGCAGGAGTCAATTGGAAGTACTGGGGCTGCAGTAATGGCAATCTTTTATTTTCACCTATACTGCCTTCACTATAATCATGATAATCTGCTCTGGGGACTACTGTAGACTAAAAATAGCCTCAAATGGAAAGTCTGATGATTTTATCTCTCTACCTCATTTCCATATGACCAGCATGAAAAAAGAAAACTAGGAAAAGATTCTGCAGGACTTGCATTATTCTAATCAATGATAAGAAAATTTTAATTTATGGTCCTTTCAGAGAATCAGCAGTTACTGGGAATAGCAAAAATGTGAAACATAAAGAGAGGACTAATAAAAACCACACTTAGCTCCTATCAGGCATCAGATTCATGACTGAAAGTCATATCTTTTTGACAGTGAGATTATAGAACACAGTTCAGGTAGTGTTTTCTTTTTTTTTAATAATCTTAAAACAGAATTTCTAATAGATGCCTTTTCATAAAGGTCATGAAGGTGTACAAACTCCTCTATGAGCACTAAAAAGAGAAAATATTAAGTCAAACTTAATTAACATGTCCAAGAAGACATCATAGAAAAATTTCTAGACTAGAAATTAAGGTTCCAAATGCTCTCCCCTTCTGTTTTATCTCCTAGAAAGTACCTCCTGTGACATTTAAACTCACCAGGACTGTAATTATGAATAACTAGAGATTCAGCAGCTGTAAATTAGGCAGCATTATTTACTGGGATAGTTACTAAAAATAGGCTTGTGAGGGACAAATTGAATTTCAGATCTACTGCTTAACTGCTTGGGAAAACCACTCTCCTTCTCTTCTCTCTTTCCCACTTGTGTTTTCCCACACCTACTGAAAAGACATCTCTATGATAACCTTACAAATTATTCCTATTACTTACTTAATTCAAGGATTTAGTACCCTCTATTTATTAAAAAAGCCTAAATTTTATAGAAGGTATAAAAGCCTAATTAACTTAGGGGAACTACAGATTAAAATAGACTAATTATCAGAACAAAATAATTCCAGTATTTTCCAGCTCTCATTAGAACAGTTAGTTTTTTGTGCATTCACACAACAAGTAAAATGTGCCACTGATTAAAATTTACTATTTTCTAAAATCTAATTTAGTCTAAGTCATGTGAACTAAAGAAACTTGTGTAGTAATTTTGGGTGCCAAATATAAGTATGTTCGACAACTCTACACAGCTACGCTCTTGTGCATTTCCTCTCCCACCCAATTTTGAGCACCAAAACCAGATTATTGATGGAAAAAGTGAATTAACTATATCCAGAAAAAGCTGTAAGAAAAACAGTATCTTAGGCATTCCCAACAGTACTGCAATTGCTCAGACTCATTTCCAGGAGGTTCCTCCTTGAACAGTATGTCAAAAAAATATTGGGTTTTTTTGATTTTGCTGAGGTTAGGCTTTTTCTAGACTTCCTATTTTAAATCTATTCACTTAAAGGAATTGAAATGACAAGGCTAGAATAAAAAATTATTTATCATCCTAATTCCCAGTTTGTTTGTGGTTCCATTTTCAGATATCACAACTTATTTACTCTGAGAGAAAAGCCTTCAAATATCAACCTCCATTATCACTTCAGACAGAAGGATTTTTTTTTTTTAAACTTAAGAGCATACTTACCAAACACAAGTATGAACAACGTATTTAAAGATACCACCCAAAAGACATGTTCCTGCAAGGAATATGACGGGAAGAGGGAGGAATACAAGGAAACAGTACATAAATGTCAGTCATTTAAAGAGCAACTTTACTTTTGTTTCTACAATTCTTATTCTTATATATATACTTAATTTCATCTGCCTTGTATTACCAGAACTTACACACCTCACATTAGAGCTAAGAAATGTGCTTTAACACAAATGCCAATACCCTCAGGACGGATCACGAAAGCATCTGTTTACATTTAAGGGCATTTAAATAAGAGCATTTGTGTTTCTCTTAGCACTGCTGTTTTGTAAAAATATATGTTTATTTCAAAATCAATATAAATAGTACCAACCTTAAAAGTAGTTACACAAAGTGAATGTGACTATTTGCTTTATAAATGAGGAAATATTCATACGAATGTTTAAAAATAAGACTGTCCCAAGAAACACCTTAAGAAAACTGACAGCCCTCACTAGAAATGACAGAGCGCACATCCCTTGTGTTTTAGTATTACTTTTAGCTAAGATATACTTATGGCTAAATTCACACTATTTTAAGAATGAGGCATGTCATTAAAATGTAAGACATTTTATTTCAAATGAGACATTTACCTACTAGGGTATCTAACACACACATTCATATTTAAGAACTCTATTTCTTTCACACATTAAAGGAAATAAAATTTCTACTGCTATAACAGAGCAAAAATATATTTCCCCTTTAAAATACAAATGGCTTCCTTTCCAAATAAGTGACCTGGCAGATCATACCCAATGAATATTGTTGTAACAGGGTAAACTTTTGTTGCCATTAACTCTTTGCACTCTCTCGCCCCTGACCCTGAAGTCAGAACTTGACATCACCAAGTCAGGTAGGAGGTGGGCAGCAGATAGCCCTCTTCATATAAACTATAACAAAGCCCACTAGAGATATGCATTATGTATGTAAGAGTTAGGGAGATAATCAACACAGGCTCACGGACAGAGAAGCGTTAAAAAGCAAACAGCCTTTTTCCAGGAGCACTTTGCAAAATTACTGTAATAAAACATTTTTGGAACCAATTTAAAAGATGTGCACTCCGTAAGAGAGGCTGACTAAGGGGGGAGATGTCAAAAAAAAAATATATAAAAAGAGAAAAAATTTGATACTGATATCAATTAATGTAATATTGAAGAGGGGAAAAATGAAGGGAAAACAAAATAAACTCCCAAATCCTAATGAAGTCAAGAAAAAAAACAAAACAAAAAGCAACTGAACATTTTAAATTTTGAAATCTAGTCTACACTAAAAATTCACAAGTGCTGTTCTGGCAGTATTAGGGCAAATCAGAGACTTACGAATGAAGACACTATTTTGACAATGATAAAGACTTAAGGCTAGGTATTTTCAGTGTATGCTTTCCTTAAGTGTCTAGATTTTATTTACAGTGGAGGGTGTGGTCCAAAGTTACCCATGTATTTTAAGAAATTCCACTTTTATGCTAGACACATACAACTCTGAAATTTCTAAAAAAGACAGTTTGCTTGAACATGACATGATGTGAAAGCCTCTTTAAAAGAGAAGTCCCTGTTTTTTTAACTGTAAAATCTACAGTTGACTTAAAAAGCCTTCTATAGAAATTCTTGAAGTGAAGGATTTCACTTACCAAAAAAACCAAAGATCCATCAAGTCCAAGCATCTGTGAATAAAGTGGATTTTATTTACTCATCAGAAAAACTGAGCAACATGTACCTATAATAAGCCTCATGCACACCAATTTTTAATGTTCAATACCATCAAAAGATTTTTTTAATGCTCAACCAACAGAACACGGACATAAATTCTTAAAGGTAAAGACAGAAGCTAAGTTCTCACCCACTGCTGTAAACTCTGTTCACAGTTGATCAAAGGTAGTGAAACACATGGAGTATCTTAATACACATGTATTTATAGGTGACAAACCAAACATATGAATCAATTAATACACTATACCTCTCCAAGACTTTGAAGACTGTGAAGATTTTCTCTTTACAAAAGATTTTATCAATTGAACTATTATGTAAAAACAGGTTTAAAGAACTTAATACTGAAATACAGACTTTTTCTTTTCCTTCCTAATTGCGAGGTTTATGTTGCACTGAGGGAAACTGAAAGTTACTATTTTACTGTTGAAGTGTAAAGCCAACTAGTAACACAATAATGTTGCTATGCTGTATGTTATTACAGTTTAGAACAGAATTGGCTTCCAGCTAGGGAAGACAGGAAATAAACCTCCATCACTCTGAACAGATGCTATGGGAAGCATCCACAGAACATCCAAAGAGTACAAAAACCAAACAACCCACTCCCCCCTGCCAAAAAAAACTAAAAGCCCTTCTTTCCCCTCACTTCAAGCTTCTTCTTATTTTAATCCAGACACCCTTACGTCATGATTACTCCTGTAGAGTACCAGGTTGAAGGCTATTTTGAGTGCTACAGATATTAAAGTTGTGCTTACTTTAAACCAAGACACAAATGTTTCTGAAAATTCAGAAAGCTTGCACATGCTGTTTTCACAAAATGAAATAGCAGAAAAGCCTACCCCACTTTTGACAATAAATGCCAACTAGGTATCTATAGCTGACGCCAGCACAAAGGACTCAAAATAGTTATGAGAGTTTCCTGAAACTGATTCTATATTTATGGAGAAGCCTCAACATATTTTCAATCACGAACATTTCCCAGCACATAAACTGGTTCAGAAATAAACATGTTTATCTTGAGATACAACAGAAGCCTGAACTTATTTGTGTCCTTTTTCACTAGTTTCAAAACAAAGAAATTTTCACTAAATACAAAACAAAGACTAAGACCTGTCCCTTTGTGATGAAAACTATTTCTACTACTCTGCAATCAAAGCAGCAACTATATCACAGCCTAGAAAATACAGTGCCTAGGACTCACAACTGTCCACCATAGGAATTGGTGGCAAATCACATGAAGCTGCTGTATCTAGCTTCAGATAGATTTTGCTGCATGAAATCAAATGTTGTCTTCTTCTAAACCAGCTATAAAAAAAAAAATCCAGCTCTTTCTCATACTATTCTGATTACAGCGTACATGCACCTCATGCTCCAATTATGGAATCTGTGATCCATAAAGAAAACAGAAACAATGTTAAAGTGCTCCATCATTTTTTAAGAAATAAACGTGTCTTTGCAAATATGCAAAGAAATAAACCAATGTGTCCTGTTCTCTTTTCTTTAGTTTAACGCTTTCATGAAGACAAAAATGAAGCAAACTAAATATAATGCAACATCCATGTGCTCCTAATCTGGCCTATCATCCTTGATGCAAGATGCAATTAATTTCTAAACCTGACACACTTGACTTAAGAAAAGTCTGTGCTAAAACATACTTTAAGCTGCTACTATACTTCAAAGAAATGCTTTTTTGATAGTTAACCAGTAGCACAACAACATTTTGCATTTAACACAATGACTTCTTTAGGTCACTACAGCCTCTTACTGATAGTTTCCACACTAGACAACAGCAACCAAATCTAGCCCAAATCGATTTTAAACACAGCAATACTACAATTAATGAGTCTAAATTACTCTATTCAAGTATATGATTCTTACTCACTCGCTCCCAAGTAAGTTCTTCTGCTGCTCGATCCCATTCCAAAGCATTCCAGTTCATGTCATCTGAGGAGATAACAGCCATTTTTACAGCTGCTAAGACTCACCCAAACCAAGATGTAACCACTCCTTGCTATGTTTTAAATTAACAGAAAAACTCAGGTCTATAACATTCAACTCATAACTGCTGATAGCTGTTCAGTAAGTAAATTCTTCAGCACTCAAAAGGAATACGAGATTTGCAAAACCAAGATAAGCTTAAGTGGGACTTTACACAGCTTCTTTGAATTACGACAGTCCTATTTTCAATGGTTTAAGTTATATTTAAAAGAACTAGAACATTACTGTTTTGAGTCACCTGTTACCTTGTGCTCCATTGTTTGCATCTGCTGCATCTTCTACTACAGCATCTTCTTCATCTTCATTATCCTCCTCCTCTTCATCTACTTGTTCCTCTTGAATTTCAGGGTTCTCACCTACAACTACATTCTCAGCACCCGGGTTAGCAGGTTGATCAAGCACAGCATTTTCAACACCTCCATTTACAACAGCCTGAGCCTGCAGAAACAAGATTTAGTATTCAGTTAAATAGATCAATCTCTCCCTGTGCTTTTTATCTTGCATATAGAAAAAAATCACTATTGAAAAAAAGTTAATAATGTATTGGTTTAGATAAGCATGAAATTTTGGACCACTTAACCTTTTAAAAGAGGAAGAGAAATAATCTGAATTCTTCACAGGGCAGCTGAGGATGGAAAGGACCTTTAGTAATCAGTCAACCCATCTACTCAAAACGGTGTAGGTTACAGCAGGCTCCTCAGTGCTGCTACAAGTTGACTTTTGAGCAGCTCCAGAGATGTAGACTTTACAATCTCTGTGAGAAACCTGTTCCTGGTCACATTTACAGTAAAAGGAAACCAAAACACCACATCTGGGTTTTTAATTTTTTTTTTCTTGCTGGTGTTTTTATTTTCTCTAAATGGAATTTCCTGTATTTTAGTTTGAGCCTGCTGCCCTGTCACTCAATACTACCAAGACTCTGTCTTATTTACATCCTCCTGTCAGACACTGATAAGGTCCACTCTGAGTCTTCTAAACTCCACAGTTAACAGTTTCAACTCTCAGCCTCTTCTCCTATGTCAGATTCTCCAGTCCTTAAATTTTGGTTGGCTCTTCACTGCACTCACTGCAGCATCTCTGGGCCTCTTTTGTACTGGGGGAGCCTAGAGCTAGATACAGCACTCTAGATGTGGTCTAACATGGACTCAATAGAGGAGAACTATCTTGATCTTATGGAAACTATCATGTTAGAAATATAATTAAAGGACAAGTCAGTCATCAAGCTGAGCATTTGTACCTTTGTCCTTTAGAAAAAAAAATCACATTTATTACAAAATAAAACAAAATTTTCATTATTTCCCCCCATGCATGTTATTTTTTCTATCATCTCTTCTCCTGCAAAAGAGACTCCTGTAAGCACATGCATGTGTGTGCAACAAAGAATCTCCAGCTTCACATTTCAGCAAAACCCCCAACTGCTTTGAGAACAGTGAATTGTTACTTCACAAATTACTGAAATACTCCTGAGAAAGACAAAAAAGCAAGCTGCATCCTCACTGATTATGGCTAACAATTCAACTTTACATGCACAAAATCTAAAGGGTAAAGACATTAAGATGAACTAAACAATCTTAAAGTTACTTTGCAAAAATTGTATTGCAATAATTCCATTAAGATTCCCCTTTATAACACTTCAAAAACTTTACAGTGCTGTAACTGAGTTTATGAAGTAACATATTCAACTGCTGCTAATCAAAGATACCCTGCAGTAAGATAACATTACTGCAGGGTTCTGATAATGCATTTATTCATGGAAACATATTTTCTGAATTTATCATCAACTACTGAGCAATTAAGTTTGACCTCATTTTGTTGACCAACACCATTGAGTGGTTGTTGTTGATTTTGTTCCAGCCACTGTGGTGCTCCTCCATGGACGATCTGTTCACGTAGCCAAACTAGGCTTATAAATGCACACAGGGTGCACGTTACCACAAAACAGCCCTGCAAACAGTCAGCCAGTAAGTTCTCTCTGTTAAAGAAAGAAAAAAACCCAAACATTAATGACAAATAATTTAGCTAGTAAGACTAAATTCAGTTGTTAACTACCACAAACAGATCCATATAGGCCAAACCAACAAATTAAATGGGTATTTGTGCAAAAAAAATAAATTAATTTGTGTCTAGGTGAATAAAGTATAGATACATAAATTTTATGTAATTAAAAATCAAATCAAATCAAATCTGTTCCATGACAGTTTCTTGTAGGAAGGCTCTATGTACCTGTATACAAAAGGCTTTAAGGGCCAAGACACACAGATTTGGAAAGTTTTTATTTCCTTCTGGTTTGATTTGTAAAATTAGTACTGTTTAAACATAAATATCCCTGAAAAACGGGAGCTGACTCAATATGAAGAAAAGCTTCAACAGTAGTTGAGGAAAAATAATGGAGAACAGCAAAGGAAACACAAGTAGTTGCTAAGTAAATAATTTGTTACAGTAAAAGGCCTGTCTAAATGGTTAGATGCCTAACATCGAATCTACTGAAACATTGTATCTGCTCAGCTGCCCTAACCAAAAGAACAGAACTGCAGAGTTTGCCTTCAACTGACCTACATTTTGGGTTGTCTTGTACCTCAGTTATTATCTCTGTACTTTAAAAATCCTAACCTGCCAAGTCATACATAACTGTAAAGCAGCAGCAAAACAAAGTTTGGTTAGACAACTGAAATTAGGCTTTCATGAGCAATGCAAGAAATATTTAAGTTGGCTTAATTTCTAACTCTAGGTACTCTCTCCCACTTGTTTTCCACCTTTGTACTGCTCCTTGACCACAGTGAATTTCCTCACAAAACCAACTAAAATATGTTCTTTAAAACAAACAGAAAATATGCCACCACAGCACTCCGCCTTCCCCAGAGAAGTATCAAGTCTGGCTCTCCAGGCATGTACTCTAGGTTCACTTGCCTCAGATTCTTCTCAAAAAACAAAACCAAAACCTACACTTACTGAGAGACAACAGGAAAAATACTGTTACTAATTTCAAGCGAGCATCTCTCCCCATTAATAAAAATTAATTACATGTAACATAACCTGGTGTCTCCAACCAACATTCATCCAAACTTTGCTTGGTGTGCAACTGATTCTACTCAAGCTGTTTCAGTTCCTCAAGTTCAATATAATGGGAAAAAAGTCACAACCAGCCAGAAACTGCTGTGTTGGTATTTACTGATTCTATAAGTAAAATTGGTTTAAAAAGACAAAGATAGACAATATTTAACAGTAAATGGTATTTGAAGCAGTAAAATTTAAGTGTCAGCTAGAAGACAATCCAATAGAAAAAAAATAATCCTATCACATAGAAGACTTGGGATGAATAAAATTAAATTTGAAGTGTAAGAATGTAACAAAAGCAAACACTATGTTATGGTATTAATATGTGAGCAATACATATTAATAGTCTACCATGGGGCATCTGATTTAAACTGCAATAAATTTATTTTATTATTGTCATTTTGCAGTCTAAATTTTATTGACATCAAACAAATCTTCATTAACCAGGGCCCATTTTGTAAACTCAGTCTTCCATTTCCAAAGATCCTGAACAACAGAACTTCAAAGTGAAATTGTTTCTGCTGTAATACTGTTGGTCATACATTTCATTATGCAAAGATTAACAGCTGCTCATGCAACACGATGGAAAATAACAAGTATAATTGGAAGAAAGGGACACTAAATTCCAAAGCAACCATTTTTACAGTAATCAGACTAGAAAAGTGTGCAAGTACTTACGTTGACAGAATATCTAATGGCAGTGTCAGTAGTGAGCTCACAGAGCCAGTAAACAAGCACTTGTAGATACGACCTGCATGAAGAAACAAAAGAGTTGCATAAATTCAGTTTTGGTTATAGATTCATTTGTAATGGACCACAGGTAGCATCTTTTCACCTAGCACCCTAACTAAATTTCTGACAAGGGAAAAATAAGCCCCAACTTTCAGTTCAGATCACATACAATCATGCAGAGCACAGCTGCCTTTATATTGGCTGATATTCCTGACAAAGTATACATTCTTGCCATACTAGGTTAGACTCAGGATTAATGAAAACCTGTCTCCAGCACTGATCACACCAAAAGACGCCCAAGACAAATACAGAAACTGGTTAAGAGATACTTGCAGCAGTACTTCCATAGTACATTCTCATATGCTTCACACAAAGCAACTCAGTTTCTCTGTGCAGTATCATCTCAGTGTTAATAAATTTTTGATGGATTCCCTCTCACCCCCATTAATTTGTTCAATCGTATTTTGAACCTATATAAACTTTTGGTATTATAATACCTAGTAGCAAAGTCTAACCACTTCATTATCTGTTTTAATTAATCATTTTAGGGATTAGTACTTGATGCTAGTTAATGTTTGACTTTTACTGTGACTCTTAAGTCATATAATCTTTAAAGTAGGTTAACAATATATATAGTCTGCTTCAGAAAATTAGGTTCAGATCCACAGGACACAGATATTCAGGACAGGGTAAGGGAACAATTAAAGCACCCATAAACAGAAATGCAATTTCTAAGATTCCCATTCCACCCTTTAAGGAGGCAGAGAAAATGTTCAGTCACACTGTAGTCAGTACTACTTATGCATTTTATATTTTACAGTCCTGAAGCAAATCTAGCAATGTGATCCTCTGCTGTCAGTTTCAATAGTTTTCCCCTGTACATCAGGGAGGCACTAGATGCCATTGAGCTGGAGATCAGGGATCATCAGGTTGAGTGCCTATGGGTGAGAATTAGAGGGAAGGCTAACAGGGCTGACATCCTGGTTGGAGTCTGTTATAGACCACCCAACCAGGAAGAAGAAGTTGATGAAGCATTCTTTAGGCAACTTAAGGATGTCTCAAGATCGCCTGACCTTGTTCTCATGGGTGACTTCAACCTGCCTGACATCTGCTGGGAACTCAACACAGCAGAGAGGAGACAGTCCAGGAGGTTCTTGGAATGCATGGAGGACAGCTTCTTATCCCAGGTGCTGAGTGAGCCTACCAGGGGTAAGGCTATGCTTGACCTCCTCTTCACCAACAGGGAAGGGCTGGTGGGTGATGTGGTGGTCGGAGGCTGTTTAGGGGCCAGCGACCATGAGATAATTGAATTTTCAGTATTTGGTCAAGTTAAGAGGGGCAGCAAGAAGACCTCCACTCTGGACTTCCGGAGGGCAGACTTCAGGTTGCTCAAGGAACTAACTCAGAAGGTTCCTTGGGAAACAGCCCTTAGAAACAAAGGGGTCCAGGAGAGCTGGGACTACTTCAAGGAGGAACTCTTGAAGGCGCAGGATCAGGCTGTGCCAATGCGCCGGAAGAGGAGCCGCTGGGGCAGACGGCCAGCCTGGATGGGTGATGAGCTTCTAAAAGAACTAAGGGAAAAAAAGAGGGTGTATTATCTTTGGAAGAAAGGTGAGGCAACCCATGAAAAGTTTAAGGATGTTGCTAGGTCTTGTAGGAAGAAAATTAGGGAGGCAAAAGCACGTTTGGAGCTTAGACTGGCCTCTGCTGTGAAGGACAACAAAAAGTCCTTCCATAAATACATTAATAGCAAGAGGAAGGGTAAGGACAACCTCCACTCCTTGGTGGACACGGAGGGGAACGTTGTAACAAAGAATGAGGAGAAGGCAGAGTTACTTAAAAACTTCTTTGCCTCAATTTTTTCTAGCAGGACAGAATGTCTTCCAGACAGCTGGCCTGCAGAGCTGGCAGGAGTCTGGGAGCAGCATAGTCTTCCTCTGTTCCAGAATGGGGTAGTTGGTGATCTGCTTAGTCACTTGGATCCCCACAAGTCCATGGGACCAGACGGGATCCATCCCAGGGTGCTGAGAGAGCTGGCAGATGTGCTGGCCAAGCCGCTCTCCATCATTTTTCAGCAGTCCTGGCTCACTGGAGACATCCCAGAGGACTGGAAGCTGGCCAACGTGGTGCCCATCCACAAGAAGGGCCGGTTGGATGAGCCAGGGAATTATAGACCTGTCAGCCTGACCTCAGTGCCAGGAAAGATTATGGAACAGGTCATCCTGAGTGCAATCACACAACACTTAGAGGATGGCCAAGGGATCAGGCCCAGCCAGCATGGGTTTAGGAAGGGCAGGTCCTGCCTGACCAACCTATGATCTCCTTCTATGATCAGGTGGATGTGGGGAGGCCTGTGGATGTAGTCTACCTGGACCTCAGCAAGGCCTTTGACACCGTCCCCCACAGCAAACTCCTGGCCAAGCTGTCAGCCCATGGCTTGGATGGGAGCACACTGAGATGGGTTAGGAACTGGCTGGAGGGCCGAGCCCAGAGAGTGGTGGTGAATGGTGCCACATCCAGCTGGCAGCCAGTCACCAGTGGTGTGCCCCAGGGATCAGTGCTGGGCCCCATGCTCTTTAACATCTTTATTGATGATCTGGACAAGGGCATCGAGTCCATCATCAGTAAATTTGCTGACGACACCAAGCTGGGGGCAGGAGTTGATCTGCTGGAGGGTAGAGAGGCTCTGCAGAGGGACCTCAACAGGCTGGACAGATGGGCAGAGTCCAACGGCATGAGATTTAACACATCCAAGTGCCGGGTTCTGCACATTGGCCACAGCAACCCCATGCAGTGCTACAGGCTGGGGTCAGAGTGGCTGGAGAGCAGTCAGGTGGAAAGGGACCTGGGGGGGCTGGTTGATGGTAGGCTGAACATGAGCCTGCAGTGTGCCCAGGCAGCCAGGAGGGCCAATGGCATCCTGGCCTGCATCAGGAACAGTGTGGCCAGCAGGAGCAGGGAGGTCATTCTGCCCCTGTACACTGCACTGGTTAGGCCGCACCTCGAGTACTGTGTCCAGTTCTGGGCCCCTCAGTTTAGGAAGGATGTTGAGTTGCTGGAGCATGTCCAGAGAAGGGCAACAAGGTTGGTGAGGGGCTTGGAGCACAAGCCCTATGAGGAGAGATTGAGGGAGCTGGGGTTGCTTAGCCTGGAGAAGAGGAGACTCAGGGGTGACCTTCTTGCTCTCTACAACTACCTGAAGGGGGGTTGTAGTCAGGCAGAAGTTGGCCTCTTCTCCCAGGCAACCAGTACCAGAACAAGAGGACACAGTCTCAGGCTGCGTCAGGGGAGGTTTAGGCTGGAGGTTAGGAGGAAGTTTTACACAGAGAGAGTGACTGCCCATTGGAATGGGCTGCCCGAGGAGGTGGTGGGGTCGCTGTCGCCGGGAGTGTTCAGGGTGAGGCTTGACAGGATGCTTGGTTGCATGGTTTAGTTGATTGGGTAGTGTTGGATGATAGGTTGGACATGATGATCTCGAAGGTCTCTTCCAACCTGGTTTATTCTATTCCATTCTATTCTCTGCCTACCATCCAGCAACAAAGTGGGGAAACTTCAAAGTAGCAAGATGGTCGCAAATGTGGCTGAGCAGAAGAGCTTGAAGAACACAAGCCTTTTAACTTCTGGATACATTACACCAGTAAGAATCCAGTGTAACAACAAGCACTGAGATTTTATGGAGTAGGAAGACAATGCTATGAGGATAGGCTGAGGAAGCTGGGGTTGTTCATCCTAGAGAAGACAGGACTTTGGGGGGGATCTTATAGCTGCTTACCAATACCTGAAAAGATCCAACAGGAAGGCTGGAGAGGGACTTTTCATAAACGTTTCTAGTAATAGGACATGAGGGAATAGATTTAAGCTAAGGGAGAGTAGGTTTAGACTTGATCTTAGGAAGAAGTTTTTCAGTATGAGGGTAGAACAGGTCGCCCAGGGAGGTTGTGGAGGTCTCCTACCTGGGGGTGTTCAAGGCCAGATGGGATGAGGCCTTGAGCAGCCAAGTCTAGCTGAGAGGCATCCCTGCCCAAGGCAGGGAGGTTGGAGTATATGACCTCTAAGGTCCCTTCCAACCTAAGCCATTCTATGATTTTTGTTAAACAGAATCTCTAAGGAAGTTGATTTTATTCACAGATTTCACTTGCTCACACACATAGAAGCAGATGTATGCCAAAGTGATCTGGACAGGATCACTTGTGGACAACACTAAAGACAAAGGATATCAGTTAGTAAATCTTCATTGTGTTTCTTGGATTTTTTCTTGCTTGGTATTTATGAACAGATTTCAGACATGCTTTTCATACTTTGCATGAGTGGGTGTCATTTGGGATCTTTCCATCATTGTTTTGTTTCATCCCTCTTGAGTCTCAGGCAAAATTTACAGTTCTCCTGTTTTCCTTATTTTGGCCGTTTGACGCTGTGCCTTTAAGGAAGGGGCACACTGGCTAAATGTTTATAAAAATATTTTGGTATTCTAAACGAATTTCATTGGCCAAGTATAGGTGGGAGGTGAGATTGGACCCAGGGGAGCTGGGAACTTTCTCTCAGTTTTCCTTCCTTCGCTGTCCCTTTTGGCTGGATCTGCTTCTGGGCTTCTTGCCAAGAGATAAGAACTAACTGACTCCCTGTAACAGGCCTGTCCGCTTCTTCCCCTGTCCTGCTAACCATCCTCGTC
The DNA here is from genome assembly GCF_014839835.1 of Dryobates pubescens. Classification (NCBI taxonomy): domain Eukaryota; kingdom Metazoa; phylum Chordata; class Aves; order Piciformes; family Picidae; genus Dryobates; species Dryobates pubescens. Next base: position 23,563,534 of record NC_071620.1, on the reverse strand, counting down.
TCTTCTTCTACCTCTTTTTTTCGGGGAGAAGAGAGGTAGGGGGGTGAAGGGGGCACAGGGGGAAGCCCCCTCTGTGGGGGGTCTGATTTCTGGTTGAGTTCATTTGCTGTATATTCCTGTATATATTGTAAAATACCTGTATTTGTTGTGTTACATATAATCTGTTTCCTTGTAAAATATAATCTCATTTCTCCGACTGGGTTTAGCCGTGGTCTCTTTCTCAGTGGGGGAGGGAAAGCAGAGCCTTTCCTTTCAAACCACCACACTTATCTGTACTTCTTATAACTCCAGTCTTTTCATTCATCCTCTTGACACTTCACCTTTAGTCTGTTTGTTTTCCCTCTCAATTTGAATGAAATCTCATATACACCGCTCTTTGTCAAACAGCAAACACTCATTTTAGCCCTTCTGCTGGTTCTTCTGGTGCTCACATAGGCAATTCCATTCATTCCTCACTCACATCTATTTAAGAAGTTCTATTACACATCTCTACAATTTTAACTGCTACACAATTACATGATGCACATATAGAACCATTCTCTTCAGCTATAATGTTTTATTTTAAAAAAATGGCAACTGAATCACTCCAGAAAAATACATTCATGCACCACATCAGCACATGAACTGTGATAACTGAACTTTGAGATAAAGGAGGCACTTCAGACAAAGTCCCATTCTAGCATTTCCTGCTTCCTTAGTGTAAACAGTCACAGTACTCCTTTTCTTATCCCATGTACTGTATTGGTACTTCAGGTATGTTATTCTAGGAATGATGCAGCTAAATACAATTATCACAGAGAATAAAATCACTTTGGATCACACTGGCTCAATCCTAATTCTCTGAACAGATCATAGCAAATTGTACAAGTGGGTTTTTTCATTCACTAATGCAAAGACTCTAACAGAACAGGAACAGCGTATCACAGTTTGCTGGAGGTACACACAGAGAAATAAATTCCTTCTGCTCAACTATGTAACATGTATGCAATACAAAAGTGAAATTACCAAAAGAACAATGTAGATTTTATCCCACAACGGGATAACTGCATGACTAGCACGTCAATCTGGAAGACAGACTTGTTCAACCATACATCTCCTTTGGTATGTTTGGTAAGTTTATACTGCACCTTTTTCTTCCAGATATAAAATAACGAGTAGAACATTTCCTCATGAAGTCAGCCACAATTATGTGAGCCATATGACAGGAACAGGGATGGCAAAAGATTACATTGGAAAGTATTTAAATATTACAGAAAATTAAGTGTTAAAGGCATTTAATGTACAAAGACAAGATTTGTACCAAAAAATTAAAAATAAATAAATAAAAATAATCAAACCACAAGTAAGATCCTGACAAATTTCAAAAGTAAATGATTTCTTTCAGGGTTTGTTAAGACTGAATGGTCCAGCACTTTCCTATGCAAATACAGTACCCTTCATAGTACATTCATTTATAAAGGAATACATTAAATAGGGGCACATGTGCAATACTAGAGAGAAAATTAAGACAAATTAAAATAAACCTGTCATGCCTAAATCAAAGTCATAAGTCAGCCAGACTGTTCTTAATACTAATTTCAAAGCCAAAAAGTCACATTTGTAGAAAAATCACTTTTCGTTGTTTACTCCATGCCCAAAAAAGCTTTTTCTTGAACTGGAAGTGCAGGCTGCAGTAACAGAATCACTCTTTTATAACTGACACCAGTATTGTGCTATTCTGCAACTAAGCCAATGCCAGCTACAAATAAATTCATAGGACATATGGAGAAACTGTCTAGGGAGATGCATTTACTTGCTTCCTGCTCTTCCATTCAAAGGGTGCTTTACTGTCTCTAAAGACATGCTCCAAATAATGTCCTTGACTGAACACAGAGTCACTATATCCCTTTTGTCTTTTTTCATCTTCTCTATAGTTTTAGCTTATTGAATCATCAATAGTTCTCTTTCCATTTGTATTTGAGGAGTGAATTTCAAACTGGATACTACAATAATTTAAATGTGCAGTCCCTTTTTCTGTTAAATTTCTTAACTACTTACAGGCCTTTAAAAAACATTAACAGAAGTTCTACTAATCAATTTATGTATGACTGGAGGAATTTTACTTTTAATACTAAAAATCATACTGCATGTCATTCATAAATGGTTGGAAAAAACAGGGCAATTCTTCTACCCCAATATTAAACAAACAGTATCATAAAAAAACTTCCATGTAATTTTAAAGAAAGCAATTGAAAAGAGTAATTTTATTGGAAGAATACATGTAAGGCCATTTTATGCACTTTCTCCTACCTCTTAACACCTTCCTGCTAGCTTAAGTGTTGAATATCTAGAACTTGAGTAAAAAACAAGTAAAATTATGTCTTTGAATTTATGATTATGTTTTAAAATAAAACTAACAATAGTCTCACAAAGCTCTGCTGCAGGAACTGGCACATTTTCTTGCATATAGAAGTTATTACATTACAAAAAATTAATACTTACATGCAGTAAGAGGTACTACTCCCAACCATGCAAAGGCCACAAGTGTATAATGAAACCAGTATCGTATTGCTGTGCCAATACTTGTAACCAGTCCAGCAAAGATGTCTTGGATTGGAAGCCGTGAAGGCATATCTGGGGAATAAACTGTGCAGAAAAGACACTTATAAAATAATTCTTCCTTTAAAGAAGCCTTTATATAAAAGTTCTGTCAACTGCAAAATCATTGCATCTGACAAAATTTTGCTAACAGAATAAGTGTATTTTATAGATTCCCAAGAGATGACCCCAAACAAATAAAAAAACCTTCACGTGCCACATTTATTATACTGTGTCCCAAATAGGATGGGATAATATACTCCATGTTAGTTTTTAACTTAGAGAAGTTTCCTTAATAGCTTTATTTATTAACTGCAAACTGTAATTGTCGAAATAAGCTCAAGCATCCAAGAGAAAAGATTTGATTCTCCTCAGCACTACCTCAAAGATACGCTTTATTGTTCATAAATACAGTTCAAGGTAACAGAATGAAGAACAATAGCAATTACCAATTTTCCCTAGTGTCAACTTATGTGTGCTAGATAATTTAGACTCTACTTTGCTAACCAAATGCCTACCAAAAAACCCCCAAACAAGTGCCAAACTGAAGCACCACACAAACAGAAAGATTGAAGGGATGTGATTATGTAATCTACAGACAGTAAAATATACACAGAATGACTTATTTTCAACAGATCTCTCTTTCATATCATGCAGCATTTCTTCTATGGCCACTCCTATTACAGAACATAATGCAAAGCTCTCAGTCTGTGTAGAGATTTTCATAACAGTAAATTTTCTTGAATTTTAAATTCAAGACCTATATATTACATAAATCTGTCCCTAGTCAACAGCCAAGAAAAACACTGACAGGGCTTTTTGTTTTGGAAACAGCTAGAAAGCGTATACCTCTAACCACTTCATACAACTGCCTGAAAGGAGATTGTAGCGATGTTGATGTCAGTCTCTTCTCCATAGTATCAAGTGACAGGATGAGTGGAAATGACCCCGAGTTGGACCAGGGAAGGTTTAGATTGGATAAGAAACTTTTTCCCTGAAAGGGTTACTGGACTAGGCTTCCCAGGGATGTGGTTGACTACCCCTAGCAGTCTTCAAAAGAGGCACAAATGTAGTGCTTACAGATATGATTTAGTACCCACCTTTGTAGCATTAGATAGTGGTTGGGCTTGATCTTAAAGTTTTTTTCCAACCAAAACAATTCTATGATTTCATTAGCTTCTACACACATATGGATGCAAAGAAGTGGTAATGCACAGAATTGATAACAGGTTTGAATAAAGACGACAAACTACAGTCAGGGGCTGCATAAAGTCACTGCTGCTTGGATGTTTAACAGTCACGTTGGAAACAGCTGAGCTCAAAGATTAACACATTTAATTAATGGAGTATTTTTAAAAACATCAAATACTTTTAACTACACATGGAAACTCAATTTTTACAAAAACTACTAGAGAAATTATTTCCTCCCCTTTGATTTAAGAGTCTGAGAAATACTGCTCCATGCAATCAGCTGTCTTTAATAAATGTCCCTATTCTCTTTACCTACATTCATAATTGTCCTTTTACTAATTTTGGAGAGGAAGCCTCTACCACAGGAAAAAAAAAGAAATACATATATTTTTTTCTCCCTAGGGATATTTCTCCAAGTTTCTGTAAAGAGAGCTCAAGAACATAGAAAAGCAGTATCAACATGCAGAAACAGCCAAAGAATGTCAAGTGTTTCGTGCGTTGAAACAGCATCTGGATTATATTTGACACACAGTAACAACAAAAATGTAACTATAAGATAAATAGCACTGGTTTTAAATTTCAAGTGTTCTCAGTTGTCACGTTGTCTGGAATTTGTTAAAAAAGAAAAGGATGAAAAAATACACTAAGGAAGTGAAGCTGTGAGAACATAGAGCAGTAAATTGAAAGCAGGGGACAAACATTTTGTCATTGTCAACCAATTACAATTCCCTTATTACAGAAATAGATTTGGTATACCATTTGACAGTACCAGAGAAAATGCCAGCTGAGGTTTATTTTTTCATTAAAAAAATGACCAACTACAACAGAGGCTACAAGAAAAACATTAACTTTGTGTTAAGAATTTATTTGTTAGAGGGAATTTGGGAGGTTTAAAGCTGCTTTTTAAAATGCTCCTTTCAGGAATTACTTAACACTCAGACAGGTTTGTAAAAAAGGATGCCCATCCTAACTCAGTAAAGCTGAAGTTGTTATAAATGTTAGCACCTCTACAAACTCATTTTTTAAAAGGCTTTAGGATCATAACTAAGCATTTAAAGAAACACAAAATGTAGCTACTACTCAGAGAAGACAAGCTACATCTGCCAAATTTTAAGAATGTGGTGATTATTTTAAGGTTTCTGCAGCCAGGGGTGAGGGATGGGGGGACAGCTGTAGTTTTCACTCTACTTTACCCCACTTCAAAACATATAAAGCTTCTACCACTAGAAGCTTTATAATGTGATGATAAGATAAAGCCTATGTCCTATAACACTTGAGTGAGTGAAATGCAAAAACTCCTAGCATGACAGGAAGTCTTTATGTGCAAGCACAGTGCAACACTGAAGCTTGCTGGCAGTGATTTTTATAGCTCATGCCCCCACTTGTGTCTCTCACCTACTGCCATTTTCTCTCCATATTGCACCTCCTTTTATCCACTCCCCACTACCACTGCAAGGCCTGAGACTTTGACCTCAGTCACCATGTTCTACATCCCCTTCACTCCCTTTCACACACTCGTCCTCATCCTACCTCCATCCCTTAATTCCTATCTCAGTAATTTTTCCTAACTCAGTTTTAGAAATGGGTTTCCAGCATTATTTACCACTGTTCATCCCAATTAAAAAAAAAAAAATTTAAAAAAAAAAATCTTTCTACCAGAGGACAATTAAACATTTTTTTTTTCTATTACAGCACAAAATTCAAGCAGACTTTGGCTATAGACTACTGTGTTAAAGTATGTCAAAAGGAACAGTTAAAAAATACATAGTCCATTATATCTTTCAGTACAATTTTAATACTTTGAATGACATGCCAGACAACTGGTCTCTCATTTTAGTATAATAACATAGTTTCTTACAGATAATTTTTGTATAAAATTAAAGATCCAAAATTTTGGAACGTGATAAATTGTTACTACAAACAACATGCAATTACAAAAGGGTATTTTTGGCAGAAGTTACTTAAAAATACAAATATACAATTTAGTAATTTACAATTATGCCAGAGTGATCCTCATTTTTCTTTGCCTTGGTATCTATGAACCAAGAACACTTTGACATTAATATGCTAGTCACATCTGGAAGGTTTTAAAATGATCAAAAAAGTATCAAGGTTTATGGATGGATTAAAACAACTTAGTGCCTGTCCACTGAGACACAGAAACTAATTATATACATGCATTTATTCAACTTCATCCCATGGTGAATTAGCTTATCTGAAAGAGCTTTAACCCTGGCAGAGTTATAGGCCACATCCAACTTTGTTTTGGAAGACTAACATATATATTAATCCCATCTCTGCCTCATCATTCTCACTCCAGCATGTGTGACACTTTTCCAGCTCCTATAAGCAGATCCTGCTTCCAAACTGTACATATGTATTACCTTTCAAGTAACAATGGGTAAGATAGACTAAGGAAACTGAGCGGAAGGCATGAAGGAAGCAACGAAGACACACTAGGTATAGAGGGCTGGAATAATCTGTACTAGGTACCTGACATGCTACTGCTGCATGCAGCCTGGCAGAAGAGAGAACCTCACTTATTTCTACTACTATCGGTTAAAATCTAATTAAGAATCCCATGGGAACTATATAAAGACCCACCTTCAGCACAAGATGCCTAACTGATTTAGTTGAATCTAACATAAAAGGCAATGTAATAATGGGTAGTTATTGTAACCTTGATTGAAATGCAACCATCACCAGTCTATTACTTGCATTACCAAGACTATTTGAACTGAAGGTGACTTAAGCAATGTAGTAGTGTTGCAGGTGGATAGTTTGAAGGCAACTGAAAACTGGTTTCCAAATTCAAATTTGGCTGTGGTTTCACCTTAACATTCAGTATTCCAGATGCTCAAATTTATCACTGATGCTGAAAACATGCTCTAAAGTCAGCAACAAAAGAATGGGATTGAGGCAGCCAGAAAAGATACAAAATAATTATTACTTTTTTTGGCTCACGAGATAATGAAAGAACCAGATTATCCATTATTTAAACAATTCACACAGGCTGCAATAATATGCAAAAGAACTGCAATTCAAACAAGAATACAGAAGTTAAAACACAAGTTTGGGTCTATCATGCTGGATGAAAAAGTAATCATTTCACACAAACTAAGAGGTAAAAAAGGAAAGTAATTCTGAAAAAAATAGAAGCAGGAAAACATACTTACTTGGTGTGAAAGCAAATCTGTGCTTACATAATTCACAGTATTCTTTTCTGCTATGTTTAAGCCACTGAACTAAGCTGCAATAAAAAGCGATCACATTAATACATGCAATTACATCTCTCCACCTTTTCTCACCATTAAGTAAAACACAGCAATTACCTGTTTTTAAATATAAATAAGCAATATTGGTACTAATCAGCATTGGTACTATCAAGCAGGATTTAAAATAATATCTTTATTAAGCTCATTCAGGCCATCAAGCTTCAGAAAGCAAGAAAAAGTATGCTGACTGTCAGTTATGGCCACTCTTTAATTGCATCACTTACATTCTTCCACTATGTTACTGAAAAAGCAAACTCAACGCATAAATCCTGGCAGGGGTGTCCAGGAGTGACACTAATTATTATATAAATATGTCAAGATATGACACAATATAGGGACACATGCAAGATACAGAACTGTTGTACTTGTGAAAGAACAGCTATTAAAATACTATAAAAACAAATGCGTGCTATAGATCAGAATTACACTTTTCACTTATTTCCCTGATGAAACATATGCTTCAAAATGACCTAACAATACTAAGGTTAGATATTCTTCTTATTCATATATATGTTCATTTGCCATTCAAGTGGGGGGGAGGGGCGTGCCAACATACTGATTTTTCTGCTTAGTTTTCATGAAGTTGACATATGAGCGGAACTGTAAACAGAACTGTTTAAGAACAGTCTTAAACAAAAGCAATTACCAGTGCTTTATTTTCATAAACAGCCACCAAATTCTTTGTGAACTATAATGAACCATCATGCAAAAAACATCAAAACTCCTAACACATTTTTATTGCAAATTGGATTGTCTCACTAGCTAACCTGAAGACTTGGGAAGCACTGCTTTTAGAAACACGTTAATGTGCTTTATAAAATAACCCCAATATTACACCCTCCTTCCCGCCATGAACACAGAACTCACCATTCCTGGTGAATAAATTTAATACTGCCAGTGCACACACATGGATGATAGAGCGGTTTCTCAGGAGTTCCTTCAGACCGACAGACTCTGCATATGTCTGCTGACAAGAACATTAGATTATTACAAAGTTACAAGACAAAACATACAATCAAATCCTAGAAACTTTGCCACATAGTAAAATGAAGGTAGAATAGACTAGAATAGACCAGACCAGACCAGGTTGGAAGAGATCTTCAAGATCATTGCGTCCAACCTATCATCCAACACCACCTAATCAACTAAACCATGCAACCAAGCACCCTATCAAGTCTCCTCCTGAACACCTCCAATAATGGTGACTCCACCACCTCCCTGGGCAGCACATTCCAATGGGCAATCACTCTCTCTGTGAAGAATTTCTTCCTAACATCGAGTCTGAACCTCCCCTGGCGCAGCTTGAGACTGTGTCCTCTTGTTCTGGTGCTGGTTGCCTGGGAGGAGAGACCAGCTCCCATCTGTCTACAACCTCCCTTCAGGTAATTGTAGAAAGCAATAAGGTCTCCCCTGAGCCTCCTCTTCTCCAGGCTAATCAACCCCAGCTCCCTCAGCCTCTCTTCATAGGGCTTGTGTTCCAAACCCCTCACCAACTTTCTTGCCCTTCTCTGGACATGTTCCAGCAACTCAACATCTTTCCTAAACTGAGCGGCCCAGAACTGGACACAGTACTCAAGGTGCGGCCTAACCAGTGCAGCGTACAGGGGCAGAATGACCTCCCTGCTCCTGCTGACCACACTGTTCCTGACACAAGCCAGGATGCCATCGGCCCTCTTGGCTGCCTGGGTACACTGCAGGCTCATGTTCAGCCCACCATCAACCAGTACCCCCAGGTCCCTCTCTGCCTGGCCACCCTCCAGCCACTCTGAACCCAGCCTGTAGCACTGCATGGGGTTGCTGTGGCCAATGTGCAGAACCCGGCACTTGGATGTGAATAAACTGTAAGAGGATGAAAGATAGATTTTGTCTCATGCAAGATATGAAGACTGAGAGATCACCAGAAAAAGCAAAAAATGTTATCTGCCTGACCATATTATAAACCTGTCTAAACATGTCTTAATTACATTTAAGACTTCCAGCAAATAGACACTGTAAAACCATAAGGTGCTCTTTGCCAAAAGAGGTATCGCTAAAAGCACATAGAGATTAAGCATAATCTTCCTGAAAGGGGAGCCTGAGATAGAAAAACTTCATCTGAGCTCTGAACAAGTTAAAGACTGAGAAGAAGAGATTTGTGTTTAACAATTACTTAAGCATGCCATTTGCTGCTGTTGAAAATAATATGGGAGTTCCTCAGTGCTCTTGATGAAAAAAAAACTTTAAAAGAAAAACTAAAAAAAACCTCAAACTCAAATAGGTACCTTTTGAGTCCACTACCCAAACTGAACACAGCCATCCATTCAGTAATCTACAGACTAGTCACAAGAAGAAAGACATTTTCTACTTCTTATTCTGTAATTTCAATTTCAGAAGGTCCCATATCATATTTATTCCCTACTTTTGACATTTTCTTACAACTACAGATTGCAATACGTTTTGTGGACAAATAAGTATAAGCCCCTCTTTCTAAAGGCCAGATGTCTTATTTTAACACCATTTAGTTATCCTGAACACTTAAACACACAATAATAAGTAAACAAGTATTTTATTTGCTTATTGACAGATGCATAACTTCCCTTCATTTCTTTACCTCTATTAAAGAAATAAACATAAATCTTCTATTAAAATGAACATTTTAAGTTCAGCATTTCCTTTTTTGTTAGTTATTTTCTCTATCAACCACTATTCAGCAAATGTGCAAGACCATAACAGATTAGAGATATTTGTTAGAAAAATACCAACTTAGAGTACTGATATAAGAATACTGAAAATAAGCGCTTTAGAACCTGAATCACCCATCTTTGTTCTTGGTTGAAATCTCCGAAATTTAATGGTTTCCTACCAAAAGTTTCAAAAGGTGCCAAACTTCAGTGTTGTCCATAAAGAAGTCACAATATGACCTTACCTGTTTTTCACACAGTATTAGAACAGTTTATACACATAAGCATAAGAATTCAAGCAATTCCAAAAGGGGAAAAAACAAAAAAGTTTAGTTCTATCTATAAAAGATATCCAAATTCTTATATGCAGGCTGAAACCCTAGAATTAACAGAAACATGTATTCAATACTGCATCAATGCTGCATAAAGAGTACTTCTGTCACAGCAGTATCGAGTAACTATGCATTGCTGCAAACATCAGGAGTCCCTGGTTTCTCTGCCAACAAGAACAACCAGAATTACTACTTCACCGAACAAATGATTCTTTTATCATAGAGACCATTTCCAGATGGTTGCACTAGACAGGTCTCGTCTGAGAGGCAGGACCTACCCACTAGCTGTGGCATGCCCACCTTCCTCCAGCATTCTTTCAAACAGACCTATTTTACCATAGTAAGTTGACAACTTTGTACACTGGATACATAGAATACATAGAATAAACCAGGTTGGAAGAGACCTTCAAGATCATCGCGTCCAACCCATCAACCAATCCAACACCGCCCAAACAACTAACCCACGGCACCAAGCACCCCATCAAGTCTTTTCCTGAAAACCTCCAGTGATGGCGACTCCACCACCTCCCCAGGCAGCCCATTCCAATGGGCAATCACTCTTTCTGTATAGAACTTTTTTCTAACATCCAGCCTGACCCTCCCCTGGCGCAGCCTGAGACTGTGTCCTCTTGTTCTGGTACTGCTTGCCTGGGAGAAGAGACCAACATCCATCTGTCCACAACCTCCCTTCAGGTAGTTGTAGAGAGTAATAAGGTCACCCCTGAGTCTCCTCTTCTCCAGGCTAAGCAACCCCAGCTCCCTCAGCCTCTCCTCGTAGGGCTTATGTTCCAAACCCCTCACCAACTTTGTTGCTCTTCTCTGGACTCGTTCCAGCAAGTCAACATCCTTCCTAAACTGAGGGGCCCAGAACTGGACACAGTACTCGAGGTGCGGCCTAACCAGTGCAGTGTACAGGGGCAGAATGACCTCCCTGCTCCTGCTGGCCACACTGTTCCTGATGCAGGCCAGGATGCCATTGGCCCTCTTAGCTGCCTGGGCACACTGCAGGCTCACAAGTGATAGATGTGAAAGGGCTACTTTAAGAATGCTCTCTGGCATCGAAGAAGGCAAATTAAAAGCACACTGTTCTATAGCCCTCTGAACCCAGTCTTTAATGGTTGTCTTTCACAGCAGACTCTTCACTTACTCTCAAGACTGCTGGGGAAAAAATACAACTTGCTTTACTGAAAGCAAGTGAATTCTCTATTTGGAAAAGGATTTCCTCTGTTTGATAATTAAAGTAAATTAAACCTAAATGTTATCTTTTCAAAGGTTAGAACAATTTATAGGTATTCTCACTTGCTTTATAAATCCAAATAAATGACTTTAATAACCTGGACCCTTGAAACAGCTGATAACTTCAAATCAGTAAAACTTGCCAAGGCTCAACCTGTAAAGCCACGCATTTTATGACCTGTTGTCAGGTTTAGAGGGAATTCAGCTGTGTAATAGACACTGTTTTTCTATTTGCACACACACACTTTGTATCCTGTTCTTCATGCATGAGTTCTGGAAAAAAGCAGGTAATACAGTTCCTTTGTTCTCTCAGACAATGACTCTCTGCTTATTCTCTAACTGAATGCTCATCACTATGATATGTAAAAGTGAAGATACTATTCAACAATAAACTGCTTTAACTAGAAAGAAGCAGAAGCACCTCTCAGCTGCAAAATCTGGTATCTGGTGCTTTCACAGAGAAGCAACTCCCACATTCAGAAACGCAAAAGCCATCACTTAGGTCTGACTGTTATTACCCTAACTGCCTTCCCTATCTGAGCTCTCACAATCTAGTTAAGTTTTCTAGCTCCACAACACAATTCAGTCAAGCACAGAACCTATCAGAAACACAATGGGTAGAATACTATCAGTAGACTGTTAGAAAAGTTCATCTGAGGTTTTGCAGCAGAAGTTCAGGCCAAAATAACATTACATGTGTTTGCGTGTGTGTCCAAATTTCAAATGTAAAGTTTAACAGAAAAGTTTAGTTAAAGCAGACAATGCCTGAAGATATAACTAACAGATACTTCTTTCTCCTTTCTCCTCCTGATCTCTCTGTTCACTTACTCAAGTCCTGCAAAAGCAGGTATGATCAAAGATTACTGCTGTTTACAGTCTGTAACAAATCATCAACTATGCTGTCTGCACTAAACCCTGAGACAAATTTCACTGTTTGCAATAGTTCAGGTTTCCAGGGCAGAGACCAAGCAATAAGTTTCACTTGGATTAATTTCTTCTGTTAAAGTAATTGCTGATTTACAGAGGCATGACAGAGTGGCAGCAAAGTTTTAAAATTTGACAGGCTTGTAAAAACAGTAATATTTTGATAAACCATCTATGCTCACAAGTACTAAAGATGCCTACAGCATAACCCTAGGGCCACTCTACAAAGGTGCTCTTACTCCATTTGGCCTGTCATGTTTTTCCAGCCTTTTTTTTTTTTCTTTTTGATCCTTTCAAGATGGAAAATCAAGTGCCACTACATAAACAGCTACATTCAAAATGATGCCAAAGTTACAGAAGCCAAAACATAACTTTCCTTGTCTCACTACTCCAATATTCATTTGCAGTTATTGCTTACGATGACAAAGCCCAAATACTACAAGAAACATAGTACAACACACATCTTTTGTTTATTTCTGTTTATGCTACTGTGATGAATGGAGTGATAATTTGTGTCAATTAGATGATTTTGATTAAAGCAAAACCTAAAGCAGGAGCATGAATGGTGAAATGAGGGATCAGACACTGGGAACTGACATATGTAACTAGAGTAAGATTTTTTTCAGGCTTTATTATAACCAGTTGTTTATGATTAACTTGATTTGCTTTAATATAGAGTAAGATTTTTTTAGGTTTTATTATAACCTGTTGTTTATAATTAATTTAGTAGATGTATGCAAAGGCCTTAGTGAAACGTTAGGAACTAACAGCTAATAGCTGGAATAAAAATAAGACTATGAAACAATAAGTTGTTCAAGGATGGGAAAGGAGGAGAGTTCGCTACAGAAGATGTGAACACAAGAAAGAGTTGTGAGAACCAACCCAACCACAAGGATTCCACATGTAACCCACCAGTGGGTGCTGACCAGAGGGTTACATCATTGAAAGACCACCAGAAGGGTGAACTAATTTAAATAAACCCACCTTTATATGCATATGTATTAGGAACAGAATATTTAAGGGGAATTAGATTGTGTTTAGTGTGCGTTGTTGGTGGGGTGCAGACGCCGCCATACACCCAGCACTGTCTGCTTGTCTCTTATTACCTTAAAATTGCTCTTTTCAAATTAAAATTGTATTTAATAGACTTCAACTGGCTTTGTCATTAATAGCACTACAATATGAAGTCATGGTTTAGACAAGTTCTGCATTATCAGCTCGAACCACAGTGTTCCTCAACATTCTTTAAGCAGAGCAAAAGTGCTAACAAACCATACCCACATTCGATCTTAAGCAAATACCCTTAAAAATGGAAACCACACATTAAAAAAACATGACTGATCTGACAACTTCCTTTTTTAAATGAGGTGAGTTACTCTGTATTAGTCTCTTGTAGAAGAAACAGAGAAACATGTCAGCTCCTGCAGTTTCACAATTTCATATTTTCAGACAGATTTTCCAGCACACATAAAGTTAACCTTGAAAAAGGAGCGGCACCAGCAAAAGCTGCTATTACTATTCAACCGAAAGCGTAAATTTAAAATTCCCTAAGTTACGGGACAGGTATGACAGCTTCCCCCGGCCAAGCAAAAACTGGACCCGAGGAGGATTTGCACGACTCCGTGTCCCCTCCTCACGGCCTCTGACGTTGCCTCAGTGTACCAGCCCCGGCTTTCAGCAACGGGGTTTCCTTTCACGTAAACTCTAATTCGTCCCCGAGCCCCTCACTCCCCACATCGCAAAGCCCCAGCCGGAAAAGAAGGCAGCCAGAGGAAGCGTCCGGCGGTGCCCGCTGCCGAGGCGACCAGGCCGAGCCCCGGTAAGGGCCGGTCCTGCGCCCGGGTGTTACCGCAGCACCGCCCTCCCCTACCCGCCCCCGGCAGCTCTCGGCTCCCAGCGGCCGCGGTTATGTAAGGGGCGCCCGCGTGCGCACCCGACAGCTCGCGAGCCACCCCCAAACCTCCCCCGCCCCCACGCAGGCTAGCGGCCCCGGCAAAGGAAGAGGGCGGGGGACGGGGGCACCGGCCCGGGCACCCAGCCCCGGTACACGAAGCTCCCCCGAGCGTAAACAGCACCCGGCCCGCCTAGTGGCTGCTGGCCCAGGAACGCTCTCCTCTTACTTCGAAGCAGCACAGACAGAGCCCCAGCTCAGGCGAGGGAAAGGGCGGGAGGGGGACTAGCAACGGGCACGGAAGGAGCGCAGTACCTTCCTCGGCGGTCTCCATCTTGCCTGGCTGACGCAGCGCCGGTCGAGCGAGTGGTGTGAGCGCGGGGGGCGGGGCCGCGCGGGTAAGCGGTGCGGGCACCGGAGAGGCTGCACCACGCGCTGGCAGGGCTAGAGCGGCGCTCTCGCCGCTGGCGCCGCCTGGCGGCTGTGGGAGGCCCGGGAGGCCCGGAATGCGGGTCGGTGGGCCCGGGCGGGTTACGCCGAGCTGCGGCGGGATGGCTTGTCGGGCCCGGTCGTCCGGCGTCCGGGCCGACAGCCCCGAGGGTAGTTTTTGCGTGACTGTCCCTCTTCGGCAGCTCCTGGCCCTGTTTTTGCGGGCCGGAGCGAGCCGGAGGGCAGTCAGCACGTCAAAGGGGGAGCGGGACAGGGCGATTGGTGGCCATGGAAACGCGGGCCGCGGTGGAGGGACACGTTCGAACTGTTCCTTAAAGATCACGGAAGTCAAACAAAACAACTATACCCCATTCTAAATTCTACCCTAAAGCAAATAGAAACACCGCATTCATACTCGAAGCAGGGCAAGCTTTCGGGAACGACAGCGTTTGAAGGATCTGGAGTGTGTGGACCATGGGCTTAATCGCGGCCCTGCAACCAGCCTCTTCGGACGTGGGCTGTTACCTGTGCTCTGCTTCCAAAGCCCATCTCTTCTTCCTGACATTGAAATTTCCAGCAGAGCTCTATGGTAATACACACACACACACACGAATCTCTTGTAGCTTAACTATTTATGTTTTCAAGCCTTGCTGGCCTAAGTGGCTGAGAGAGTATGTTAAAACTTTGTGCTCTTCAGAGACAGTTATCAGATAGTTTCTGGTCAGTTTTCAAGAATCACATTAAGGAATGAAATATCAGTTTATTTTACTAAGGGGAAAGAGAAATTCCATGCTGGTGGAATGCAAGTGTGTGTTATTTTAGTTTTCCATTGTGACAGCTATTGTAACCCCTCTAGTTGACCACTGAGTCATAGCAATTTTCATCTGTCTTTACCGTATGATCCTTTGTGTTCAACCAGTCATCAAATCCTCTGCAGTAAGCCTTTGTCCATCATGTCAGTGGTAGAGTGAACGGACTTAAAGTGCAGAAGTGACATATGCCCACATTACTGTTCATCAGTTTGGTAATACTGATGTTCTTCATGTGAGAAATACCCACATCTTATGTAGCATTCAACTTTTTGTACAGAAGAGGATGTTAGGAGATTATTATTATTAGCTTCTGACTGTCATGAAGGTCAAGAATTAGTGCCGGTGGGAGCTGGGAAATAAATCGCTGCTCCAAATGTTATCTGGATAAGGAAAGATGGAAATTTTACAGATGGAAACCCAAGACAGTAATAGAAGTAAACTCAAATCACAGAAGGTTATGACAAAAGAAAGGGCATTTTTTGAATGTGCAGGAGGAGCAGAGCAAAGGCAAAAATCTTTTGGACATGGATTATTTTGGTAAATCATTTTGGGTTTGTAACATTTAAATGCTTGGTTGGTTGTTTGTTTTTTTTTTTTTAAGTTCCCTTAAGAGAATGCAAAATAAATATTGCAAAAATTAAAACTATCCAGCATTTATACTATGACATTTCCACATTTTCTCCCATTTTAAAAATAACTTGATGAAAATGTTTCCCTTGCATTTTCATAGTTTGGAAGTTTAGAGCATTAGAAAAGCCAAACACCAAAAGCTACTGATTTTTGGTTTTTCCCTTTAGCTGTATATTTCAAACACTTTTATCTTCTTAACCATTAACCCCCTCCAACTTCTGCCCTAGTTCTTTTCCTCATCTCTCCACCTGACTCCCACCACAAAAATGATTCATCTGGTTATGAACAGCAAGTTACAGAAATGTGAAAAGCATCGTGGATTGTCTTAAGGAAAACCAAATGGATGCCAGAGAAGACATGAAATGTGTTGCCAATTTCAAGCAACTGTCCTTCTGTGAACATGTTGGTTCTTGTGTCTTTATGTGAAAATATCTTTAGAGATGACAGTAGTTAGGGATTACCCTCAGTATTTAGGAAGAGCATTCTTGTTTTGCCAGAAACCTTTTCCTTGACCTTCCAGAAATTATTGGAGGTTATGACTGTCAAGCAAATTAAATTGAACTCCTCAGGACAGAGTTCAGTTCTACTTCATTTAAAATTGTGAGCATTGCTGAAAAAGGGAACGTGTCTACACAGTCACTAGAGATACTTTCTGTAAAGACACCTGTTAGTGCCCCTGCTTTTGCCGCACTGACTAGAAGAGAAATACAGAAAGGCTTAGATTTTCTAATGACTTGACGTTACTTTACCTCAAACCTTTGTAGCAACAGGAGAAAAGATGTTCAGGGGAAAGTGAGCTGTGGTATAAAGGTCATAGTTATTACGGCTTGATCAGGTGACCTGTGTTTTATGAGGTTGTGTGATTTCTGTAACTTTACTGTTGCTTGCACGCTGAAAATCTGGGCACAAACTCCAGTTTTTGCTTTATACCCTGTGGCACTAATGTGCCTGCTGTGTGTACTGCCTGCAATGTAGAGTCAGTGGATGCAGTGAAGAAACAAATTAGTGCTTCTAGTGTCTACAAAGGAGAGTGAAATACTTGTCTCAGTGCAGCAGATTTTCAGCTGACATTGAAAATCAAACACATTTACTATGGAAAATCTACACTTTCTTGGCTTTTCTTTGTGGATTGATTAAACATTTTATTCTACTATTTTTTTCTTACTGCAGTCATGATGTCAGATACACCTCTGCCAGGGCCTCAGCCTGGTTAAAAGTACTAGTGAAAGAGTCATCTCATAAGGATGATGTAATACACAGAAATGGCAGTGCATGGTATTTCTTTCTCATGGCCTTGTCCTCAGAGAGCCCTCATTTGGCTTCTGAGAACAAGCCTGTTTGGAATCTGTCCTTTTCAAAGGAGAACTGGAAAAGTCCCCAGTTTAGAATTAAACATCCACTTTAAAAGGAAGATTCTTCTGAAAGTCTCTGTTTTCTGATTCATTATCAGCTGAACCCTGAGAATGCAAACTGTTGTCAGAATCCTGTACCAAATTTTAGTTAGGACTCATACTCAGGGTGGTGAATGGAGTTCCCTTTCTCATTATTTCCACCCCACTCCGGATCCTCAAGTTTTGTTCCTTTCCTCTCTTCTCTCAGTGATCTTCTACCAGAGAGAAAGGCAGGGATCTTTGGGGGATTTATTGCCTTGTGAGGTGGTGCACTATCTCTGCTTTTCTATACACAATCCTGGTCCCCCTGAACCAGTTCCTGATACTGCTTGCATGGATGGGCAAGAAGAATTTGTACAGTAAATAGCAGAGAGCTCTCTGGAAAGCTCAAACCTCACAGTCACTTCAAGGAAAGCAGAGGCTCATGGACAACTCTCTTCTCCTCTTTCAATTTCACTCCCAGTGTGGGTAAGCTAAAGCTGGGCAAATACAGTTTCTCCTCTCTATTAGGGTCCTACTGTGCAGGAGTGTGGGAAGAACAGCCAGGAGCTGTACAGAGGAAAAGCATGGTGGAAATTATTATAGTGAATAACATGGCCAAAATGAGTGTGATGAGTTGGGAGGGTCGTATTTGGGAGGGTGGTTGCAAGGAGAGGGGATAAGAGAGAGCAAGGAAGTCAGGAACAGGCAATACCGGAAGGCCCTTGAAAATTGGGAAAAGGCAAGTGCCACAGCCATCTTCAATGTGAAGGAGGGCCCAACTTAATTTCAGTCCACAAGAAGATTATGTGCAGTGAAAGAGCTTCATGGCAACAGTGACCTGGAGACCAGCAGCAGGACCACGGGCAGATTGAAATAGGTGACAGAGCTCCACTAGTGCCACATGAGGGCACCTCTGCTCCAGCCCCAGAAGGCAGTTTAGCGGCATTCATAGGACGGTGGCAAAGGAGATGGAGCGTTTTGAGGCTGCAGTGGGCCAGCCAGGCAGGGACCATGGTGGTATGTACTAGGATGGAGCCGTCTAGCAACCTGGCAGGCATGAAATGAGCAGATGCTGGTGTTGGGAAACCTACTGCCTCGAATGCTTAAGCCTACTGCCACCTGCTTAAGCCTATTACCTGAGGGCCCCCAGGGCATTTCCAGGTGTCTGAAGCCTTCAACATCTGAAGTAGCATCCTGCACAGCTGCCCTGTACTTTTCCAGGACTGGTAGCAGTGGAATGAATGAGTAATTATGGGCTGCTGATCTGCTGTCCAGCCCTAGGCTGCTGTATCTTGCTGTATATTCACAAGAGTAACCCCCAAATCATATCTCACTACTGCCAAATCTCATAGCATGTGCTCAGCTGGGGCTCAAGTCAGCTGGGGAGTAAAATCTGGGAATTTAGTGTTTCTTCCATGTGCCCACAGCTGATGGTCTCTGCCTCCATCAGCTGCAGAAAGTGCTACACTCCTTGAACACCAGTGGCAAGCAGCCCTAGGGACTGGCCTATTCAGGGTGATATGAAAAGAATATGCTGGGAGTTTCTAACCTTACTCTACTGATGAGAGCCCAGGTAGTCACTGTCTCCCTAATGACATTCAGTAAACTTTTGGTTCAAATCTAGGAAATTCTGTGCAAAATGCTACCTGCTATAGTGTCCTATTGGCAGTACCAAGCAGTCTAAAGTCAAGAGGAAAGAGAGAGGCTTTACCTTCCCACCAGGAAGTAGGCAGAGGGCAGGGACAGAGTGTGGAAGCACTCCAGCACAAACACACCAAATGGTCTCTCTTGAGGAACTTGGCCTTGAAGGATCAAATCTAGTTTGTCAGCATGTCAGCACAATCCTGTCAGGGTTGGAAGGGACCTCAAGGATCATCCAGTTCCAACCCCCCTGCCATGGGCAGGGATACCATCCACTAGATCAGGTTGCCCACAGCCCTGGCCTTGAAAACATCCCGGGATGGGGCTTCCACTACTTCCCTGGGAAACCTGTTGCAGTGTCTCAGCACCCTTATGGTGAAGAACTTCTTTCTAACATGTAATCTAAATCTACCCTCTTCTATCTTGGATCCATTTCCCCTTGTCCTATCACTACCCTGTACCCTAAACTGATGTGTTCTCAACAGTGGCCTCTATCTTGCAGTAAAAGGAGGAAGTCCAAGTAGGTCAAGAGAGGGGGGATTCAGAGCTGTTAGTTTGTCTAAGAAATGGGAATCTGTGACTGTAGGTAATTTGCAAATCTGTATGTCAAAGAGAGCTTGTACTTGGTTTTCTGCTTTAGATTTTCCAACTGCAGTCCAAAACTCAGTTTTGAAAATGTGTGCCTAGGTTAAATATATTGACGTATTTATGTTGATATATCTTTTATGGTTGTAACGGAAATGTTCTTGAAACTGAGTATACTTTGAATTGTATTGTAGATTTTGGATGTAGGATCAATTCCAGATCACCTATCATGACCAAAAAAGGGTTGAATTTAGATCATCACTGAAAGATGCATGAGAAGAAAGGCATTAAAGACCTCTTTCTGTCTTTGAAAACTCTTATTTCTAATATACAGAGTAACAAACCATTTACTAAAAAGTAATTACGATTCAGTGCACACTTTGTCTTCCTCTTATATTCCAGCTGACGCTTGGCTTCCTGAGCATCTCAGCCTTTGAAGTCTGTAGGTTCATTTTGAGGTTTCCAGGAATAAGCAACACACACGCGAGTGGTTCAGCTGCCTGAAAGAGGAACCCGGATGCAACAAAAATTAATCTGAACTGTACCCTGGTGAAATGTGCAGAATATAGTTTGCATTTAGGGAAACCAGTTGTTTCCCAAACTTCACAAAATCTTTTAATCCTATTGAAGCAGAAAACATAAACCAAGCCTTTTAACAAACCTATGTTATAAAAGCATCTTGCATTGTAATGAAGAAAATTACAAATGCCAAGGCAGAAGTCTGGCTTTTAATTTGTGACTTATTTGCATAATTCACAAGTTCTCTGAGGAATGTACAGTTTCATTACTGTTCTTCTGAGTCATCCCATGCTTACTATTTGCTCTCAACTCACATAATATGTGTTTGTCATTTAGCTCTATGAACTTTTAAGTTTTAAAATACTAGCATTTATTTATTTTCTCACAGGAAAGAACTCATTATATCATGATTGTTGTGTGATATACAGAAATGATTGTGCTCAGCTAAATCAAGGGGTTTAATTCTGAGGAACAGAAATATATATTATCAGAAAAATGCATGTGATTAAAATCCATTTCTTAAGAAATTTCAGAGGAAGAGATCAGCATCAGGCCCCAATTTCTCCTTAAAAAATAAGAGAGAGAGTGTTGGAATAGCTAATTGTCTGCTGGTTCCTGTCTGGAATGAGAGGGATCAGGCTTCTGGTTCCTACTCACATGAAAACATAGGTGGCTGTACAAAGGCAGGTTTTCTTCCAGTGAAGACAGGATAAGAAATAGCCATGTGGGTTTCGCTGTCTTTGCACAAATGAGTGTGGTGGAGCAGTAGCTTGAACAGGGATCTCTGGCCTGACATACTTATTTAAATCTTCAATGCCTCACTGAGGGCATATGTTTTGGATAGAAAGCCCTGGGTTTTTCTCACAGGACCAGCCTATCCAAGACTTCCTCCCACAGCATTATTCCTGTTTCCTTTACATCCAAGTGTTATTTATGTATTTGTATGGACATTCAGTTAAATATTATCCCATTAATGTCCATCTCATGAGAAAGAGCATGTGATGGTGAAGACACTAAGAATTCTTTCTGTGGAGAAGATGGCTAATTTCCCTTTTTTCCTTCCCCTTCTTTATCCAGATAAGCTTGTAGGTCATCAGTATCCAGGAGAACTCCTTCATTGTTTGTATCTGGGTTTACAAGGTTTGCACAAGGAGGAAAGGAAACCCACTGGAGTTGGAATTGGAAAAATCAAAAGATTATTTCACTCAGAACAGTGGATCTCAGCTTCCCAAGAAAACGTACAAGCAAGCTGAGAGATATGAGGAAGCTAATAAGTAGTGGTGCAAACTATTGGTCTCTTTGAGGAAAGGCAGGTGACTGGGGATTTGATTCCAACTTGCTGGGGAAGAGTTTCAGGTTTGGATTGTTTTTTCCTCCTAAACCAGGAGAACGGGATATAATGAACAGGTGAGCTTGGCCTTAGGTCTGTGCTGCTGCTCCAGATAGGGCTCTGGAAGGAGCCTGCCTTATGGTAGCTGCTCTGTCAAGTACAGGCGGCCACCATCTATGCAGATTCCTGGGAAAAAAAGGGAAAACCAAAGCACCTTGGAGAGGAACCTGGTGAAGGATTGAATAAGGTGCCCCTAAGCTTTTTGCCTCATAGCCCATAACTTGTCAGCTGTCTGGTATCTCATTGTGGATCTATCAGGCAACAGAGGTTAATTGGTTTCAAACCAGAATCAGTATCCTGGAAACTGCCAGGACTGGAGATAGGAATATCAGAACTTGAAAGCAAATCTGATAAGGCCTTGAATTTTATTGTGTAAGCTCATGCTTTCTCCTTGCTGAAACCTCCAGTAGGAAAATTGCTAGTTCACAAATGACCTGTGGAAAAGCAAGCTTGAGAATTGTTTTTGTTGGTGAAGCTACTTGAGCACAAATGGCTCATGTGTATGTTTTACAATTCAAAGTGGGCAGGGGCAGATATCTGGGTGGGCAAGGGGAGACAACCTTTTCCACACCACTAGGTTTGATGGTACACATGGCCAGTGTCTGCTCTGAACCAGAAAGGGCAGGCAGTGACTGAGGTCTGTCTGTCCTCAGTGGCCCAGGCATTCCCTTCCACAGCGTGTAATGCACATTGCCTGTGTCCTTGCCCATGTGCTCATCTGTATGCCCCCCTGTGCCTGTTCTGGGCAGCACTGGGCAGGAGATAGGTGTTGGCCTGACCTCTTCCCTGCCTCAAGCCTTTCTCTCTTCTGAGATCCTCCACTGCGCATTTCCTTCAGCATATTCTCAGGGACTCTCAGAAACTGATTTTCTTAAACAGGCACAGACACACTCCCAGCACAGACTCAGCCATTTGAAGGATTACACTAAAATATAATCAATTTCTTTCTGCTGAGCCAAAGTTCATTATTTCACTTTAGACAAAGGGTAAGGACATGTGCTCTCTGCAAACATATATAATAAAATAACTTGATTGCTCTGAATTGATTTATGTATGGTAATTATGTTGTAATATAATTAGAAGCTCTTGTGTTTACTTTTCTTAAACTTGCTGCTTTGATGTTGCACTTGGGCGTCTCTGTTGCTTTGTGGGATACAGGCCAAAGCAGCCTGGATCCCTTTCAAGATTAGTAATACATAGACAAGTTTGCAAAACAGAGTCAAGCAAACATGGGAAGAGGTTTTTCCCCTGGCACTCTGTTTAAAACTTTAGAGTTCAAAGCACTCAGTATAGTAATTTTTGCTAGAACTGTTGATTGATAAGTGACAGCAGCAAACATTTCTTCTTTTTCCACTCTAAGTGTTCATCTAGAAGATGTATAGCCTGTGTGGGATCATACGTGAGTGGAATTTTTGGGATCCTCTTAACTTTAAAAAGGATATCTTGGAAAATCTCCTCCAAATCGAAGTGTTCAAAAGCAGACTGGGAGATTACAGAGCAAAAGCTACTTGTGAAAAGTTGTACTCATGAAAGGTGCCTGTATAGAAAAGGGGGTTAAATTCTACTCACTCAAGGTGCAGCTCACTGTGCCAGGAAACTTATTTGTACTGAAGAATGAAATTTGGTTTATATCTTAGTGCAAACATTGCCTCAATACCAAACAAACAAACAAAAAAATACCCTCTTCCAGGAGGTTAATCCCAGAAAGAATACATACATAGAATACATAGAATAAACCAGGTTGGAAGAGACCTTCAAGATCATCGCATCCAACCCATCAACCAATCCAACCCACCTAAACAACTAACCCATGGCACCAAGCACCCCATCAAGTCTCCTCCTGAACACCTTCAATGATAGCGATTCCATCACCTCCCCAGGCAGCCCATTCCAATGGGCAATCACTCTCTCTGTGTAGAACTTCTTCCTAACATCCAACCTAAACCTCCCCTGGCGCAGCCTGAGACTGTGTCCTCTTGTTCTGGTACTGGCTGCCTGGGAGAAGAGACCAATATCCGCCTGTCTACAACCTCCCTTCAGGTAGTTTTCTTGAAATGAAAAATTGGTATTGAGTTTTGTTTAAGGAGAGAACTCATACCAAATTAATGAAAAAAAAAATTGAAAAAGAGCTTGTGCCCTGGTGCAAAACAACTCAAATATATGTATTTTTAATCAACATTTAATGGGGAAAATCTGTATACAAAATTCATCTTCCAATGACTAAATATGTGGAATAAATTAGTCCTGGAAAGTAATAGTCTGAATGGTGGATAACTGAAAGGCAAAGTACTTTCTAGTCATTTAGTCATTCAAAATGTTTGTAGTTTTGGAGAAGATGATGAAACATTTGGGAAGGAAAAAAATAGATGTTCAGGTTTTAAGAGAAGGAAATAAGACCCTAATCCATGTAGTTAACCATGTAATTTTAATTCTATTGTCTTGCTTGTGTTTCTATTCTATAGTGTTCAGAGCAACAGTGATCCTACCTTTGATCTTGGGTGAGACACTGCTCCAAACTTTATTATTTTCACCATATTTAGCTATTCATATTCATTATTACTTGGAATAATGTTCCTTGTACTGAAATTCCAGTAAAGGTGTTGTCATATTTTGCTATTCATATTCGTTATTACTTGGAATAATGTTCCTTGTACTGAAATTCCAGTAAAGGTGGTGTTTGGTTTTTTCAATAGTGGTGAGCTACTGAATAACCTAGAAACACCTAGGCAGTGTTAGGTAATTTTAATATGCCTCTTTGCATGTCATCTGCAATATTAAAATAGTTTTCCTATTGCTTTGGTGTAATTAAAGTTATACTCCACCCTTTTTCAATAAGTTCACAAAATACACCCTCTAAAATCCCACAAGCTCTTTCAGCAAAAGTAGGAAATTTGATACTAAGCATCCATAATTTATTTTATGTGAAAATTAATCCAAATCAGGCACGAGAAGCCCATAATCTAATGAGTCAACCATTTCTACATGCCAACAAGCAAATTAGCAACATACCTATTGAAAATGTTTTTTTGCAGATCATCTTTCTGTCCCTGTGGCAAGAGCCGTACTTTTGATTTTAGAGAGAAAAGGAGTTGTACGCTCTGAAAGGTGACACTAGCCTGCACAGAAGCAAAGTGGGACTACTGGATGGAAGTAAAGGAATTGGAAAAACACACAGACAAAAAAAGCCCCAAATTTGGCTCTAAATTACAAGCCTACTGGTAAGACCTCCTAGTTTCAGTGAACTCATGTGAAAGGGATTAGAATAGAGTAGAATAGAATGGAATTAGTATTAGCTATGCTCCCCTCTTCTAGCCACCCAAATCCTAAAGGATGCCTCTTGCTCTCAGGGTGGGTGTTGTGTGCACACTCCACTTGGTCATTACCGATGACTCTACAGATTTGAGCTATTCTGACCCCTTCCCACCATGCCTCTCCTCTAACCTTTCCTGGGAGCCTCTCCACTGGTTCCTCACAAGGTACCCTCAGTGTTGGTAGTCCCTTACAAAGGCTGCTATTGCTGGTAGGACTTGCAGAATAGGAGAGAGGAGCCTAGCCATCCGTCTTGCAGCTTCAAGGCTGCAAGCACAGCACCAATCATCACAAACACTTTGAACAGGTTTTTCACAACATAAATATACCATTTGTAGTGGTTGCAACTTTCTGACAAGTCTGTTGCTACTGGCAGCTCTCCAAATACTGTACCAGGTGACAATAAGTGGTGCATGTTTAAGCCTGTCTATTGGTCTCTTTCACTTCTGCACTAGATGCCAGCAGAGTGCTTGCCTCCTAAGCTTTTGTCTATCAGTAGTTGTCCAGGAGACAATACCTTTCTATTTTGCCTTGAGACAGCAGGCTTGCATGTCCTAGGATCCTGTTTCTTATCTTAACAAACAGCTAAAAATGCAGCCAAGAGCTGTGAGGATTTACTTTGGGGTTTTATGCTATGCACATTTCCACACAACTAGAAGGAGCAATTGGAGGAGTATTGGTGCAAACCTTCAGGAAACAAGCAAGCAAGCAAGCAAACAAAACCACCTGTGTGTTTCAGGTGAAGGTCAAGTTTGACTACTGTGTGTTGGAATAAATGTATCTGTTGTGGTCATTCCAATCATTGCATGTTGTCTTTGGGTTTTTTGTTCTGTGAGATGCTCACAGCCTTGAAAATATAAATGTATACGTTGCTTGAGATGGTAGTAAATGCATGGGTGCAATGAACTCCATAATCTCAACTCCATTACAAAGGTGATTATACATTATGGGGAAGGAGACAGTCTCTTCACGTATGGGAAGTCTAAGTGATTTAGAGTTTGAAGGTCAAACATAATTACAGTGTGCAGGCAAATGCTTGCATTACAGAAAGGTCCTCTGCTTTCACCCTAATCACCCCCAATTAAAGATGCTGGGCATGAAGACAGGATTTACTGTTGTGAGATGCATATGGAATCAGATGTATGCTTTTGCTGGCCCAGCGTGTTCCACAGAGGACAGTAGCTTGGGTGGACCCAAGTTCTGGGGGTCAAGGTACCAAAACAGTACTTCAGCTTTGTGTATCTGAGTACAGCATGCTTACCCATGGCATCAGACAGGCTCAAGCAAGATGCCATTGATATCAAAGTATAAACTGGATCTTTTCAGTGAGGTTTCCCCACTCCCTTCCTTGCAACACAAGCAATCTTTTCAATCATTTCTTATACAATCCTGATGTGCAAAGCCACTGACAAGTATGACAGGACATTCTCTGTCTGGTTGTGACAAACCTTAATTTTGAGTTGTGTGTAGATCCCACAGCATTTAGAGGTGGTACTCATCTTTCCTCAGTGACGATGCACTCACCACAGCAGTTTACACCTGCATTGGGTGGGTAGGCTGCCATTAAACTCCATGATCAGCACATTTAGTGGCATATAGGGAACTAAAGAAGACACCCATAGAGTATGAATCATACCCTAAATCTTGAAATCTTGATGAGAACTGTGGGAGTATAAAACACCTTGTTGACATGTAAACATCCTATTTGTAAATGCCTGAAGTTGGATGAGTTGAATCCAACCATCAGCTGTTTTACATAGATATTCCTTAGTGGTCACTACCACACAGGATACTGCTGAGGACTTACAGAGAGACCATCAGGTTTGTTTGTCAGGTTTGTTTGTCATATACACTTACGATCAAAACTTCTTTAATGATCTTTAACTTGAAACGAGATTGTGGTTTTCTTTGAGCTCTTTTGCCTCTTTCATTCCTCAGCTCCAACATGCACACACACACACACAAACCATGTGCTCTAACAAAGAAAATTAAAGGTATAGTAGACATCAGCCTGAGGACTATACTGCTGTTCCTTGAATACACAGGTGTCCTGGAAACAGGAATAAAAATTTTCATTGAGCCACCATCAATGACAGCCAGTTCAGATTCAAATGTTTCTAGCCTGTGGAAAGCAAGTCTAATCACAAATAACCTGGAACACTTTTGGACTTGTTGGGGAATACTTGTGGGTGTGGCTGTAATAACTTTAATCTGTGTGCCAGGAAGATTTCTATAAACTTTTTATACTACACGTTTGCCAGAATGGATTCATGTTGATTTGGCACAAATTCCATTAAAATACATAGATTATGGACACTAAAAGTGCATGAATATACTGTAAGCAAATGCATCTCTGAATTCAACAATGCATCAGCAACTGCACCACTGATGGTAAATGTTTCAGCTCTTAATGCTGGTCTGAACATTCTGCATTGTCTTAAATGGCTGTATCACACATATTTGCTGGTAGTGTGCAGGTATGGAAAAGAAATCTTCCCAGAAAACTGAAGTGTGCTGATAATAAGGCTTGGCAGTCTTGTCTCAACTCCTCTGTACTATTTTGTTAGGAATTAAGCATATTTAGAGAGATGAAAAAATTATAAGTGCAGTTATAGTGCTTGTGTGCATCTTGCTTTCTGAACTCCTTAAATAATAAATAAATAAAAGGCAGAGTAAAAGGCAACTGATGTGGAGCCTGCTGCACCCTGCCTCTCTGCATGATCTGTCCCCTCCCCTTCCGGCTGGGATGACTCCTGTGCTAAGCCTCTCCTACTCACTCTCCTTAATCCCAAAGTCTGCAGAAGAGTTGAAGAGCACCAGGAAACTGGATGGGTAGCAGCAGGAACAAAACTGTCAACAGAACTGGTCTTCTTTTTGTGTTTAGAGAAATCTAGCTGGTATCTCACTGGGCAGAAGAGGTGAGCCGGACTGAAACAGGATCCTGTACTCCAGGTATGTGATGACAAACTGGTCCACAAAGACTGAGTTGGCAGTGGAAGAAATGCTAACTACTTTTAACTGTGCTGCAAGGGAGAAATCTGAAATTGCTAAGCAATTGGTTTTTTTCGAAAAGTCACAACACATTCAGCAAGACTCTCTTCTTTAAAGACAAACTTCTATTTTGGTTTCAGGAAAAAATGCACAAAGACAAGTATTAGGGAGGTGAAGATAAAGAGTGTCAGCTTTGGGGAAGACTAGATTTTGGCTTAGATCTTTGCTGTAAACTGTGGCACAGCTAAAGTTCTGAGAACATTGGTAACCGTTTTATGTACCTCAATAGCAAGATCGCATTAAAGGACCATAATAATTTCTTTTGCTGTTATGGTAATGAATTCCTATTCTTTTCCTTGCTTGGTCCATTGGAGCAGTTGCCATTGAAGTAAGTTACTGCTGGTGTTTAAAATGTTATCACTTGACCCAGGAAAAGAGCAGAGATGTTACATCTTGACATTGGTAGTCCAAGGTCCTGCCCAACAGCGTGGCACTTTGAGATCACATTCTCATACTCGCTTTCTGAGAAATTATGATTATCCTCAGAACTCTTTGCCTCTGTTTTACCTGATGGTTTTTAAAAGATTTTTAGCCTTACTTTTCAAGTAGGGAATAGTTTTTTTCCTGTTGAAGACTAAGACTCAGTAGGATTTAACCTTGTGTTTTGTTGCTCCCTAAAAATGTGGTAGTTCAGGTCTGCCTTACCACCCAAGGGAGCCCACCTTTGCCTTGTGATGATAGCAAATAATTCTTCTCACTTTTTATGCTACTTGCTTGGAAGCTGAATGGTATCAAGACATTTAAGGAAGTGCAGGACAACTAGTGAGAAGAAGCTATAAGAAGGCCTTTTCTTAAGAAGCAGAAGGATGACAACAGCCTCATGAACATTAATATTTTTTCCCCTGCTAGCTGCAGTTGGTATTTTCCCTATTCCTATCATCTCACCAAGCCCCACGTCTCCTCTGTGCTGGAGTTCAGTGATGAGAAGTGGGGTGTAAAGGCAAGGTGCAGCCTGCTTGGAATCGTGCCACAGGGAAAGCAGGAAAAGGAAAAGTGTAATGGCTGAAATTGGTGGGAAGAGGGAATGAGGTGAGACAGGACAGGTAGGAAATATCCTTGCTTGTTGCTTTGCCACACCACATTGCGTGGGACAAAGCAGGCGGGAACAAATGAAGCTCTGACTGAACAGGATCTCATCAAAGTCTTCTAAGCAGTTCAGGTGTGGCTGACTATTTACTAACCTTCTCAGTTCTCCACAGCTCAGTGCCTGGAGGAGAGCCAGCTGGCTGGGTATCAATCAAGATAGGCCAAAGAAATGATTTCTGGGAAGCAACCAATAGACAGGGAGTAAGTTGTTTCACAGATGTTGCAAAGCTTAATGCTTCCTAAATACTGTTTCCTTGAAGGGGACACTGTAGGTTATGCTCTTCTGAACAAAAGACCTTTGTGGAGTATGGTTGTGGCTGCCATCTCAGAGGCCAGCGGTGTTAGGTATCTTTGGAAGTGCCTGTGAATTCTCCAGCCAGTCTGTTGCACTTCAACAAGCTCATTCATCTTAGGTTAAAAAAGAAGGTAGGAAGCATTTTTGCATGAGCAGGTATCATTGGAGGTGTTCAGGAGGAGACTTGATGGGGTGCTTGGTGCCATGATTTAGTTGTTTAGGTGGGTTGGATTGGTTGATGGGTTGGATGCGATGATCTTGAAGGTCTCTTCCAACCTGGTCTATTCTATTCTATTCTATTCTATTCTATTCTGTTCTATTCTATTCTATTCTATTCTATTCTCTCAAGCATTTTCAGGACTATTGCAGAGGGCTTACAATAGGAGGTACTCTCCCATGCACACGCACTTCCACTTTCATATGATGCCAAGTCCTGAAGATTAGGCCACTTTATGCTTCCCAGCACCAGCCCTGACATTCAGGTGTTGAGAAAGGTGGAAGGAAATTAAAAAATATAATCAGTTCTCAGTCATCAGCACAGGGGGTTACTCATGATATGAGATCATCCACCTCATAGCTATTTCTAAATCAGCTTGATTCCTTGATTCTACGGTTCCTATATCTCTACACCACACTCTATCAGCCAGAAATTACACTTGTAATCATGCATTTTGCTCAAACTCAGTGCTGGCCAGATCTAGTGACAGCGGCCCCAGGGTCGGAGGGGGATGAGGAAGAACCATGTCTCCACACTATACATTGAGCAGGCTGATAATCTTGTGTATAAGGCAGTCTAAATGTGCATTAATTTTGGACGCTGTTATTAATTCTACAGTGTGAGAAGTGTTGTGTAAATCATAAGGAAGCAGTGAGTCTCTGTGGTGTCAGCTCTGTGTTCTTTGGTCTGCCTGTACCATGGTTCCAAATGTGTTTATATTGTCTAGGCAAAATTTCCCTTTACTCAGGGAAATCTCTCTCTCCGCTGCTGTGGTTAATAGATAGCTGAGGAAGGTACACATTTTTACCAGGACCTGCCGCAGTTCCACAAACAGTAGCTCATTTTCTGAAGTACATCTTACCACACAAAGAGGAATAGGTTAATGTAGAAATGATGAAGCAGAAGCAGTCATAATGTATGTGCGGGTATTTGGCTACATCCCCAAGGACAGTTTCAAAGCCAGTACATGCTAGGAAATTCTACTGTTAACTCTGCCCCTGCAGACTTAATTGAATTCCTTGAATAGATACTTTATAGCACTACTTTTAATTACAGGATCTAGGATTCTGCTTTTTGCACAGAGCATTCCACATTCCTGACACTGTGAGTCAGAGCAACTTTTACCTTTAATCTCTGTAGAACAGCTTCTGGCTTATTGTCTATAATTGGTATTTTAGGAGAAGGGACAAACCCAAATGCTATCACATATTTTTAATAAGATTTTTTCTTCTTGTTTTTTTGCAATTCTTTTCAAGCACATATGGGCCCCAGGCATTGGAATCTAATTTACAAACCTGTGTTTCAGGCCTTCACCAACTGCACCTGATAAATTGCCTCACAGAACAGCTGGGATACTGCTATGGAAAGCACAGCTTAGCTAGCAGGCACTGGCACTGAAAGAAGCACTGAACAATACCTTTCTGTAGAAGTTGAGTGTCGTGGTCCTTAGCCATCACTTAACTAAGAGAAAGCAGCATGGGATTCCCCATGATGACACATGTTGGGGCTCCATGCTTGGGGAGGGAGTGACATCTGAAGTTATATTGCTTTACTCTAGTGCTGACAGAGTAGCACAGAAGCAAAACAAATATGACACTAGTCAGGACCTTCAAGTGCAAGTTGTTTGTAATTTAATAACTTTGCTTTTGGTATTTCTCATTGACAAGGATGTCCATGTTATTTACAGAAGTTATTGATGCAGTTACTGCAGATTTGTGTTTATTTGTCCTTAATAATTTCTGTGAAGAAATTATTTTTACTTTCTTGCTCTCTCTCTCTCTCTTCCCCCCTCTTTCTTTAGGTTTCCAAATGGCTGATCCTTTTTTATATAATACTGGAGAAAGATCCAAATATGGGTGCCTTGGACATGAAGTACAAATTGAGCACATCAAGGCATATGTTTGTGGACCATCTTTTTTCACAGACAAAGCTGTGATTGTGGTTCATGATGTATTTGGATGGCTGTTCCCAGACATTAGATACATAGTCGATTTGATTGCAGGTCATGGATACATGTAAGCAACTGTCTTTTCTATCTTTTAAACACATTGATAGATCATCAAGCCCAAAGCTAAGCATGGCATGTAATGTTCCTAATACACATAGGGCAGCCATACTATTCCAGTCTGAGTGAATAAAAATGCAGAGGGGTGAAATCAGCCCACCAAAGCTACTAAATCTGACCCATCAAAAGTGGCTCTACCTGATCACAAAACCACAAGGAGAACCACAAAGTGCCACTGTTTATGTTTATGTGGCAGCCTGAGTGATTAAAAGATAAACATTGGTATATATCTTTAAGTCATCTAAGCTGATTTCAGAATCAAACCTTTTGCACAGTTGCTTTAGCTTTTACTAGCAAAGAAATATATATGTGTTTACAGAGAATCAGAAGCTTTGCTTTTGTACTAAGTATATCTAGGGAAATAATGAGAGTTTGGGTTTGTGGTTTTCTTTTTCTCTATAGAAAGATGTATATCTCTAGTTCTGCTGGTTGCCAGAACAGGATGAGTAGGATGTGATTCACATAATAAGCATGTAGATGTGAACTTTGGAGTAGAAAACACATTCGGAGACATTTAGACATCCACAGATTCTCCCCATCTGAAAGTGAAAATTTACTTGATTCCATGTCTTATACAGAACCATCTGCCCAGACTTCTTTAAGGGGACAGACCCCTGGAAAACTACTGATCACTGGGCTGACTTTGCTGACTGGATGAAACATCATGATCCTATGAAAGTGGACAAGTAAGATGTATTTTTGTACTTGAATTTTAAAGAGCATTCAGCAAGTGAGAGGAATTTATATGAAATGTGCAAAATGCACCCCAAAGCAGGGCAAGCTGGCTGACACACACAATTACTTACTCAGCAGTTCTGTGGTTCTGAGCACAGTTTTGGCTGGGATTTGGAAAGGAACATCTGCTCCATCCATTGCTCTGCTTATTGTCCCTCTCTTGTTTTCTAACTATGTAGTACTGGCTGCCCAGGCTCTTAGCCAGTGTTTTGCAAGCTATGAAGTACCCATCACTGTCACCCACAAGTGCTGATTCTGCCTCCTGTTCCTCCAGATAAAGAGGAAAACTCTTCTGCTCATGTTATCTGCCAGTTGTCACTTGCTTGTGTTGCTTTTGCCTTGTAGGTAATGATGATCTTCTGAGCAGTGCTAGATCAACATTTGCAATACTGTCCAAAACCTAAGATATTTTTGATCAACCATACTCCTTTTCCTAATGTGAAATAAAAGGCCCACTGTCTGTAGAGCTGAGCAGCACCTCTAACAAGGCTTCCCTGACTTATCAGAATTACAACGCAAAGATGCTGTTTCTTCAGCATCTGTCACCACAGCCTAAATCTTCAAAGATGACAGTGAGGCAGTGACAGCCTCATCATCAGCTATCATCTTGTAAGACACAAGTTCTTCTGACCCTTTAAAAGCATCACAGTGGTCACAGCCTAACTTCCTCAGTTCTCATCAAAGGTTTCAACTGTATAGTTGAAGAAACTCCAGCCAAATGAGAGAAAAGATCAATGACTTACATCTGTAAAAATCATCCACTCCAAAGAGTGAGCAGATAGGCGGGCACTGTCATAAACAATTAAGACCTCAAGGACATGCCTATGCTGTCTTTTGAGTGTTCTCTTGTAGCTGCTCTCTAGGTCACATCCATTGTCGTTTCGGAGCACAAAGACCACAACACATCTACAACTTAATAACCCTCCAAACAAATCCAGTCTGAGAGAACTCATCCATTCGCAGCACACACACTACAGGCCCAGGACGTGGTGACTGATTGTGTCACTCTTGTATTGCTTCTGTCAGCCTAGCCAAACCTGTGATGACCATAAAACCAGGCAAAACATTTGAAAATATAGTTAGTTATTAGTATATGAAGTCTGCATTTAAAATTAATTTACAACTCTGTAGATAATAAAAAAAAGATAAAACTCTTCAGATTTAAGAAGATAGCAATTAAAAAAATAATTTACCTGCTCTGGCCTACATTAAAAACAACAGCCATATTTTTTTGCATTATGCCTCATGCAATACATATTGTTTTAAAAACATTATACTGACAGTTTAATTTTGAGTAATTGCTACTTTAGTAAGTATTATGTGGGCTTGGTAGGATATTTTCATATTAACTCATGCAACAGGAATGACATACATAAGAAAAGTCTTTAAATAGGTGGACTCCATAGAGATTGCACAGCAAAGCTTATCTGTTCCTGCAATCCATTCTAATTGCAGGTATGTCTTGCCCTTAGTTGTCCTGTCCTAGACAAAGTGATTCAATTAAAAATTTGCTTCTTTTGAAAACAAGGGATCAGGTCACAATTCAGGTAAGTATTTAAGTACCTACACCTGTACTTCCCTAAACTAGGACCAAAGATGTCAACTCCCATTTAAGAATAAAAGCCATGGCTCTGGGCTGAAATGTGTTCTTTAAGTATTCTCTGTTCTAAATGATTGTGGATGCAGATATTAAATCATGTATCTCTTTTAATTTACTCTTTAAATTGTCAAATATTGATTCTGTACTATATTCCTTAGTTTACTTTTGTTTATATGTCTTAGGGAAGCTGATGTTGTCTTGAAGTATCTAAAGGAGCAATGCGGTGCAAAGAAGATTGGTGTCGTTGGGTTTTCCTGGGGTGGAATGGCAGTACATCACTTGATGCTGAAAAATCCTCAATTAGCTGCTGGGGTGTCCCACTATGGTAGTGTAGAACACATGAAAACTTATATGGGCTTGCATGACTATGCATAGTTTGTAACTCTATTGCTTTGTAACAATTTTTGTTATCTCAGAGGTCAGTTGTAGATTTTAATTATGATTATTGCAGCAATAGTCTATATTAGTATTAAAATTAAAGAATGCTGTTAACCAGAGGGGAAAAAAGTTTCCTTTTGCACAGTAATTTTCTAATATTTTTGTTTTAGTGCATAGAGTGGGGGGCTATATTTTCCAAGTGCTTTTTTCCCCATCCAAACAGAAACTATCCTAATCTACAAAATGTACATAATGAGTAAAGTAGAAATGTTGTGTTTTAACTTGCCATTTATTTTGCAAGAACATTAACCTCACTAACAGTCTTTTTCTCAAATACATCATAGGCATAATTAGGGACTCTGAAGAAAGATACAATTTACTAAACCCCACATTTTTCATTTTTGGTGAGAAAGACCACACTATTTCTTTGAATCAGGTAAGCTGTTGTACTGGAAATGTTTTGGTTTTCTTTTCTTTTCTCATAGTTCTTTTATCCCACACAGAAATCCTAGCTTGTTTGCAACCACTTTGGGATATGAATATCAGACAGGCTAGATTATTTTGCTTCCATTTCAACTTCCCCACATCTTGTTTAGGTTATTCAAAGCTCCTTTTTAAGGTGAGATATGGTTTAAAGACCAGGCATTGGTCTTGGAGTGGCTGGACAAGCAGAGCATGAAACTGGGCAGGGAGATCCAACTGATATAAGCCTAACATAAAAAACTTGATACACAACTATGGATGAGAGAACTGGTAGTTAAACCACTGACTTTGCAGAGTTAGTGCAGTAACATGTTAAACTTAATCTCAGTTTAGCAACATAGACTTAATCTCAATTTAGTAACTAAACTGTGATGGACCACCTGATGTGGGCCAATGACTAATTGATTTTGGTGCAAGAGAAGAGTGGGTATAAATGATGATTACAACTTGTAGACTGTGTTTTGGCTCCCAGCTGCCATTTATATTCTGATATAAACACTACTGTAAGTATAAATTCTTTCTCATCAGTGACCAGGATAACATACCACCTTTAGCATAGTTGTGCACAAGTGGGGTCTAACTGGTAACTGTCTATGTGCTCTGGAAACACAGAAATAAATCAGTATTTACTTCAGTGTGATTCAGTATGTTGATCTGTATGTTACACATGGTCTCCTCTGCTCAGGAAAACAAATAATTCACTCCCTGTCCCCTGTCTATGGTGAAAATATCTTTTTCCCTGGGGGCACAATTTTCATAAATACATTTTTTCTACCATGCACTGAAACTATGCTTTTTTCTCCTGAAACTATATCTCTGAGTAGATTGTATAAGAAAACAAAACATACCAGAAAACCTGCATTAAAAAAAATGTAATCAAATCCTCAGATATATGTTTTTTCTGCACTAAGCAGGAAAGGGTTCTGTGCAAAAAAAAAAAAAAAAAAAGTGAACATGAAATGAAATTAAAATGCTGTCTCTAAGCTGCACAATGGGTATGACTACACTTGCAGGGGAAAATAAGTGTCTGTTCTCCTATTTTCTAACCTTTTAATGGAAATTAGTGCAAAAATGTGTCTACAGATATATATGGGTACATAATCATAACATTTGTATGTGTAAGCATATTTATACTTATCAAAAGACTGTGCAGAAGCAGTGTCTTTTTGTTAGAAACAACAGCAACAACAATAAAAAGGCAAAACCAAACTGTGTTTTCTTAAACTCTGTCACTAAACTGGTCAAAATATTTCAGTTTTTTCAAGATCAGAACTTTAAATTAGGTTACAAGTCTAAGTCTCTGAATAGAAATGCACTGGCTCCATTATGGCATTGAGAATTAGCAAACCATCTTGCAGTAACTGTTGAGCTTCTTAGATTCATGTCTGCTGTTAGAAAATGTTTCAGTCTCATATTCTTTAAGAGGGGGTTCTTGTCTGTTGAGCAGCAGATAGTATGTCAGATGTGACAGTGGAGAAAAGAAAAGATGTAGAGATATGAGAAAAGACAAGTTTGGCAAACTAAAAAAAAAAAGAACCCAACCCCACAACATAATGGAAAATGCTTTCTTTTACAGGTCACCTTGTTGGAGGAGAAACTGAATCAGTACTGTAAAGTTCCATATAAAATTAAAGTTTATCCTGGACAAGTTCATGGGTTTGCACAGTTGAAGCCAGAAGATATGAAGCCTGATGATAAACCTTATATTGAAGAAGCTAGAAAGGATATGATGGATTGGATCAAAATGTTTATTTGACATAAGCATAAAGTAACACTAGGCTTCAATTTCAGAGAAGAAGGGGGAAATTATCTCCAAACTGTCATAAAAAAGAACAGGAACGTTTTTAATTTATAGCTCTTAATTATTTTTTACAAGTGTTACAGAAGATTGTGAAATCAAAGTTGGACTAAAGGCTGATTAGGCATTAAAAAATTTATTGAATTTATCTTGCTTCGTATTTGCTTCATTCTTCTGCTTTATGACATCAATAGTAATGCCACTGTTAATCCATTTGTCTTGGCTGGTGTGCATCACTTCATGGTGACTTTATTTTGGTATGTTGAGTGGTGGTGATGGTGATGATGACGGTGGTGACATGGAAATACCCTAGTTTTGCACATTGACATTTAAAAAATTTAACTACAAAGCATTTATCTCAGAAATGCTGCTGTATTTAGAAGAACTTCCTACGCATGAAACAGCACTTGGCTCTGTTAAGGAGTTAAAAAGGAATGATGTTGTTAGGAGGCACCCTTCAAGTATTCCCTTGGAAAAGTTAAGAAGGGCACTTCTACTATTCCTTCATCAGCATCAAGACAAAACATAACCAGTCCATTCTGGCTGTGGAAGTAACCCAGGCATGAAAACAATGGAGTCAGTGGGTTTAGTAATGTGGTCCAAACTGTAATGATCAAGCATAATACTGACAAACAGGTACACCCATTCAATCCTGATTATATGACTTGCTTTACTTAATATCCTTTGTTCCTCTCTTCTCCTTAGTCATCGTTATTTCCTCCCAACTCCACAACACATCAACAACATTAAACATCCTTGTTTACTCTTACTGAACTGGCTCCAGGTTTGTTGATCTGCTCTTGACACCACTGCTGTCCCTGACCTGCTCCTTCGTGACCTCAGAAAAATCCTCCAAGTATTGTGGGTTTGTGAAAGCAGTGCCATAATCTGTTTCATATGATATGAGGGGTGAGCATGATTAAATGTTTGCTAATGAGGAAAATACAAATTTGAGGGAGATGGGAAAGTAGTGTGTCTGCTATAACTTGTCCCAAACTGGAAAACACTAGTTGTGTTGCTGGGGTTAAAAATCTGTTTGAAGTAGACTAGTAACTTGCATTCTGTGCACAGCAGCTTTCTTCTGTTTCTTTTCCCAGCACAGCTTCTTAAAAATAAGCATTCAGTGGAGACCCTCCTTAAATGAAGCTGTGGGATAGCCTGCCTCTTCTCCAAATCCACTGAGGAGGGTGTGAAGGGTGTCTCCAGCAATGCTAGGCATCCAGGCTCTCTTGCCATTAACAGCACATGGACATGGGGCCATAGTTTCCAGAGCCCCTGAGAAGTTGTTCCCAGGCTTGTTTGGTTGACTTTGATTGTCGTGGATGCCCTGACCTCATCCTAGTTGATTTCCCTCTGCCACCATCTCCCTTACTCAGTGTAAACTTTTTATCCAGGTCCTTAAAATTTCTGTTGAGGCAAGATTGCTCACAGCTGTAGAAAGGGGAGGATGGTTTGCCTCGAGAGAAAAAGGAGTTTTCTGTGCATTATGCCTCCTGCTCAGTCCAGGCAGAATGCCAGGTGAGATCTGATGCAGGTAGCTATCATAGCTAGATTTTCATCACTGCATTAAAAATACAGTGGTTAACAGCTTCACAGTGATACTAGCTCCATGAAATGTCCACAAGATGGGGCACCTCTCCTTGATTGTCACGAGGAAGACTTTTTAAGGGGTTTGGATCTAATTAGAATAATCAAGCATTCTCAAAGGTCCATGACAAATCCTGCATTAACGTTACACCACTGTCAGAGGAAACCTGCCTTCCTAGAAAGTGGGAAGTTGTAGCAAGCAAAGCTGTCGAGTGTTGTCTCTGCATGCTGCAAGGCACTACATCCTGCTGGATTATGACAATGGGTGGAATGTCACCTCCTCCTTAAAACACTGGAGTTATTCAGAGGGTGCCCCTGGTTGCAATACAAAATCGTCATGCCCTGCAGTTTATTTTGCCCTACTGAGTGTTTATTGGTTCATTTCCTGTGTATGGCAAAATCAGATTGCCTTGGGATATCATTAAAACCTGATAAACCAATGAGCTGGAAGAAGCATGATTTGAATTGTACCCTGAGGGTATTCTGTTTGTGCTTGCTTGTGATGAGTAAGATCTTCATGTCTTGTACAAATGAACAGAGTTACTGAGATGCTTAAGGGAATTTTAACCATGACAAACAGTATTAGTTCCACAATGCTGTTAATCTCCTTGCAATTTTGGTATTTAATCTTGATTGGTGAAATAGTGCAAAATCCCATTAAAGTGACTCAGCAAACCAAAACTCACTTGAGAGACTTGGGAAACAAATGTATATCACTGAAGAGGTAGCATTCAAGGAATATCAACTAGTAAATCTGAACTGCCATTCAAGCATTGCCAGCGCTCATTAAAGGTAGGAGAAACCTCTGCTATAGTATGCACTATTGTGGAGACCAGTTTGTCCAGTTTTGTGTCTGACATTCCTGTCACTTGAAGATCAGAATTCATTGGATGACAGTCAGTCGCTACCTTGATGACATGCCATAGAGGAAGTGGGAAAAGGGCTGATGATGTATTTCTGAGCAATGGGAAGAGAAATAGAGTAAATAGAGGTATGAAGAAGGTACAGAAGTGTTTCAGACTAGAGCTCTTGAGTCTTCTACCTGATTCTGTGCTGACGCTGTAGCCCCAGGCTGTTGTTGGGAGAAAACACAGATGCTGTCATGCTATGGCCACAATACAGGAAGTTCACAGGTGCAATTCTGCCTAAACTGGGTCTTGCCAAAATGGTTTTGGCATTTATTTTTATTTTCTAGGGGGGAAGTACTGGGGGGGGAGGGGCATGGAGGGGAGAGAGGCAATTCTGTGAATTGCCTAAATCTCTAGACTGGGAAGGGTAAATCAAAGCAATGTGACTGCCAGATCTGGGTTGTAAATATGTCGTGTGCATGCTTGATAAAATGTGACAGTGTCTACAACGTCCAAGTGACTGCAAAGTATAGAGTCTTATTTAAAAAAAAACCCAAACACACACACAAAATCCCCCAAACCATCCCCCCGCCCCCTCAAAAAAAACCCAACCAAAACCCAAGGCATGACCAATTTAAAGTTGTTATGAAATGGACATTTTATAAAGTTTTAAAAGAAAAGGCAAAAGACATGGCAATGCAGCTGATTTCTTGGGTGGAGATCAGACCTGAGTAGGTGATATGTTAAAAGTATTTTTGTGGCTGAGCCATGAAAAGTTTGAACTGTGTTTCATTTGAAATTTGAGAAATGCAAGAGTTGATCTTACCTACAAGTGCAAAGAACTGATCTAAACTGCAAATCTCAGATTCTAAACTAACAACCTTCTAAACTAACCCACTAAATTTATGGTGATTGAATTACATATTGGTGAAATTCAGAATACAATTAATAAGAAAATATTAAAGTCCAAAGTTCCTGCAGTTTTTATTTAAATGTATTTTATCTGTCCTGGAAAAATTGTACAGGGTGCAAGGAGAAAAAGATGCCTTTTGTTCATGATCTGCTCAATATCTGTAACAATCCCTCCTGTGAAATAGTCTTCAGTACTTCTGAAAAAGTGTATCCGTGTCAGTTTAATTAGTACTTTTTACCATGCATTCACTCCATTTAAAGGAAGATTATGATGTCAATTTTGACATACTGGCAGGGATAGCCTGAGGAGCACAAGGTGATTTACACATTTTGGTGATACATTTATAAACATTCTGCCAGTCATGAAACTTCTAAAAAGACTTATTGATCCAGCCTGTTTGTTGTCTTTATTAAAACTTGGCAATGCCACTATTCTTGTTTAAATACAGCTCGTGTTCTAACATGCATTTTTAAACAGAGTTATTTTAAAAGAAAGAAGTCTTTTACATTAATAGAAATAAACTTTTGTTGACACACTGCTCAGATGAACTAATTATAAAGGAAAAAAACAGTTGGCATGGTAGAATTGCTCAGTTACACAGAGTGGCTTTGAAGTCTCATGCCTTTGCTTTGTCTGAGATTTGGAGAGGGTACTTCTGCTGCATTTGTAAAGCAGGCAAAAATGCAGTCTAACTGTCCAGTTAAACTCTAACTGCATCTTTTGGAGATTATGATTGCAGAAGGCCAGGAGATGAGTTTTTCTTTCAAAAAAGGCACTGTTGAGAAACATCCTTAAAGGGTGTCAATCCTTAGTTCTGGAAACCTCTTTGTGTATCACCCCAAAGCCTGTTTTCTTGTGAAAAGAGCATGACTGGTGTGAAGAGGCAAGATCTGGAGTAATTTGTTTTGTTGCTCACTGTATTTTCTTGGGTTTGTATCATTTACCATGTTACACACATTTGTAACAGAGGAACTAAAGAGGGGAGGGAGTATCTGAAGCCTGTGAAAGGTCATACTTGACATCTGCTTGAATTAATTAGAAAATCTAGAAGGGGATACATGGTTAAGATAGATTCCTCACAAAAAATAGCTGAACATTGAAGAGTGCATGTCCTTTTTATTACCAGCATGCTGCCTCTCACTTTAGTAAGGGGACCAGACAGACCAAGGAATATCATTCCAGTGTATGTGTTTACAGGCAAAGAGTGACTAGCTTTTGTTAATAAGTAAACACTCTCATTTTGATCAGTTAAGAGCTGTGACAGAGATAGGTTAAACATCTTCTCAGACCAAGGTATTAAAAAGACTGTGTATGACCACTTGCTGTTTGGTGGAGGGGGAAGAGCAGTTAGCTGGGTTTAGTTGGGTTTAAAAAGATGCCACAGTGGCCTGTTCAAAGGAACAAAAAAATAAACTGAGCTGGAGGAATTCTTCTGAGAAGACTTTTAGGTCGTATACTTTTTGGAAACCTTTCTTCACTTGAGGGGAAGTGGAGTAATTTCCAGTTTGTCTTATAAAATGTAGACCTGTAGAAAAGTCACACACCTCTGGTGTACAAGGGTATGTTACATGTTCAACACCAGTCTATTCCTCTGACCACTTTCAGTTCAGATCACATAGTGTGTAACTCAGAGAAAACTGTCTGATGATTTACCTTCTTTGAGTTGATTTATTAGTACTTCTAGAGATGTAAGTTAATGATGGGTTCCTTGAGAAATGCCTGTAGGCAGCAAAGGATACAAGGGACCAGCAAAGTGCATGTAGGCAGCAGCAGCAGCCTTGGATTCCCCATGGGAGAAGGGGAAGGGGACAACACACAATGAAAACCTGAAGGGAAAAAGCAATCAGAAAAGCAACATGCTGCTGGTAGTCTTACAGGCACAACAGTAAGAGACTGCCAGGTGCCAGCCTGTAAGGAGAGGCTGTAAGACCACATGAGAGGAATGGTTATATGTGTGGGGGCATGACATGGAAATGTAGTTATCACATGCTACATTACTCCAACCACAAAGGTAGGAGTGGTGGACTGACATAAGCCCTTTTTCTGGCCTTACCACACTCCTAGGTTATGCTGATTGATCTAGAATTCATGAATACTTATGGAAACCAGAGAGGGCTACTGTCAGGAGCCTGTTTAAAACAAACACTTCTAACCTTGCATTATCAAGTAGGTATTACTAGATGTCTGGAGTACTGCATAAAGTCCTATGTGAAGTTCATGACCAACAATCACAGGTGTTAACTACAAATAAGTTATATTACTGCTTGCCCTTTTTGCTTTCCTGCAAATTCCTAGATGGCTAGTGAATCAATACCCATGTGATACTGGAGACAGGTTTGACTAGGGAGGCCGTGGGCAGGAAGTGCAAATTGAGCACATCAAGGCATATATTTGCAAACAACCTGTGAGCACCGACAAAGCTGTGATTGTGATTCATGATATATTTGGGTGGCAACTCCCAAACACCAGATATGTGGCTGATATGCTAACAACTAATGGATACGTGTAAGAAATATTCTCCTCTTGAAAAAAGCCCACTCTTTATGATTTCTAGTCTTCAGCTACAACTATTATTCCCATACATGAGAGGAAACCGTTATCAGGGTGGTCTGAGTGATATAGTTCCATAATACAAAACCATAAAGGAACGTTACTGTGAAATGTTCATAGTACAGCATGTTTCCTTCATACTTTGTTGTTTACAGAAGTGACTGCACACATAGAATATGTAGAATGGTGAAAACACAATGCTGTAAAAAGTGATTCTGATAGTTTTCTCAGCAATGTTAGATGGCTTTTAAAAATAGTGTGTATTTTTAGAAGTATTTTTAAAAATACAGTCATTCAAGCTAAATTGCATGGTGGGATTAAAAAGAATTCTCATCAATAGAAATATGCATGAATGTCATATGTCTGAAATAGGACATTGAATATAGAATACATAGAATAAACCCCTCCTCCCTGCTAATCTTTAATCCTCATATTCAGTGCCCTACAGCAGTTGCATTCCAAAATGCAGCAATGCCTTGCAATAACTGCATATGCTGCAAGGTGCTTTGTTGGCAGCATACATTACAAGCACTCATGTAGGTTTGGGACTGGCTTGCAGTTCCAGAAAAGGAAACCTCTATCTAAACCTGTAGTAGTCTGGTTTTGAAAGATGGTGCTTTTAATGCTCTCAGTCTATGGAGTACAAGGGAAATCAGATGTCAGCAGACTGTTGCCATGTGGCTGAGATCTGGCTGTGGAGCTGAAAGGAGCTCTGTGTTTCTACAAGATAAAGGTACTACTTTTGTGTTGAATGGGTTTTCTGACACAGTGGAACAAGGAATTTGGCTAAAGTCTGCTCTTTGTTACTGTCTTTCCTGAGGACTTGACACCCTGTATTTGGCTACATGAGCTGAAATATGTTTGCCATGTGACTAAATGCAATCATTCTCATGAAAATGCATTAATGAGACTTGATGTACACCTTTCATGCTGTACACGATACCAGCAAATCACTCCTGTGATGCTTCCTTATTACAGTAAGAGTCTTCTCAGTCAAAAGTGTCTGATGAGTTGTTTTTCTGCCATGCCACTTTACCTCCTGTACTTTCCCCCTGTGATTCTTGCCATGTCATACTTCTTTTTGCAATACCTTCTTTCCCTCCACCTCTACTGCTAATACTGCAATGGTCAAGGGAAGAAGGCTGGTGTTTCTTTTGCTCTAGGCAGAGGAGCTGAGAGTTTTCAGGCAGCAGTGTCTGAATTAAGAGAGAGTGTGTTTTCCCTGATGGCTTCAAGATGCTGCTCAACTGATGCACCAATGCTATTGAGGGGAAAATAGCTGGATTTTTCCCTAGTGCAGTTTGGGAAGAGAAACTATGAGACCTGTAATTCAGAGAGACATTAAGACTGCTGACTTGCAGTACCTTGTGAGGCTAGTCTGAATGAGGAAGAACCTGTGTTCTACATGGGCTTGGGAAGGTTCCCTTTGAAAGCCTTTCCAAAAGGTCTTATCCAAAGGCTGTGTAATTTTGCCCATACCTTTTCAAACACAAGAATGCTATAGGTGTCAGATTTTTTCCACAGGAATGACTGAACAAATTAAAAAATATTGACATGCTAGCAACATATTTCAGCCTGCTTTAGGCCAAATTGATCCAGTCATTTTACCAGGATCATTAAGATAAATATGGTGTCTGAGGAAGGAGAGAGCTAAAATCATTAATAAGTGAAAGATGATCACAGTTTCCTAGAGACCTCCATTGCTTGCCTGTGGGCTTGGACTGGGAGAACATACAGCAGCATCTGCAGATGACCTAATGACGGCAGCCTTCAGAGTCTTGTTTCCTTCTGCATGAAAAGACTATATTATACGCAAGCGACTGCACCACTGTGACTCTGTTGCTGGTCATGCAACAGATTTCAGCTAAGGTCATCCCAAGAAAGGGTTTGATCACCCCCATTATGGAGCAAGTCTTTAGTACTCAGTGGCCTGTTACTGTACTTCCCTTTTTCCAGTTGCCAAATGATGTCCACGGTAAAACACGCTTCCCTTTCCTCCCACATGTTTTCCCTTCGCTTGTTATTTGCTGACCTCAATCCATCAGATGTTTGACTTTTTTGTTTTTTTCCTAAGTCACAAGTAATACTCATGATGTGCTCTGAAGTAAATAACTATTTTAAGTGATTGTCTTTGTTTAAATGGAACCCATTAATGACAGATTTAGTTAAATGGTATTATGTCATATGCAGTATCTAAAGCTGTTGTAGTCAGGACTTAGAGCGGCCAATGTTTACAAATATATCTGTTGCTTTACAGTGTAGAGGTTAAATTATATACTCAAAAGAGATAAAATACTAGGGATAAAAATGTTCATATCTTCCAGATTTATAAAAAACCCCATATTTTAGGTAGTTTAGTCACGGATGAGAGCCTGTTCATATA
Source organism: Dryobates pubescens (assembly GCF_014839835.1). Classification (NCBI taxonomy): domain Eukaryota; kingdom Metazoa; phylum Chordata; class Aves; order Piciformes; family Picidae; genus Dryobates; species Dryobates pubescens. The sequence goes on along the minus strand of NC_071620.1, from coordinate 23,518,771 downwards.
CTTTAAAACATTTTCTAAAGCTCATAGGCATTTCTGTAGAATAATTGCCAACGATATTTTAAAGCATTACTTTCTCAGGAAAAAGAAATTAAAACTTTGTGCCTGAATAGAAAATTTCCATGTTAAGAAGGTCCAAAAATATCTCAGTGTTTGATTAATCCATTCAATGTTGATTTTTTTCATGTGTGTCTGTGTGCAGAGCCATCTGCCTAGAGTTTTTTGCAGGATGAGAACCTTGGAAGCCTTCTGATGACTGGCCAAGGTTTGATGACTGGCTGAAAATTCCAGATGCCATGAAAATAAACAAGATGTCAGGGAGCTGGATATCATGTTTTTTACTGCTGTCAGATCTTCCTCTTCCCCTTCCCTCCTTCCCTCCCCGCCTTTTGTTTTGTTTTGGGTTGTTTTTTGAGATTGGATGCAGCTAATCTGTCAGTGAAGGTGGCCTTTCACAATGACTCCTTAGAAGGGGATGGAATAAGTGACCTTTTGTTTTTTCTTGAACAGAGCTCAAGGGCAATTCTCTCAGCAGTGGCTTAGCGAAGAGTTTTGTCATCTGATGTTGATAATGTAAACTGCAGGTGTGGAAGGTTACTGGGCTTAGAAATTTGGTGAGAAGGTTATGGGAGGCATTGCTGAATCATTTTCAGAGAGTTCCAACCTCAGAGAGGACAGTTGTTGTGGAAACTTTTTAGTTTGTTATCTGTCCCCTCTCTGCTGCAATGGGAAGGAAGAGTTGGGCTCTGTCTGGCTTTTCTTACAGGCAATTTAGGTTTCATGTGTTAGCTCCAGTGAAGACAGATTTTTTTTGGCACTTAATATACTCCTGTGTGTATTTGCATGTTGGTGGATACTGTATTTGTGAGGCTGATGTATCAATGGCATGCATAGCTCATGTTCCTCCAGGGGCCAAGAAACAGGGGCTGAAAATACAGTTTTGACATGATATAAAAGGCTTGACTGCTACCTCTCTTCCAACAATTATTTCTTTTTATTGCCTCTGCATGGTGACACCTGCTTCAGGGGTAAATGAGTATTTTCAGTATACGGTATCTGGGCAAGGGGTATTTCAAGCTGCACTGTAAATTCTGAAAATATCCTCCATGCTTGTTACATTAACTTTCCTGCAGCAAATATCTCAGATGCTAACTTGGATTTATTATTAGCATTTTGACCGTCTAATAAATAGTATTCCCTAGAGAGGTTTTTACTGCATTTTCTCTATACACTGGCAAAGGAAAAATTCATCCAGCTTCTCAGAGAATTGTAAGGTTTTTAAACTTTGATGTAGGTATTTAATCAAGCATCTACTTTCCATCCCTTTAGTTTCCTTCACGGTATGTTATTCATGTCGTGGGTTTTTAGTTCAATCCAGTTATTGATTGCCCTCTCTCTGGTAATTTCAGATTAGCAGCTACTAATATTTGTCTGGAATACTGGTTTATTTAAAATATTTTATTTATATTATTTAAAATATGTCAAACAAAATACAGTAGAAGCAGGATAAGGGGACACATAAACCTATCTTGATTTTCTTTTCATATTTTCAAATACTGTTTTTACTATAGGTGCTTAATTTGTACTTGTTTGTATGTTCCAGAGAAGTTCATGTTGTCCTTAAATATCTAAGGGAACAGTGGTCATTTTTTTTTACTGTGATGGTGTTGCTGTATATCACCTGATGAAGACATACCTGGAGTTAAATGCTTAATACTTGAAATAAACTATCCTGGTGGTAAATTGTTCAATTTGTGTATTATGGACACTGTCCACCTGATTTTTACGTAAAACATAACTCCAAAATGTAGGGATGCAAATACATTGTTTGCTGAAGCTCATTTTGAGAGGCTACTGCTTTTTTGACTTGTACCATTGTGGCAGATGTGTTTTTAACAGATGACATAAGTAGACATATCTTTTCTTAAATTTGTGGTTATTCAGATGGGGTCCTACTTCCTCAGATTACCTTTGGTTCTCTGAAACTCTATAGATGATTTCTTGGTCAGTTTAGGAATTCAAAAGTACAATGAAATCTGCAGACAGGGCATTTTAATGTGTAGCTTGCAACCACGATTGCTGCTTAAATAAGAAAGGTATCTCGTTATGTAATTTTCCCCTTGATGATTCAACAAATCAGTCCATGTTGCATCAGCTCAAGATTGCGTTTACCTCAGGACCAAGCCTCTGTCAGCAGATAGCAGTAGCTTCATGGGGAGTTTCCACTCTCACTCTGCCTCATGGCAGCCAGCCATTCTGGGGATTTCTGAGTTGGATGCTGCCACTGGAGTGGTGTGTTGAATGGCCATGGATGGACCTAGCCTTTCTGCATTTGCCAGTCCCTTTTTGAACTTGCTTGAAACACTGACCTCCAGCCAAATTTACGACAGTGACTCTCACAGTTTAATTATGCCTCATGGTGAGAATGGCTTGTGTTTGCTAGTTTGAAACCAGCTACCTTGTATCTTTGTTGAGTGCTGGTATTTCTGAAATGGCGTGCTTTTCATATGATACCATCTATAGGTCATATTAATTACATAGCCATTACCTATGTGATACAGCTGTGATACCATATTTTTCCAGAAGAAGCAGGTGGAGGTCTGGAAGTATATTGGACTTTAGTTATCCCAGTGTAACACCTGGATAACTCCACATAATTGGAGTTCCATTAGCAGTAGGAGGTTAGCTAATGTGTAAGAGGGTGATCAGGTCATATATTAAGAGAACAGCAGTCATTCACAAATTCTGCGATGACATGTGTGTGTAACACCAGCACCCTGACTAGGCATAAAAAAACCCCACCCAAACAAACTGAGATGTAGTGCTTGTTTGAAATGGAAGGGTAGCTGCAAGTGGCTACAAGTACAGCCATATCTTTGTGATAAAGTCACTGAGTTAAGAGCTGGAAGGGTGAGATCCAAAAGAGCTGTGTGTTTACAGTACAAAGTGCAACCAACTGCACATACAGAGATCAGGTTCAATTAAGTTTTGGCTTCTAATTAAAAAACCTGCATGGACTGTCTATCAAGGAACATGAAGCAACACGTCTTATGTATAAAGAAGAATTTCTGGAGCCACATTACTGTCACTAACGGAGTGCAAATGTGGTTAAGCAACTCCAATGGAGAGAAGGTAATTTCCCTTTTCTAGGAATGTGTTTTTCCTTGCATTTATTTTACTTCTGCTTTTTGAGTTGCCATGGAGTATCTAAGCAACATGTGCTAGAACTTGTTTGTCATACACGAGTAGGAAAAGTCATAAAAACAAAAGAAACCAAAACAAAAGTGCTGGGGTTTGAATCTTATGACCTCACTCTGGAATTATTTGGCAGGCTTGTTTTCATTAATTTCACTTTATTTTAGGAACTGTAGATAAATAACATTGGCAAGGTTATTTAGAATGTGGGAAAATAGCTTACATACGAGGACTAATTGGTAAGGCTGGTTGCTTTACCAAAGCAAAAGTGTGGTAGACTAGCACATGTATTTAGTGCTATTTCTTGGACTTGCCTCTGAAGAAATGTACATTTTGGATTGCTAATATCCTTAGAGCTCTGTAAAGAATAATTCTAATAATCTATCAAAAATAAAATCAGGAGAATGGGAAGGATAAAAGGATCAGGCAGTCACTTTAATTCAAAAGGAAAAAAAATTGCATGAAATGTCCTAGGCTAAAAATATATCAGCATTTTAAACACATTATAATATGTACAGCAGTCTACAAAACTGTCTTTTGCATGTTATTTATTTTCAGCCTGAAAGAAAATATTTTCCTATACTACATAAGCTTTGTCTTGCACAGTTTTGAAATAGTGCCTCCAATCTCAAACCACTGGTGACTTTAGATATGTCTTTTACTAGTGGAAATAAGGAGGTCAAGATAATGTTTAAAAGTGATACTACCTGAGTCTTCAAATCAAAGGCTTTAAAAAGAGTGAACTTTTAACTTTTGACTGTGATATGCAATGATAAAGACAGCAGCTTGCATAACTCTTGTTTGAAGAAACCCGATCCTTGCACTCACCCTGAAAGTTAGCACTTTTCTTTCAGGAGCACATTCAGCAGTAACCATCCACTCTGAGGTCTGAGCTCTGAGCACACTTGCTGTGTTACAGGTATGTGTGGGGTCTGTGTTCCTCCTCCCCCTCCCCCTCCCCCCCCCCCTCCCCCATCCCCCCCATTTCTATTTGTTAACTTTCACACGTTTTCCTCCTGAGATATCTAAAACAAGCGTGTGCTAAGGTCTGACTCAGCATGTTTGGAGGACTTTCATTTTAACCACATGCTTTTTTAAAGAGTGCATGCTCATTTAAATGCTACCAGGGGGCCCTCTCTATAATTGAGATAATTGTTCAGAAGCGTTTTATTTTTCCTCCTGAGGTAAGGAAGACTTCTCAGGAGGAGAACTCAGGAAAATCTGTTGAAAGTGAAAGAGCTATACAGCAATATATTTATATTTTTCTGGTTGCAGATTGAAGTTGCTGGAAAATAAAGTTATGGTTTGGTCTTCAAATAAATGTTGAAGTACTTGAGGGCGGAGATGGTGGAACACCAAGTCTATGGTTTTGCAGATCCTCCTAAAAGACTAGCTTTGAAAAATGCATGAGAGGTGGATTAAATTTTAAGGAATGTTTCAGTAGCATTTCAGAAATGGGAAAAGTTCCTGTTTCTATGTAATGCATACTGCAGCAAGTGTAGAAACATTTGAATGTTTTGACAACATTATGAAGCTTGCAAGTCTATAAGGCTTATAAACCACATAAGGCCCGCAACACTACCCCCTCACAGTCTGGAGCTCTTTTCCTCAACTGCTCTATCTACACCTTTAAATATTTCATGTATTATATATTCCTTTCCATTTTATTGGGTAATGTGAAATGTTTTCAATTAAAGCCCTTAATGATATGCTGACTGGTAAGGGCATTGCATTTATGTTTCTGTAGTTCTGAAATACAGGTTTCTTTAACATTTAATTGCTGGTTGGTTATATTTTCTAATTTTAACTGAATCAAAAGGAAATAATGATTAGAAAATTAATTATCAATCCTTTCCTATAATATATTTATACTATATTTTGTCTTATATGTTCATTTATTGACTCATTTTTCCTGGTAGACTTATTTTAAATTACAAGTCCTACATATGAGATTATAACATGTGAAAAAAACTCTGCCTACAGGTGAGTGTGGCTTATTAAAAAAAGGTAAAGGATTACTGTAACTATGTGCCCAGAGTTACTACAGCTTTCAAGTAAGATTGTTTGTCTTAAACTATCTCTGAAAATGAAACCTTGTAGGATCTGCAACTTGCTAACACTGCTTAGGATATTCTGAATTTTGAAGTCTGCAAATTCAGAACATCTTTCTCCTGGAAATCTATGCAAAGCTCCTTGCTGTGACATTGTTTATTTGCTTTCCTAAAGCAGTCTCTTTAATGCTACAGCTATTTAAGCCCTGATAGTTCAGGGACTGCTTTTCCCATTTCTCTCTGAGTATGTTTGATATAGTTGAGTTTGAACATCTTTGTTTCTCTACTAGCAAAGTTTTCTTAGATAGTACACACAACTTATCTGTAGGGAATTTAAATGAAGCTTTATCTACATTCTTTCCATGTTCATGTAGACATGACGCTTCAGGACATGGTTTAATAGCAATGGTGGGGTTAGGATGATGATTGGACTACATGATTTTAAAGGTCTTTTCCAACAAAAATGATTCTATGATTCTATGGAGACCACTGTAAATATTCAAGTACATTACTTGGGTTATTTCACAGCAAGAATTAAGTCAGTTGATGACATAGAATCAGTAATTTGAGACCAAGAACCTGCACAGATCTGTGTTATCATTTGCTGGGTATTTTTTTACCTTTGTGATTTACTTGTTTATTTTCATTGAAGTAATAATTTGCAAAATATTAACCATACCTTACTGTTACCTTCTTGGCTCAACTTAAGGATTCTTTCCTTATGTTCAGTTTTCTTTCCCCCCCCCCCATCTTGGAGTTTGAACGCCTTCTTTATTTAATGTTTTATAAATATGGTTTTATACTCTGTCTTTCACTGGTATATTTTTGTGACACCTTCCTTAAGTATCCTCTTTCAATATTCTGCAGCATCTGAGGCTAAAGCTGGTTTAGTAAAGAATTTCTTGACACTGAAAAAGTCAGCTGTGGAATACTTTTGTCCCTGGAGGAAAAAGTGACATTTAATCAAAGTGTAATGATATCTTTCTACAGAGTAGCTGTGGGATTTTTTTCCCTTCAAAATGCAAAGCACTGCATCAAACCTTTACAGCCTATACTAAAGGAAGCTATGCATTCCTGACAAGGATATATACATGATGAAGAGCACAAGAACTGGTTTCATTGCTATTTAAATAAACTGTGATAACTGCCCGACCATTTTTTCATACTGTTATTTTTACTGTATTACTTACTGCAGGGCATGGAAGTTCTGGTTATGTACCAGGTTCCCGCTGAAGAATTCATGACATAAGTAACTCTAAAAAGATGCTTATGATAGTGCTGTGTTTTGATCTTTCTCAAAATGGCACACTGTAGTATTCACAGCTGATTTTTTTGTTGTTTTTTTTTTTTAGTATCACACATGGCTAATGAATCAAGGCCCTGCCCATGCGATATTGGAGACAGGTTTGACTATGGAGGCCGTGGGCAGGAAGTGCAAATTGAGCACATCAAAGCATATGTTTGCAAACCACCTGCGAGCACCGACAAAGCTGTGATTGTGATTCATGATATATTTGGATGGCAACTCCCAAACACCAGATACATAGCTGATATGCTAACGACTAATGGATACATGTAAGAAATATGGCTGTTTTCAAAGTGCGCTTTTAATATGAAAGTTTGTTGAACCAACTATTTAACTATTTTTTTTTTTAGTATAAACCATACAAACACAAATAGGCCTCCGCCTGTTTCTCTACAGAGTTTCTCGTGTGTTAATACAGCATAGCAGAGCTGAGTAGTCCTACTATAATGAGATAGTAGGACAGTGCAGAAGAAGAGTGGGGAAAACAGAGGAAAATCTTATTCTGCATCTTTCATCCTCTATGAGCCCAAAGCAGCCTGATTCCTCCCCCTCCTTGTCACATCTGAGCAACTTTGCTGTAATGTTAAAAATGCCAGAAAAGCTTAAAGTCATTCCACAAAGGTAAACTGTATTGGCTTGTGCCAAAGAAAGCAAGCATATTGGGTACCCTCTTTCCTGTTTTACTGCATTAGCATTCCTTCTAGCCCAAATGCAAGTACTACATAAACTGTAGGGGTTTTAAAAATAGTTTTGACAGGAAACCACTGGGAATTTTCAATTGCAGTTAACAATTTGTCTAATTAATTAATCAATCAATTTTAATAGAACAAAATGTATTTGGCTGTTATGCTAAGTCTCCTTATTAGACAGAATAATAAGGGCTGTTTGTACAGTCCTTTGTAGATTAAATTAGTTGTGTTTTCAACAATATGACTTTGTTTTGTAATACATGTGCATTTCCCTTTAGTCCTTTCTCAGTTCTCTTTTTGTGCATAGACTGTTTTCATTTTTCTTGCAGAGCCATCTGTCCAGATTTTTTTGTGGGACAAGAAGCTTGGAAACCTTCTAATGACTGGGCGTCTTTCCATGAGTGGCTGAAAACCCGAGATGCCGGCAAGATAGACAAGTACAACTATTGCTTCTTGTCCAGCAAGGGGACATCCTTCCTTCATAGCAATGTTTACCTTAGCAAAGATGTTGTATTAGATCCTAAATTATTAATGGGTCAAATACAGCTGGGTGTCCACAAACAGAAATTTGATGCAGCTTATGAGTTGAGCTCATGGTTATGTGAGGGGTGCTTTTTGGAGGAAAGGGTAACTTTGAACAACAATAAAAGTGCCCGCTGTTTACCCATGCAGAGAGTAAAAGTGAGATGAACAACTCAAAAGAAAAGCAAAGGCTGGAAAATGCAGCTTGCTCCTTCCATTTCAGTTTGATTCAGTTCCCACAGGCAAGCACTGCCTACACAGATTTCAAATAGGATGAAAACATAGCCACCAAACACTGTTTAACTCAGAACACTGTCTTTGCTCCCTATCAGATCCCAGGTACTTCAAAGCATACTAATTCCCCATTCTTCTAGCTACATTTCCCCCCTTTGACACATAGTTTATGTGCATAATGTTATTGCCAATTTTGAAGCAACATTTTCAAATTTACTTCCACAACTTCATAAAATATGTGTCTTCCTGATGAGACTTAGTTTACCTATGGTTATATTTTTGATTAAGGGATGCTCTTGACTGGCTGTGTGTCTTTTAAACTTTTATTTGTGTCAGCTTGTAAGACAGCTATTGCCATTTGTGATATTAATTGTGATGATGTCTATAAAATCACCATAGGCTATAGCCACAGTAATCTAAGAAGACCTATTTCAGAAATGCATTTTAGAAATGATTAATGGTAATTAGTATTGTGGGTTGACCATTACCAGCAGCAGCCCAAGAGGGAGAGGGTAAAGAACAGGAGGAACAAGACAAGGAAATTAATGAGTTGAGATAAAGACAGTTTGATAAGTGAAGGAAAGAGAAAATCCAGGAGTGCTGTAAAGACAATCATTCACCAACTTCCACAAGCAGATTGATGCTCAGCCAGTCTCTGAGTGGAAGCCACCTTGGGGGCCAAGGAAAAAGAGCTAAAGTTTTAATTCACTTCCATTTACATGTCTCAGAGAAGTTGATGTCACCCTGAAGTATCTAAGGGAACAATGTGGTGCAAAGAAGATTGGTGTCATTGGGTTTTGCTGGGGTGGAGCAGCAGTACAACACCTGATGCTGAAAAATCCTCAGTTAAAGACAGGGGTGTCCCTCTATGGTAAGTCTCAGATAACTATTACATTCTGAGAAGATATAACCAGTACAGGAACTTATTCTGAAGGGACATTATTGCTACAAAATACCAGGCAGCATCTTGTAGAAGATGATGATCCTATTTCACAAAATCTTAAAGCAATTTGATTTTGCACACTCATATTTTTGCACTTAATCATAACCAGCAAGATCTATGTATTCAATGTGGCATGACTGGGATTGCTTCTGTGAAACATAGGGTACAAGAAACACCAAAAGCCAAGGATTCACTTTGGCTCAAGTCCCTCGTGGCTGGTGATGACAAAATTATTTCTGGGTGCATCTTTCATTTCCTTTAGGAGCCAGCAGTTACTATGACGTAGATCTTCGCCACAGCATCTTGTTTACCTCAGCCTACTTAAGCCAGGGAGAGGTGGCTCTCTGTCCTCTGTCATCTTGTTGTCATTGTTTGGAAAACCTGTTTGACATATGGGCCTATACTCTAATCCCCTGTTGGACTAACAGGGAATGACATGGCAGTAGTCATATGCTGCAGCCTTTTTGCTGTCCTATTAGAGTGCTGGGTCTTTTGCTGATCAGTCATCTGGGCTGGGGGCTGGACAGGATGCAGACCTTCAGGTCATGATACGAACAGCTTATTCCTCAATGTTACTGCTGGCATCTGCCCCTGATTGCTAATATGAATCATTTTTTATCTCCCTATTTTAACCCTTATACTCCCACGCTTCCATTCTTAGTGCATTTATGCTACCATTAATAATTCTGCAAATGCCTAAAGAAAATGACAAAGCTGGAGAAAATACAACAATTCTTCACGGACTTTTTCAGACAGAGACAGTCTTTCTGTGCTTAATGACATCTGAAATCACAGAAACTTTTCACAACAAAAGGAAAAGCACATCATGTTTAATCTCATTGCAAGTTGATCAGCCATGTCAGATCAGAATATCTTTTATTTTGACTCTATAGCTCCGGTAGTGATTTATCCATTTAAAGTAGTATAACTCATTGTCTGTGTCCCTACTTTTTCCCTAGGAGTGATCAGGTTCTTTGAGGACAGAGCCAGTTTGCTTCACCCCACTTTTTTCATTTTTGCTGAAAAGGATGACCATATCCCATTGGAGGAAGTGAGTTTTCCATCAGAGATATTTTATTTTTAATGCTTTCCATGCTTGTTTTGTAACTTGATATTTAATTAAGAGAAAGCAGGAAATTAATCTGGACTTTCCTTCCTCTTTGACTCACTCTTACAGTAGTTCTATACAAATTAAAGTTCTTTATCCTCAAATCAAAAAATTTTAGAGTAATACTAAAAAAATTGCTTTCTTGTAAATGAGAATTCCTAGGAATAAAAGAGAAGGAATCCAAAAGAAGACTTCTGTCAGGATTAAGATAGGGCATTCTCTCTAATTATATTGATGGTGCATAAAATCAGCAGAAAACTCCCACTTGTACCAGTGGAACCACTAGCTGGAGAAGAATTAAAAAATCCTGTAGTCACATCCTTTTCCTTCCTCCACTGTTCTGCAGAGCTTCTCCTTTCTGGTAGTCTGTTAACAGCGTGCCTGGAGAGCCCAGGTATAGAATGACTGGAAAAAGATCTACCAAGTGTTTCAAAGAGGAAGACATGCTTTCATTAAGTGGTTTTGACTTTAATTTTCCTGCCCAAAATGCCAGTAGCTTTGAACTGCTGGTTTTGTATCTGTGCTTGTCCTCCAGCTTCAAAAGAGATCCCTTTATTTTGTGTGTGTGTGTGTGTGTGTGTAAAGTCTACCAGTATTAACTTGTACAACAATCACTCCATGTTAACCTCCTCCTGGCACTGAGCAATAGGTGTTTTTTATCTTTACAGGTATTTCAATAACACATACACCAGTTTTGCAATTTTATACACTCACATACTGTTATTTTGCTGGGGGGAAAAAAAGCCTAATTAAGTAAACATAAATTCATTTGGATATAAAATCATCAGAATAGAAAGCAACAACAAAAGCACATTCTGTCTCACAGGAAAATAAAAAGCCAGGACAATTTGAAGACTGTAGATACTTAACATATTAACTTCTTATTCAACCAACACGGAACATTCTGTGTTACAGGTCAGCCTGCTGGAGCAGAAGCTTAAAGAAAACTGCAAAGCTGATTACAAAGTCAAAATCTATCCTGGACAGACGCATGGGTTTGTGCATCGCAAAAGAGAAGATATCAATCCTCAAGATAAACCTTACATTGAGGAAGGGAGAAAAGATATGATCAACTGGCTGAACAAATATCTTTAGTATAAATAAATGCCCATAAAATAAATCAATTGTAGGAAATGACAGAGAATAATTTCATTAAAATATTCTTAAACCCATCAAAATTGTTTGTAAATCTCTCTTGCAATAACACTACTATTTGTACTTACTTTCTAAGTAGATGCTTAGAAATGGCTTTGAAAATGCTGAAAGCTATAAATAAAAAATGGATTCTAAAATATGACCCTTTGTTATTAGTATCTCATGTGGGATAGTTTCTAGAATCTGAAGGTGCCAATTTTTAATATTAATGTCCATAGGATAAAAGAATAATTGAAACTCTGCCTATTCTTGAGAAATGCTCTCCTAAAAGCCATGTTTAGAGCTGTTGAGCTGTGAGATTTTCAACTCCAAGATTTCCAGTTTTGAGGTAAACACAGTTCTGGTTTTGAAAGCTGGGACTTGGAAACAGAGTATCCTATTCAGAATTCATTGAAACAGAGCTAGAAAGAAGGAAGAGGAAGAACAATGGGAAGAAACATATGCAGACTGAAAGGGAGTTGCAAAAAAGTGAGGACACTAGAGGAAAAAGCAGCATCAGAAAATAAGGACAAGAACAAATGGTAGATTATAAAAGACTCTGCATTTGCTTTAAAATTAGGTCACTTTGCACAGTGCCAGCTGTACAACTGTGAGGAGCAGTACTCCTTCCTCAATTGCCATCTCTGGCTCTGTGTCCAGACCCTAAGGAGGAAGCTGAATGATTGCTGTGCTGGATTAGTCAAGTTTCAGGGCTGGAGGACTGACCAGAAGTTGAACTTGGTGGAACTTGGGGAATTCATGGAAGATGCAGTAGAGAAGACATAGATATCTACACCTTAGAGTTAGATCTAGCCCATCTAAGAGCCTTGTAACTCATTTTGGCCAGATCCACAGGCACACTAAGCTTATTACTTAGGACTGTGGTTGAATTCCTAGCATAGGTTTTAACCATATTGGACTTTATGCTTTTAACTAATGACACTTCAGTGTGCTTCACTGCAGGCAATGAGTGGTAGTTTAGCCTCCAGAAAGGTGTAATGAGGAGACCATTTTCAGGTAGGTAGTTTTGTCACAGGAGCATAGAACAATATAGCTTAATTTCATTTAACATATGAAAAAATAAAGACAGACCTACAAAGAGTACTTTGTTGCAGAGGTCCCATGGTAAGAGTGATGGGAGTTTAGAATCTACCTCCTCTTTATACCTTTGGAAACCTCCCTCAGAACATTTTACTTATTTACCTGTTTCTCATTTTTAGTGCTGAAGTATATAAAAATTCCTCAAATAAGAGAATGCTGATTTTCAGAAAATGGGGAGTGGAATGAGATAATATAACTCCAAAACAAAGTTCCCCTTTCAGACCATGGAGCAGATGGTGGCACCTGTGACCTTTCTTTCCCTTCCCTTCCTGTCACTGCTGTATTAAGAGCTCATGAGGAAGTTTTGCATCTGGACTGCCCTGCTATTTACCAAAACTATGATAATGTTATGTGTCAAGGAAATTGCAAATTATTCCAATTGCACTATTAAACTGTTATTTAGTTTTTCTTACAGGTGGAGAGCTTAGAGATTTCTGAAGATTTCTTTAAGTTTGTTGGTTTTGTTGTTGTTTCCCCCCCCCCAAATCCTCAGAAAATTATGAAAGTTGCTGAAATACCTCAGATGCGTAGCTAACCACAAGTAAAACCCCCATTTCCTTCAGTAAAGGTCAAACACTATTGCTGCCTCTGATTACTTTGAGCAAACACCTGAATTTTTAAGGACTGATGTTTGCAAGGAGGAAGAGATGCAGGGGGAAGAGAAGGGATAGTTTATATGTAGTATATGTTTGCCAACACTGTACTTTGTAGTACTCTGTGATGTTGCTTTAGAGAGACGTGAGCTGGGAAAACTCTATGAGCAGAAGACTGCAGCACCTAGCAGCTGAGGATAGGTTAGCAGTGAAGGTAAGGTGATCTTGTGAGATGGTTCAAATAGAGTGAATGCTTGTTATCGTCCCAGCTTTTCCCTGGTTTGTGCAACCGTCTGGTTTAGCTCAAATTTCTCTCAGATTTTTCCTTTCTGAGAGACACAGTGGTAACCTGGGTGAAAATTAAAAGGTCATGCTCTCTCATGTCTGCTGTCCAATACAGGAGAAATCAACTTCTGGCTCCACAAGACAAGGTAAAGTAGAGCTCACCTCTGCTTAGATGCATTCTTGATTTATACAGGATGTGTATCACATCTGTATTTTCAGATGTGATAGGAAGAGAAATATTCTCTTTATAGCGAAAAAAAAAAAAGATAGCATGGTGAAACCTTCTTTACTAATGTAATTATAAAAGCACACCATTAAAATCACTCTGAGACCAAAAAAAACCCAAAACAACAAAAACCAACAAAAAAACTCCACCAACAACCAACTCTCTGTAGCAGTATTATTTCTAGCTCATGCTTTGCTGATGTCACTTTGCTATATAGCATCTAGACAGAGAGCAACACTGTTGTGTTTGGCCCTGTCAAGACTGTAACAAACAGTTGTGAACTTGTTTTGCTCACAGCCTGAGCCAGGCTAAAGATGTGCAGCCTTGTCAGCAGAATTCTTTGCTTAATCGTAGCAGGTTATGTCAGCTTGAAATAATTATTCATAGTCAAAGGACATCCAAGTAGGACTGGGCTTGTACTACAGCGGCTGGCAAAATAGCTGGAGTGTGCATAATCCTGTGGTTTTTTGCCTCTGCAAAATAATGTTGAGGCCCAGTCTTAATTATCTGTCTCACATAACATCTCACACAGGTTATTTTTCTGTTTTCCAAGGATCTGTTGAATAAGACTGTCTGTCTGTGAGGACAGAGTGGTGTCAAAAAAACAAATAGGCATGTGAAAGGTGTAGGAGGCAGATGATAAGGCAGGACATGCAGAAGTGTGTACCGGTGGGGAAAGATACTGGAAGTGATAATGCTTCCTGAAAATCACAGATGTCCCTCTGTTCCATCTTCATGACTTTATGGGCCAATAATTAGTCCCAGCTCAACACTAGATAATATTAACAGAGGTATCTTGGTTGGAAAGGAGCATAAAGCCAGCAGTAGTACCTGGAAGTAGAGTTCCTCTGTGGGGAGAGATAAAAGGAGATTTGCTTCAAAGGAAAGGCAGTGGAGCAGCACTGGAGAGGTAAGGGAGGGGAAATGTCTATTTCCAGGTGCCCTAGATACTGAGGAGATGAAGGCTCCTTGCTGTCACTATGGCTTTCTTCATCACACTCTGAACAATGGCACTGTCAAAGACAGGTGCAAATGCCTGTTGCTGGATGATTTGTAGATCTTAGGCCAAAGCACAAAATTAAATTCCCAGGAATTGCTGAACCCAGGATAATGACAGGAAGTAGACAGTGAAGTGGGTGGGATAATAAAAATTAATAAAAGCATCTTAAGCACATGGGATTTTTTTTTTTCAATGTCACCTACCCCCTTCCCTTGTTAAGCCCTAATTTCACTGTCTCCCAGAGGTACTTATTCTGCTGGGCTGATGCCAAGTCGTACATGCAAAGGGGTTGAAGAGAAGCATGTCAGGATGTTTCAGTAGAAAGATGGAAAGCAACTAGAAGGAGAAGGAAACAAAACAGGAATGAAAAAATGGAATAAGTTTTAAATAGCAGTTCCTTCTTGCTCCCAGGCAAATTTTAACACAGTGGATCTGAAGGAAGGAAGGAGAAAAGATGGGAGAGAAAGGGAAAGAAAGATATCTGTACTATTTTCTGTTATACCAGTAGAAGGGAGATGGGGAGGACTCAGCAAATACCCCTGCAGGCTGATGGGGATGAGTGGGAAGTATCCCAAACTTCACTGTTTTCCAGCTGTCTCAGATTGCTAGTGTTTGCTATTCCCATGGTATCTTCAACAGCATCTGTCTGATATATTAATGATGAGATGCTCCATTCATCACACAAGAGAGGGATTAGACTTCAAATTGCCATTCCAGCTTGTCACTCACCAAGGAATTAAAATCTTCTTTGAGTGTGGAATTTACTGACCCCATGAGAGAGCCTAAGACTAAGGAAATGATGTTAAATGTGAGATCACTGAAAGAAAATAATGCATTAGCTGGACAGCTTTCAGCTTGCCAAACTGTGGCTGGGAGCCACTGCACAACATTACACAGAGGCACATGCTCCAGCCAGATCATCACAGATATGCTAGCTGTTTCCACCTCTGAAGCAGAATAGCAGAGTACAGTGCAGGGATCCCAAGAGATGGGTTTATATGGCCAGTATGGAAGAAGCTTTGATCTGCATCTTTCCTAATGGAGGAAAACTTCTAGTTAATGTACTGGTTTTATTACTGACAGCTGGCCATGTTCAAAACTCTGTGACTGAAGAAAAACACTTTGAATTTAATCTGAACAAAAGGCTGATGCTGATAACGATGACTCAAGTGAGCTTTTACAGATGTGCCCACATGGGAAGACCCTGTGGTGTAAGCCTGTGCTCTCTGCTATCAGCTGTGCTGTGAGGTTTTTCAGCAGAATTGAGCTGATCCTGAACTAACCAGGCACAACAGGAAAAAGCATCAATGTCACTTCTCTCAGGAAATTAGGTGGTTAGGCAATATTACACAGTCATTTTCTGTACTCTGCGGCCCTCCAGAAATGATTGACATTTATAGTTTTAGAAAGTCCATGGATGGCCCCCAGTTGTTTTTTTTTAATGGCTTTATTTTAGGAAATAAAATCCTTGAAAAAATTAACCATGGATTCAGGTTCTTACTGTTTTCTGTTGGTTGTTAGGGTTTGGTTTTTTTGGGTTGGTTTTTTTTTGTTTGTTTGGTTTTGTTTGGTTTGTTTTTTGTTTTTTGTTTTTTTTTTTTTAATTATTATTCTTCTGTCTCTAGTTCATGATTCTGGGAAAGGGGTAAGAGAATTCAGCTCAAGAGGTTGATTTGCCAAGACATCAGTCTTTAAATGTTTTGCCCAGGGAATTCAGAGGGCTTTAAAGCTCCATTTTTAATGTCCAACTAGCAATATGCTTGCTTTTCCCACCTTCCAGCAGAGAAGGTGGAAAAAGCAGGGGTGCATGCCATCAGGACCCATGGATTTATGGATGGCCAGATACTTAACTATTCCCTAACCCAGTCCTCATCAACTCAGTCCTCATCAGCTGGCGCTTCTTGTTGATGAACACTGTATTTTTCTATCTCCAGTCAGCTGGGTTCTTGCTGGTTAGCCAGGACTGCTGATAAATGATGGATACACTTTGAGGGAACAATCTGGCACATTCTTACACGATGTTGAATTCAAAACTCAGAGCTGCAACTTGTCATTTATTACCCTATAAATGGGCTTATGCAGCAGCAGTCAAAATGAATGCTGGGCATCATTGGCAAGAGTAGTTAGAGTTATCCAGAGAGTACCAATTTAGCACTATAAAAAATCACTGTGCATCCTGATCTTAAGCAATTCTAAACTCCGTATTTCAAGAATGACATGGTGGAGTTAGAGGAGGCACAGGGATTGGCAACTATAGCAATCAAATAGAAGGAACAGTTGTTTCATGAGGAGCTACAGAAAAGGCAGCAGCTCTTCAGTTTGGAGGCAAGGAAGGCTGCAAGAAGTTATGAATGACAATCATAAAAAGGTGGTTGTATAAGGTGAATGTAGATCTGTCTTTTACCAAATTCAGCAATGTGGGTTTTCCTCAGTGCATCAAGTGATGTGCTGATCCTGGACCTGCCGCTCACAACACAGAGAGCAGAAATACAACTGACAGACCAGTTGTGAGGAGGCAACCGCTGCTGCAGGGTAGGCGAAGAAGCCCAGACCTACAGAGCTGGTGGCTGTTTACTGACAGGTACGTGAATGTTACAGTTCCACTTTCCCACAGCCTGCCTCGTTAAGCCCACTGATTTGTCTTTATATTAACAGGTGCCCTTCTCCCCGGTTGCCTTCCCATCTGTTTCAAAGATGCAACACTTTGTTATTTTTTACTCCCATCCTTTTCTTACACTGTTTGGAGGTACAACATCTCTTATCACCTCCAGGGCCTCACAGACATGAAAGCCATCTAAACAGGTCATTCTCACTTCCCTTTTTGGGTTCCTACATTGCAACGTGAAGCTAAGAGCTTCTCTTAGTTACTAAAGAAATGTTTTCTAAAAGACTAGCTCACTGTCCACTCATCTAATACAATCCCACAGATAGAGGACTTCACAGGTGGCCCTTTAAGAGAAACGAGAAATATTCCAGGATGCTGCAGCTTAGGGTTGCCATCCGCTCCTCTGGAAACCCTCTGTCCTGTGAGTCTCTGTTCCACTCACAAGGCAAACTCCCCTCAGTCTTATGTCCTTGAGCCATCTGTAATGTGTCACCCTGGCAAGAAGAAACTGCAGAGGTGACAAGCTAGCCCAGGACAGACAATTACTTACTTGCCAGCTATTTAAACAGCAGGTAAGGCATTCTTTTGGGAAAAGTGGTTGCAGAGTTTGCCTAGAGGGTCCTGTAGTATACTCATGTCACCAGAGCATTTAGTTAGTGGAATGAATGAGAACACCTGAACCAGATTAGAATAAAACACTGTTTAATGTTATAGAAGATCTAGTGGCAAATTCTTTGTGGAAAATATAAGAGCAAGGAATTATCTAGTAAATTCCCCAGATATTCTTCTAGCCTCCAGCCATATGAGACATATGCTGAACTTTGTATTTAATTGTGCTTTGCCTCTGCCATGTCTTCATCCAGTTATTTTATGGCACCACATAAACATTTATTACCCACATTCTCCTGAGGCAAGGTGTCCATGGCTGAAGATATGCTGGGTGAGGAAGCCTTGCATTTTTTTTTTTGGTTTTGGACCTGCCTGTGTCTTGTATTTTGAAGAGACAATAAGCAGTAATTTTAAAAAAATCTTATTTTTTTGCTTCAAGATTTTATTACCCCCATTTGTTATAGCTATTACAGCTTCACTCTGATGTCATCTTTTCTACAGAGATGGTGGCAATGTTGCAGGCATCCAGCAGCCCATACAACTGCCCGTTGGAATGGGCTGCCCAAGGAGGTGGTGGAGTCACCATCATTGGAGGTGTTCAGGAGGAGACTTGATGGGGTGCTTGGTGCCATGGTTTAATTGATTAGGTGGGTTGGATTGGTTGATAGGTTGGACACGATGATCTTCAAGGTCTCTTCCAACCTGGTCTGGTCTATTCTATTCTATTCTATTCTATTCTATTCTATTCTATTCTATTCTATTCTATTCTAAAACTGGACAAAACTTTTTTTCCAGGAATGACCTTAGCTAAAGCAGCCCTGTGATGGGTGCTAGGAAGCACAAATTGGCCTTGAGAGGGACCTCCTGGCACCTCAATGCTGTGATGCCCCCAGCCAGTGCTGGAACCTAGCTGACCAGTGTGCCTTAAATGTTTACTCATGAATGATCCCAGCCTCCAGCCACCTAGGCCTGCCAGAAAGCAGGCACTCACTGCTGAATCCAGCCAGTGGCGGACACCTCTCTTCCTCCCTTCCTTCCTCCCATTTCTGTGTACAGACCCAGAAGAGGACCATGCAGGATTTTGTCATTAGATGAGACACCAATACTGGGGACACTGTCCCAGCAGCAGTGATCCCTATGGTCTGGTTGGTTGAAGATTCTTTGCAGGGTACTGGCTTGCTCCCCTATGAAGATGAAGCTGTAGAAATGAGGTGAAATGGCACAGGAAGGGTCAATCTTCCTCAGGGTCTGTGACCATCCTTTGCTTCCCAGCCCATTGTTAGGAGTGAGTCCCTGACCCTGTGCTGGGGTGGAAAGGCACTGCCTCAGCATTGCTCTGAGGAGCTGGCATCAGTGCTCACATATCCCAATGGATTAACACTGCCTCCTGCAACCAGTCTGTACACAATGCAGCCAAGACCAGCATGAAGAAAGCAGGTTGAAGTGGGACTGGGCAGGTTGTTTTGAAGTAGATATGGTAGTCAGTGGATGAACAGAGGTTTTGGGTGTGAGAGGATTTGATGAAGCTGAGGAATATGGTTGGGAAGCACCTCTGAGAAACACGGACAGGTGTCGGCATGAGCATGTTTTGTTAGCTGGCAGGAGAGGTGGGACATTGTACAGCACTCTCAGGAAGGCAGCCAGCAGATTCCTCAGCAATGGGGTAGCTCTGAATGACCTCAGAGCACAAAAGATCTGTGCAGCTGGTGGACTCCTCTGAGCACCTGCTGGTGCTGAGCAGGGCTTAGGGCCCCAGCTCTCTCTCAAGGAGGCAGCCCCCATCCTGTGGCACACTGTAGCTTGGCTTGCTAAGGCTGCAGGAGAAGAAAATGTTGGAAGCTCACAGAATTATTAATAGAAGTAGGAAGGCAAATTATTAACAGAAGTAGAATGGCAATGGAGAAAGTCAAAGAACTATTCCCACCCTCATATCAAGAACAAAGCTGGTTATGAAAAGGATTGGGCAAAACTGAGTGCTGGAAATGAAGGGATCATAACTGCTCTGAAAAATCTACCACTAGTGATGTTATGGCTAAATGTTTATGGAGAATTTGGACATATACAGACACGCTGAGTATTGCCATAGACAACAATATCAAAAGAGCAGTGCCACTTTGGGTTCTGTTTAAAGAGCTTGATGTTCATACTTCAGCAGCTTGCTTTCACACAATAGCAATGCAGATATGCCTTCATACCACCAAAGAGCACTCTCTTAGGTTCAAATGGCATAAATTTTAGCATCACCCTAGATACTCTTGGTGGGTCATAGTCCAGAATGGAAACTGAAAGGAGCCTTGTTGAGCTGGGTAGTTCTGAAACAGAAGTACAGATCTCTTCACCAAACTTACCTTCTGTGTAAATCACCAGTAATTAGCCAGTCATTTTCACAACCCTTTGAAAAAGAGTTAAGCCCAACATTTGAGAAACTGAATGTCCTGCTAATGGTGTGTTGGAAAGTCCCCTAGATGGCTCTTCAGGTGCTTGCAGGAGCCTGGTGGGTTTCTTTTTGAAGAGGCAGTGTTCCGGTTGCAACCAGACATCTGACATCATCTGATTTTTGAGCACTCACTAACAGAAATACAACCCTGATTGGGAAGGGAAGGCAAGGCAAGGCAAGTTAAGACAAGGCAAGGCAAGGCAAGGGATAAAGAGGTGTGCTAGAGTCCTTCCTGACTAGATCTATTCACTGCAGCTTCTTTAGTCTAGATATTCCTTGTGCAGTTGTCATGACCGTAACTTTCTGTGCAATGTCTAGCTCTTGGGAATGCTTTTGTTCCATTATTTTCCTGTGTGCTGCCTATTCTGAGCCAGGCATGCAATGGACAGGATATTTACCATTCTAAATCAACAATAATTCAGAGAAGGAAAATAATGTTTTCTTCATAAAATATTTGTTGTTAAGTATCATAGGCCACTCCCACAGAGCATAAACATGCATCTGAGAGGAGTCTTTGCAAAGGACAACATTAGACAAGTGGAACAGAAGTGTCATTAATATCTGCTGTTTTCCTCTTCCATTCACCTCCAATGGTTTTCTACAGAGTTTGCTTGAAGGATGTGTAGAGATCCACAACCAGCCTTGAGTTTCTGTAAGATTCATTGTGAGTCTGCTTGTGGTGCTGAAGGCAAATTGTTCCACATGCTGGAGACAATGCATCCTCAAGTCCACAGCATGGAATGAACTTTCCAAAAGACAAAGGTAATCTTGGTTACATCATATTTCCAGCTCTGCCAGTGCTGACTTTGACCAATATCTTGGTTGCCAGTAGGACAAAATGTGTGCTGCATGCGTCAGATGGTGTAGGTGTTAAGTTACAGAGGTCCTGAAATGCAGAAATGCTTGACTTCAGGCCCTAGGACTTCCAACAGCTGCTCTGACCAATCCTCAGGGAACAGAGAGGAGGGAGTCTCACACCTACATGTGATATTCAGTGTGTCACATTTTCTCTGTGTCATGGCAATGCATGACAAGCCTTGAAGATGTAGTGTCAGATGAACTGCACATAGGGGAAAGCCCTCAGCCAGACTGCTGTGTGTGTTGGTGCGCTGCAGGTAAGGCTGTGAAAGAGGTTTTTTATCTGAGCCAAACCACTCAGCAGGTCCAATCCTCAACAGGAGTAGAAAATACAGGGAATCTGTTTCTTAAAAAATTATCTGGAAGATCAGGAAGACTACTGCATTTGTTCCTAGATCTGGAAGCAAGTTTGAGTTAGAGATTGGACTGGAGAAGAGCAGGGCAGGGGAACTTGGGTTCCTTTCTTAGGGTTGCCTTGTAACTGTGATCAAGCAAGTCCCCAGGAATGCTTTTCAGCTTGGCTTCTGACTTGTGTCTCAAGTAGAAACAACAGTCTCAACCATTCTGTGACCCAGAAAAATAGATAATACAGGTGCCATATTCATGGGTTACACTGCACTGTCCATTCCAGTGATGAATTCTTGAATATTGGGTAGGTTTCTCTTATACACTCACACCACTTCCAACTGTAATGTCCCTGCATGTAGGGAATTTGAAGATAAAAGGCCTTTGCCAATCCCTACAGTGTCCTGCAAGAATGAGTGTGAAGGAGCAGCCTTGAACAGCACAAGATGGCTGGGTCATCAGTACCACAACCTCACTCCCCACCTCTTATCTAAAAGCATAGGGACAGCTGACTATGCTACTATTCTTGCCCTCTGATTTGCATCATCTCTTAGTGGCAGCAGACTGGCTTTTCATGGGTCTGTGATGGTAGTCCAGTGCCTCTCACCTCCCTATGTAGGGCAGAGCACCAAGTCCTTGGTGCAATTTCCCATGCTTCAGAGAGCAGGCAAGAAGGTTCAGTCCTGTGCTGAAGACCTAAGGTATGTAAAGTTATGGAGGCTGCTCTGCTCTCTTCTGCTCTCTTCTGTTAGACTAGCTTTCATTTTTGTCCTCTCTCAACCTTCCTATGTCCTCAGAGAGAACACAGAGGCTCATTGAGGCAGCTTAAGCCTGACAGGTCACCTGCATAGCCCCAGTTCTAGGGAACAGGGAGGTCAGTGCAGTGATTACTCCTGTCACTGCTGTATGTATCACTGCTTCAGATACACAAATTTATCTACTTGAGAGGAAAAAACTGCTTCAAAGCCAAGATCCAGGATTTGCTTGTTGTCTGTGTCTCCATGATCTGCTTTCCCTTTGACTTCATGAGCTTGAATACTGTGTTCAGTTCTTGGTGCCATGGTGTAATAAAGAGATTGAGATCCCAGGGTGTGTCCAGAGAAGAGCAGTGAGGCTGGTTAGGGGTTTGGTGCTCATATTGCACAAGGAACACCTGAGGGAACTGGTGGTGTTTAATTTGGAGAAGAGAAGGTTAATGTGAGATCTTATTTCTCTCTATAGCTACCTGAAAGGAGGTTGGAGTAAGGCCATAGTTGGTCTCTTCGATAGGATAAGAGGAAATGGGCTTAAGTTCTGCCAGGGGAGGTTTAGACTGGATATTAGGAAAAATTTCTTTACTGAAAGAGTGGTGAGGCACTGGAACAGGCTGCCTAGGGAGATGGTGTAGCTGCCATCCCTGGAGGTGATCAAGAGGCTTGTAGATGTGGCACTTCAGGATATTGTTTAGTGGTCATGGTAGTTGCATGATTCTATGATTCTATGACTTTGGCACAGAACACGATCAGGGTGGAGATACGGAGAATAGGTGGCAGGTCATTGTAGTTACCATTTACAATTTCAGCTTCACCATAATGCTCTGTAGTACTGATGGGTGTGACAAACCTAGCCCACCAGGCTGCATGAAGGGTTCTTGAATAACCTACGGTTTGTGCCTGGGTCTCCAGTGGTCACTGATACAGGCAATTCCAACTTACACATCTTTGGCCTTTTTGGTAGCCAAGAGTAAGTGCTGGCAGTCCACCATCAAGGATGTACTTTTACTCAGTGTGGCCCCAGAGCAAGGACCATGCACAAATCCAGGAAGTTGCTTTGTTCCCTCAGCTGTTAAGAGAGGCTTAGGTGGGCAGAAGAGCTGAAAGGTTTGTGTCTGCTGAAGCATCCCTGGGGGTTATGATTGCATGGCTAAAGCAGAAACCAGAACTGCAGTCTGATCCCTGCCAAACCTCCTCCTCTGTTAATAAGGCAGATGGATAGCCTCCTTCCTCCCCCACTGGTTCCCCCTCTTTTCTTCCCTCCCAAAGGTCACCTTCAGCAGAGAGGCAGTGTGCCCCCAGGACCAGAGATATTGGGAAGGGGCGGAGCGTCACGCTTGGCCCCGTAATGCCTGGCAGCCCTCTCCGGCTGCTTGGCGCAGGCTGAAGCCAGCCCCGAGGGTGCAGCAGCGAGGGAAAAGCGAGAGAGAAGCGAGGCAGCCCACAGCCGGCCGGCAGTGCTGCCCTGCTGGAGAAGGTGAGAGGCTTAGGACGGGCAGAAGGATAGGGAAGGAGTGTGGGAAGAGAAGTTATAGCCATGCCAGGATGAAAGGCTGGACAGGCATGCGAAAGGGCACCCACCCCTCACAAATGGGTTTTGGCGACTCTGGCATAGCATGCGGGTGCAACATGGAGTGCACCCATTTTCCACATCTGTGAGCTTGTTAGGTGGCTCTGCCCCAAAAGTTTACTTTGTGTCCAGTTGTGTCTGGTGGGATAGTGCCGTGACACCAACTAGTTGGTTGGGAGCAGGGTGTGATGTGGCTTAGTCCTAGCAAGATTGGTGCTGATTTCTGTGGGACTAGGCTGCTGTGCAGAGGTTGTGGTATACTGCTTGCTGGAGAGAGGCTTATGGGGCTCTCTCCAGGGAAGGCTGGTAGATGTTTCTGCCTGGGAAGGAAAGAACAATTTGTAGTTCTGGTAAGAGAGCTCGGTTCTCCACAGTGAGATTAAGCACTAGCCTGCTGATCAGTCTTATAAGGAAGATCATAAATCTATCCGCAGTAAGGCCAGAAATAATCTGTTCTGGTCCCTCGCTTGTATTAAGCATGGTTTGCACTAGAGTGGACCTCATAGTGAAAAAAAAAGATTATCACTCCAGTTAAAAGTCCCAGAGATGGGCAGATATTCTTCCATATTGTTTGATGAAATTTTCAGATTTTTTTTTCACAAAATCTATACAACGGAGTTCTGAACGTGCCTCATTGCGGCTTCAGCTGTTGCTTTTTATTATAATGCTTTTCCTTAATGCAGAGAGACCTCTATAGTGAATTTCTAGTACCCACAAAGAGATACAGAGATGGTAGAATCTTTTATTCACTATCTGTTTGAAAAGCTAAAAAGACTACTCCCCGAGAAGTTCCTCTTGTAACTGTCATTCGCAAGGTTCTTCTCTGGTCCTTTTTCCTTCACGCTGTGGACACTAGCTGTAGCTTGCTGACCCAATACCATAGAAAACATCTAATAATTGGTTCTGTTGACCCATCAGCTAGACTCCAAAGGAGTTCAGGAAATATAGTGTAGAGAAAACAGCCTTTCACATTTTTTAGATTTTTAACATTCAAAAAAACTCCATAAAAAGTTGATTAATCTTAATGCAAAGCAGAGCACGTGGAAGGAATGCATTTCTAATGAAAATACAAAATCCAGGGGTGCAGGATAGCCTCAGTTCTAACGCAGATGTCATTACCAGTTGGCCAGCTCTTCAGAAATACAGTTTTCCTAACGCAGCTGATTTTCAGAGATTAAGTTTCAGGGTGTCTCAGGACATTCATATGTAGGAACCATGGCAGAAATGAGAATTCGCTGTAGGAGGCACTTCGTCTCAGGACAGATCTCATTTTTTGTTGTGATCTGTCTTAGTCTGTATAAAAGCTGAACAGATATACCTCATGGTTTGTTGTTTGTTTGTTTTTATATATGTTTCAAATGAAGCTTATTTTCTTAATTTAGCTTCTGGAAAATGCAATTTTGTCTTTCACTGCTGATGTTTCCTGTGTCTGATGCTTTTTGGGTGTTCTTTTCGGCTGAGTGAAAGCAAAAGTGGAATCTGCAAGATCTATAATGCTTTCACCGTTGTTCTCTTAGGCTTGTGTCTGTATCATTAGGATGTATATCTGTATCACTGTAGATTATGTCTAGTGTAATTCCCTATCATCTTATGTATTTAGGCCTGCAAAGGAAGAGAAGATCTACCAGATCTACATTTTTTGAGTTTAGACAGTGCTCACTTTACCTACAAAGTAGCATGAAGAACTTAGATTTATCTAATTAATAAGACATTAAATTTTTCTTCTGTCACTCAGTGTCAAGCTAAACTCCTGACCTCCTTGGTCATTTGAAACATTTTTGTATGTGTGTACATGTGTGTTCTAGTTTTATCAAGCTATGCATTATCTACCCAAACACATTTTGTGACATTTGCAAACATCTTCTGGATGATTTCAGTGCTTTTTTTCCCAGATCACTGATGAAGCTAAAAGTATTGTAGCAGATTTGAGATGTAACAATATGAATTGAGTAGGTTGAGGACACCAATAAAACACAGTAATGTCCACTATATTGGGCTGATTTTTCAATTAATTAAAAATGTGTGGCTTATTGATTTTGACCAATGTCAGGATGAATGCATAGTGATAGCTTTGAAGGAACTATCAAGGAATGGGATGTTTCTGCAAGCATGGAGCGGAGGATAAGTCTAGGAGGATAAGCCTATGAATAGGCATTCCCCCAGCACTAAGTGGGGAGGCTGCAGAAAAGAGCTACAAAATGGGTCTGAGCACTGCACAATGCAGGTCTTGCTATGAGAACTGGACAGTTTTTGAAGAATCCTATCTCATTTTAAACTAACTGAGGTGGGCACTTTAGAAGCACAGTGCTCCAGATAGTTTATGAAGCCTAAATAAAACAATGGTTAAATACACAGCCTGAACTCTGCTAGTTTTATGCATTCTAAGTAGTTACAAATATGTTCTCATAGGCTATTGTAGTATCTCTGACCACTGTGCACATAAACCCTGCAACAGCCAGGAGAACCATCAGGTCAATTCAGATTAGGATATCCTATAATTTTTAGGATATGTTTTCTAATTCTAATTTTTATTGCTTTTTTCCCCCCTTTACTCCCCCTTTTTTCTTTTCTTTTTTAATTTTTTTTAGGGTGATGGTGGTAAAAGAGTGCAATAGGTTGCTCAGAGACATTGTGGAATTTCCATCCTTGGAGATATTAACCTTCTTGAGCAGGGGAATTAGATAAGATGATCTCAAGAGGTTCCTTCCTGCCTAAACACATCTACAGTTCTGTCATCATAGCACCATCTCTGTTATGCAGAGATGACACTGTCTTTGGCTCTTGACCAGTATGAAGTGTTTTCTGGACCTGATATATTAATAATTTTGATTGAAGAACCAGAGTAACATTACCTAGACTAAGACACTGTAACTCCATAGGCTGGTTATTCCTTGGCTCCTCAGAGAGCATGTCCTGATGGTAGAAGGGATACAAATTTCTTGCTGCTGTAATTAAAGACTCTTTTAGAGAACTGGGGTTTCTCACACATCAACAGCTGGGAACCAAGACCTCTAGCAGGACTGAAGCACAGGAAGGATAACAGAAGAAACAACAGTTTTGACAAGGGCTGCTTCTTTCAGTATAGCACAGCAAATGGTGACTGCCTCCTAGCGAAGTCCTTGGCAGCCTCCTCCCTGACCAGTGCTTGTCATTCTGTAGAGGGCAAATGGTAAAAGGGTAACAGAGGTAGGTGCAGAGCACCCAGGCATGCTCTACTCAGTGGTGACCCAAATGTGACCCTATTTATCTTCCTAGTTAATGTCAGTGAATGTAATCTCAGAGAAAGACCTGATAACTTTGGCTATTTCCTGAAATATAAACTGTATCTTGTAATCAGTTTCCTCAAGGGTAGTGAAGGCCAAAGCTTGCAAACTGTTCTGGAGTGACTGCACCTGGGGCTTCCTTCATATGGAGCCCTGATCAGACCCACAGGATTGTCACTGACCCTAAAAAATCATGTTCTATCCATATGTTCTAGATGATATATTTGTCCAAGCCAGCTACTTCAATTTGTCACTTTGATGCTCTAGTGTGGACCCAGATACTCTGGCCTCCCATGTTGGTGGGACCACACATGGAATTAACACCTATATTGCAGTTCACTTGAAATGTGGAGTGGAAAGACACATTTTTAATTTTTTTAAATGTATTTTAATTGCAGAAGTTTATGGACGGATGTTTTGACTCTCAAAGCTGGAGCAAGAACCAAGAATATACAGAAAGCATGTGTTTTCATTCACAAAAGTAAATTCTCATATAGTAAATAGGAGAGAATTAATAACTCATATAAAAATAGATTAATAGATTAATCATATAATAAATAATTACATGCAAATGAATAGATATTTTAAAAGCGTATTAAGAGGATACACTCAGAAGACTCTAACCTTTGGATTAGATAGCACAAACAGGTGGCCAGCCTACAAGGGAAGAAATTTTATCTAGCTCAAGTTTGAGAAATTATCTGAAAAGTTTGTTACCATTTGTTAACCATTTGTTAACAAGAACTTGTATATAACCATGAATTTGATATAAGAGAAACATTGTCTTACACTGGAGATCTTTTGATTCCCCCCCCCCCGCCCCCCCAAAATGTTAGTTGAATGTGTTCTGCACCAGACAAGAAAACATCTTTCCATTTGCTCCACTCCCTATTTTGTATGTCTTTAGCCTATCTAGTATCAAAGGAGGTCTATGTCTTTCAAAGGTCTATTACAGTTTAAGGGTTTTTTTCTCTGTATTTCTAGCTAGGACTTTTAAAAAGGCTTTTTCAGGTCTTTGATGCCTAAATGTGACAAAACCATTTTGGAAATGCAAATACAAAGTGAGTCCATCTGCAGGTTCTGCAATGGCCTTGCTGTGTGGAATTTCACAAGCTGTGCCAACTGGACAGGAAAGAGGAGGACATCAAAGCAAAATCTCCAAAATACTTTCCAGACTGACACTCCCTGTGAGTGTCACTCCACTCTTCCATTCATCCCCTCCCATATACACACTTGTTCATGTTGAACTCCCTATGGACTGTACTAACTTTGGCTGCTGTTGGCAGTGAAGTAGGGAAAATTACTTGGTACTCCTGAATTGGATAAACTGAGCAGTGCAGCCTAGGAGAGAAGTGAAAAGAAAGGAAACTCTCACACAAGTAGTTCTATTCCTCTGTAGTAATCCAACCTTTTTGTAGTTTTCTTAGGTTTAACTAATTCTATTGCTAAATTACTGGCTTCTTAAGAAGGACCAGATTTAGCAGCAGCAGGGGCTGGAACCTGAAGGAACTGTAACGAGCTCTTGTCACAGATAGAATATTGTAAAACCTAAGGGACAATACTTAACTCTTTTTGCTGACATTCATATTCCCCAGATGCTGTCTTCCATTTTAGCAATATGAAATCCTATTTCATCCCCTAAAAAGCATCATGTGAGTCAGAATGTTTCAGAGGAAAAGATCCTGAGTTTGTAGGTGCAGAGGCAAGGCACTGTTTTTTTGTCGTAACTCTGTCTCACTGCAAATTATAACATATTGAGGAATGCTGCAACCCTCAGGCTCTTTTTGGGTTGCATTCTGGGTTGTATTAGGCAGAGCATTACCAGCAGATTGAGGGAGGTGATCCTTCGTTTCCAGTGAGGGCATAGTGGATCCAGTTCTGTGCTCCCCAGCAGAAGAGATATACTGTAACAAATCCAGCTAAATCCACGAAGGTGGTTAAAATGTTGAGGCATCTCTCATATAAGGAAAGGCTAGGAGAGCTGGGACTTGTTTAGACTCAAGAAGAGATGACTCAAGTAGGTATATGCATACATCTTATCAATGTGTATGAATACCTTATGGGAAGGTGTGAAAAAGTCCCAGTGAGAGTCTTCTCTGTGACACTGAGTGACAGGACAAGATGAATCCTGATTTGCTATTTAAGCATAAGAAAAAACATTTTTACTTTAGCAGCAGTCCACAGTGGAGCAAGTTGCCCAGATCAGTTGTGGAGTCTCTGTCCTTAGAGATATTAAAAATCAAATTAGACACAGTCCTGAGCAACCTGCTCTACTTAACCTTGCTCTGAGCCGGAGGGTGCACTAGGTGATTTCCAAAGCTGCCTTTTGACCTCAACCATGCTATGACTCTGGTTCTGTGGCCTTGTTCCAAAGACAGGAAGGGCTCCCAGGCCAAGGTGCCTGGATTCAGAGCACAAGGAAGTAATCAGGGGAGAGTATCACCACAGGTGTCTTGAAATGCTGCATGGTAGCTTGCTGGACAAGACTGAAAAAAGCATTGAAATTGGTCTGGAGCAGCTGGTTGGCTCAACACACCATTAATGTCCAAGCTTCCTTTCTGCCTAACTTTCTTGGCTGCACAGATGAATGACTTTCGGTCAGAAATGTCAGCAAGCATGTGAGGTACTGAGCTCCCTTTGGCTTGCTCAGAGCATGCTGACTTTGGCACTAGCAGAGTCCCTTTTTTTGTCATGGGCTAGCTCTGTCTCTGCCTAAGGAATGTTTGTCTCTTCTGCTGCCTGAAGGACTTTCTTCAGTAAGCAGTAGGGGTGGATTTCTGTACAGGGAGACACAAGCTTGCTGCAGTAGGATAAGAAGAGCAAGATAATTAGGTCAGTACTGGGTCCAGTCCTGTTCAATATACTCATCAGTGACCTGGATAAAGGGATTGAATGTACCCTCAACAAGTCTGCTGATGACACAAAACTGGGAGGGGTGGCTGACACACCAGAGGGCTGTGCTGTGTCCAGCATGACCTGGACGGGGTGGAGGGTTGGGCAGAGAGTAAGTAAGCTTTTAAAGTTCAAAATGGGCAAGTGTAGGGTACTGTACTTAGGAAGGAATAACTGCATACATCAGTTAGTACAAGTTGGAGACTGATCTGCTGGAAACCAGCTTTATGGAAAAAAACATGGGAGTGCTGGCGGACAACATGATGATAATGAGACAGAAATGTGCCCTTGTGGCCAGGAAGGCCAATGTATCCTGGGATACATCAAGAAGACTGTGGCCAGCAGATTGAGGGAGGTTCTCCTCCCCCTCTACTCTGCCCTGGTGAGGCCTTATCTGGAGTACTGAGCCCAGTTCTGGGCTCACCAGTTCAAGAAGGACAGTGTACTGCTTGAAAGGGTACAGCAAAGGCCTGCAAAGAAGATTAGGGGACTAGAACATCTGTTTTATGAAGAAGGCTGAAGGACTTGGGGCCAGGAGAGGACTGAGGGGGGGATTTTATTGATTATTTATAAATACTTATAGGGTGGGTGTCAGGAGGATGGGGCCAGTCATTTTTCAGTGGTTCTCAGTAACAGGACAAGAGGTAATGGGGACAGATTTGAACATAGGAGGTTCCATCACAACATGAGGAGGAATTTCTTTATGTTGAGGTTGCTGGGGCACTGGAGGAGGTGGTGGTGTCTCCATTTCTGGAATCATTCAAAGCCCATCTGTATGCTATCCTGTGCAACCTGCTCTAAGTGAACTTTCTCTGGTTGGGCAGTTGGACTAGATGATCTCCAGAGGTCACTTTCAGCCCCTATCATTCTTTGATTTTGTGGGTCCTGATTGATAATCTGGGAATTTGTTAATGGTTTACTTGTTGCCTAGCAACTTGGAGGCAAAAATAAGAAGAGACCTGGAAGGCCAAGCTTTAGAATGGACACAGGAAGATGGTCTATGTCTATGAAACAAGTTTGTGCGGCATGTATGATCTCATTTTCTCGGCACCCATTGTGATGTTTCTGACATGGGCTGTGTTGTTTCTACAGCACTCAGCAATGGCTGAGACACCAACAGCAGCAAGGACAGCAGCACCAACCATTTTAGATGAGCTCCTGGAGATCACAGCTCAGAGCCTGGTGCGCACCGAGGTGTCTGAGCACTATGAGGTTATTCGGGAGCTGGGCAGGGGCAAATACGGCCATGTGATGCTAGTGACACACAGACAGAAAGGTAAGGAATTGACTGCTATGAGCTGCTGTGCCTTGCCTCCTCTCCTCTTGCCAGGGTGCTGGGTATTCTTGTGGCTTTTTGGGACCAGACACCAGGCAGGCATGGTTGGGGGGCCCCCAGGAAACTGGCATGACAAAGGGTCTCCACAAGCAGGGACCATCCCATTTCACCCATTCAGGGAGCAGCCCAGAACATCAGGCAAGGTTATGGTGATAAAGCCGGTCCAAGGTCAAGAGGGATATCAATCCACAAGTCAGGATCTATAGATTTCATGGCTAGGCACTGGCATGGATGTGAATGCTGGAAACCAGCACCACTACCACACAGCTTAGGGAGTGAAGCCCCAGGTGTTAACTTAAATGGTGCCCCTGGGTCCACAGACAGAACATGAAGGTGGAAGTCCCAGATGGGGCTTGCCAGGGCCATTCAGGCTTATGAGTGCCCACTGGGTTTTGACACTTCTTTTCTGCATTCATGCCAGTTCAGGTCGATGAACCCTCATAGCCTGAATTTTCCTTCCCCTACTCAGTGCTCCTATGCATGCACTGACTGGCTGAAAATTCATGCCAGCACCAGTGCCTGCTCCCAGATCAGGTGTCCACAGGATATATCCACAAAAGTGTTGGGCCAGATACCTCCCTGTGGCTGAGAGTGTCTAAACCCATGGCTTCTCAGTGCCCATTCTGCCATGATATGAGGGACTTTCAGGGGAGCCTAACCCACTCTCCCTATCCCCAGGGACTCCTATGGCTCTCAAGCTGCTACCCAAAGCCAGTACCAAGCTGCACGCCTTCCTGTATGAGTATTGCGTGGCGCTCTCCCTTGCCACCCACCCTGCCATCATCAGCATGTTTGGAATTGCCATAGAGTCTAGCCAGTACTATGGCTTCCTCTATGAACCAGCACTGCATAAAGATCTCATCTCTATCATCAAACCTCGGGTGAGTGCTGCTACAAGGGTATGGGGACTGGGACTGTAGCATCTGACCCCATGCAGGCAGATCAGGGGCAGGGAGATAAAAACTATGGGCTGTCAGTATCTCATCTCTTGGATCTTCATTGTTGAAGCAGCTTCAGGCTTGCAAGACCAAATAGGCAAAAATCTTCCCCAGTGCAGAGCACACTGGTGAAACCACAGCTGTCAGGGCTGCCAAGATAACTTGCGTGTGCTGTACTGTCTGTCTCTCTTCACGTGCAGGATGGGATCCCTGAGCTAGCTGCTAAGCACTGTGCCAAGCAGCTTGTGAGTGCACTGGAGTTCATCCATAGCCGAGGGCTCGTGTACCGTGATGTCAAGCCTGAGAATGTGCTGCTTTTCGATCCTGAGTGTCGACGCATCAAGCTGACTGACTTCGGGCTTACAAGGCCCAGGGGTACCAAGCTGAAGCTGGTGGCTGGAGTACTCCCCTATACTGCCCCTGAGCTAAGCAACACTACTGATGCCCAGGGGCTACCCATTGATACCAGCTTGGATGCCTGGGCCTTTGGTGTGCTGCTTTTCTGCCTGCTGACCGGCTACTTCCCCTGGGAGCAGAGCCTGCCAGATGACCCTTTCTTTGAGGACTTCATGCTGTGGCAGGAAACTGGCCTGGAGAAGGACCTGCCCCGCCACTGGAAACGTCTGACAGCTGATGCTGCCCTGATGCTACGGGACCTGCTGGCCCTAGATCCCACCAAGCGCAGCCCTGTCAGCAGAGCATTGCGCTATGTTGATTGCCCTTGGCGGCTGGAGGATCGGCATGGTGAGGAGGCCACAGCGAAGCCCTAGACCCCACTCTCCACAAAGAGAGGGAAAGTAGGTCTCACCTTGCAAGTGTCTTCAGGGTCTGGGGCATTATGGTGGCCCAGGCGCATGGGGTCATGGTGACACAGATACTGACTTCTCTGCTGACTGTCCCCACCACCATGAAGCCAGACTCCGTTCCCAGCTGTTGGTCCTCACCCCATGGCTCAGTGCTGCCCAGTCCTATTTCCTTGTGCTTCCTCAGGGCTTGAAAACATCTCCTTTCTCCTGGAAATGGCTGCTTGCATGCAAAGCACCTTCTTGCTTCCTGGCCACAGGGACTCCAGGATGGTTTCTATGGGCTGCAGCATCTGCCTTGTCCTTGAAATAGAGCAAAATATATACTTTTGTGTTTCTGCATGTGGCTCTTTTACCCTTGAAATAAAATGCCTATGGGGGCCCATTTGCTGTGGGAGAGTAGGGGAGTGACAGAACCTGTGACCACCTTAGGGCAACCTGTATGAGGCAGGGACCACCCCCTGATGCTGCTTGAGCTTCCAGCAGCACTCTTGAAGGGTAGCTTCATATGAGCTGGATGGGGGTGGCTAGGGAGCCCTCAGCATGTGGCTGCGGATAGTAAATAGTGACTGGTGATGGTGCCAAAAAGGCTGTGGGAGCCATATAGGTGGAGTGTTGGAAAGAGCCACAAGCATTTGCACATCATAACATAACATAAAGAAAATTACAGCATGCTGTATTGATTAGAATGTATCATGCAAAGTCAATAAAGCATACATTAAGTGAATTGAGAAGTTTCAATGTATAGAAGAAATAATTTCCCTCTCCTTCCCCCTTTCCATCCCCTTCCCTTTCCCCATCCCTTTTCTCCTCTGTGTATAAATAACCAATGGGAGGGTATAAAAAGATGCAGCCAGAGTCTTTGCAGTGGTACTGAGGCAATGTGCACACACTGACAATAGGAAATGTCATTTAAACATAAGAAAAATGACTTCACAGTCATGGCAGCCTGTCCTTTTGTATGAGGACTAAGGCTGTCTTTGGCAGGAGCCAGTCATGCTGATGAGGATCCAGGATTTGGTGCTGACAGAGGCAGTGAGTAGTGGGGATGATCAGAATTGTTTCTCTGTCTCCTGTGTTCTCTGTCTCCTTTATCACAGAGCCTTGATATTTTGGCAGAAGGGATTTTGGCTGCCAGGAAGTTGTACAATATTTAGCTAAGTGATGAAATTGCACTGTGACTGCATCATGGGCATGAATGGTGGTGCAGACAGGGTTACAATGAAGAAAGCAGAGCAGTGAGCACAGCAGCAAAAGCCCTGCCCTGAGCCAAGTACACAGCTTGGGCACCTTTCTTGGGGGCTTAATTATAATTGCAAGAGGATTTCTTAAATCAATGAATAAACAGATCTGTTGAAGCCTATCCACAGCGGGTCTGAAAAATATCCCAAGTACCCCTGAAGCAGCTGCTGGGAGAGGCTGAATGGAAGGGAGCTGCGTGCAAACATGCTGGCCCTTTGCACAGGCAGCTGATGACTGCAGGAGGGCTGGCCAGGTGCCCAGCATCGTAAAGGGCAACATTTCAGCTAATGTAGGCACAAGGTGTAGGGGGGATCTGGTATCATCCCCAAAGAGGAATCAGGTGGCTGCAAAGGGGAGGGAAAGATGCATTACTTCACTCCTCTGTGGATGGAATGGAGAGATAAATAAGGTAATTACAGAGCTCACTGCACTATTTGAGTGCTGACTGCAGTGACTGTGGTCCAAGATACGTGAATCCAGGCCCTAGTGCCCACAACATAATGCATGCACAGACCAGGAGCACGGATCCCATGGCTCTTAGTAGGATGGGTAGTCTGTGTTTCTGGCTCCCCTTGTGAACATCTTAATGGATTCTTCTCCCACTTCTGCACAACAGGGTCCACAAGGGTCCTGAACAGTCATGATCAGCAGCCATCTGGGGATTGTAATGCAGACTGGAGGCTGCAGGTTGTGGGAAGGCCATGGCTAGTGGTCTGGCATCACAACAGCAGGATGAAGGGTTGAGCCACAAAATATGAACCCATCCTGAACAACTGTCCTTCTGTGCACAGGGATGGGAAGGGACAATAGCTAAGGAATAAAGATGGTGTGAAATTTTTACCTTTTATTCTTACTTGCCTAGGGGCACATTGTCTACAACTGCAACCCAGCTGATGTCTTTTAGAGCTGCCTGTAGTTGATAAGTTGTAAGAAGTCATAAAGCCCTGTGGTCACACCAAAGGACAAAGAGCTGGATTGAAAGTAGCTAGATAAGAAAACACCTGGTCCCTGACTGGGAAACATGGAAAAATTTGTGGAGTTTCAGCCATTAGCCTTTTTCTCTGGTATCCTGCATCCCTGAGTGGAGATGCATGAACCAGAAGGGAATGCCTTAGACAGAAAGGTGAAAGGAACTGCCTTGTTGGTTTCCACAATCCATAACTTGGGTTGCAAAGTACCTTGCTACCCATACCGTAATTTTAGTCGTCCTAGTGCTGTGCTGGGCTATCTGTCAGTGCTGACCACAAGAAGATAATTGACCGCTTCTGAATTCCATAACGATATTCCAGTATCCTAGACTTCCCTACTTACAATCCATCCGAAGTCTGACAGCCAGCCATGCCAGCCAATAGTCTGGGCTTGCCCATATACAGGCCTGCCTGTTGCTGTGGGTGTGTTTGTTGTTTTTCCCCTGGGCTGACAGGCAGCTGGGCATGTTCATAAGTCCTGTGCCTTGGCCCAGCAAGAGAGGGAGGAAGGGAAATTTGGCCTGGCTTAGGGTGGTGACAGAACATGGTCACAGTTGTCACGCAGACTAATTGCATTTCTAACCTGTCTTTGCTGTTTACAAGCTGCCCCCCCAGAAAGGACTTGTGTCTCAGCTATATCTTGGGTCTCAGTGTGGAATCACACAAGGCTCCTGTTCCCACCTTCTGATTGAGTGCAGCTTCCACATGAGCTTTGCTAGCAGATTTCATAGGGTATAGTAAGAAAGACAATCTATGACTGAACTGACTTATTTAAATTATTTACTTAGGAGAAAACTTATCTCAAATGACAGAATAGTCTGTATCTGACATATTGTTATATAGAGCTGCCTACAGATAAAGCAGTCCTGTTACCATGATCAGAGGCTGCTGAGATGTCTGCAAACTGCTTGAGCAGGGAGGTCTGAGTCCCTTGTTCTTGTTGCCAGTGTTACTCTGTGCCTGGCTCAGTCAGTTACCTTTCCTTCCACTAGCAGAGTAGAAATGGAAACAGAACAAGGGCAACAATGTGCATGTGCTGACTGACATCTGCTGAATCTGTTCTCTCTAAAGCCAGGCAGCAAAAAAGCAAGAGCTTTCACATCCCTTTGTTCTGCCATTAACAGTTGCTGCAGTTGACACTCTACCTTGAGAACTTATTTCATCTTCCTCTTCAGGACAACAAATCTTGCACAGATTGCCATACACAGAGCTAACTCATGACTATCTTCCCTAGGGGCATCCTGGGGTGGCTTAACGGCTTAACTCCCAACAATCTCATCTGCACAGCCTCCCTCTGCTTTAGTTTTCACTGCTCACCAAAGCTACTGGATAACTTCTCTCTGCTCAGCCTTCTTGGTAGGAACTAAATTAATTGCTTCTACCTTTATGGTATGCCAAGCCATGTGTCACCTGCAGGTCAATTCGCTGAGACTAATAAGTGTGGATGTGCTTACATGCCCCAACTTATGATACTGAGAATGACTAGCGGGTGGTAAACCTCCCTATGTTTGGATTGGTCATTACAGATGTAGCACAGGAATGCCACTATATGCCATATTGAAGTGATGAATCTGACCACAGACAGACACAAGCCTGTCCTAGCTCAGGATCCATAGTGTCGCATACAGCCATGCATGTATGTATCATGGAGGTATGACAGTCATAGCTGTGCTGCACTTAAGTGTGTAGATGACCCTAACTGGGTAGTGAGGGTTCCTTTGGTAATATTGCAGTGCTCATCCTGCTATGGCCTAACATTCCTCACACTGAAAAAAGACATGAGGGACTTCTTTCGTCCTTCAGCTCATGAGAATCTTTCAGGGATGTTCCTTGTGTTGTACTGTTTCTTCTCCCCACCTTTCTTGCTCTTTGCCCCATCCTTCTCACTCCTTCAACCCTGCTTCTGTATCACTTGCCCATTCACTAGTTCATGGGGGTCATCCTGCTGCAAAACAAGTATGCCTTAATACAAAACTCTAGAAGACTTTGCACTCAAGGGTGTTCAGTATATAACTCAATGGCTCCTTGCTTCTTCTGAGAGAGGTGATACTCTCTTTCACTTCTGACTCATTTGAAAAGGTTTATTTCCTTGCACCACTGATCTGGGGAGCTGTAGCAAGAAGAAGTATGCACTTACATCCTAAAGTTCCCCTCCCTCCTACCTCTACTCCTCATAGCACTTCAGAGAAGACTACAGTACCTTTAACCCACTAGGACTGTGTCTCACTTAATTAGAAACCTAAGAAAACACTTGCACAAAGAGCTGCTGCTGACTGGATTTTGCTAGTAGCAGGGTAGGTAGGAGTGGACTTTGGCAGGCACATTGGGTGGCTTCTATTCCCAGAACTGGATGAGGTTAGGCAGAGGGAAGCTGAACCTCATGGTGACACTCTGCATGTGTTTGAAGACAGCCATTGCCAATCTCTGTTTAAGTTTACTGTTGCTGGGCTACCCTAGAAACTGCAGAACTGGTTGGTCTATTCTGTACTGCTCCATAATGGAAATCTGAGGATTAAGTGGGAACCACAATAGGCAGTGATTCTGCCCTGCCCCTGAGCAGCCTGCCACCCTCCCACTTGTTTCTGGCTGCACAAGGGCATGTCAGGAACTGGATAGGGCTGGCAGAGACCTGTCTGTAACAGGATGCCCCTGTACTTTCCTTCCATCACTGTGGGAAGAAGAGGAGTTTATGTGTGGTGTGTTGGAGACTTACAAGGGGCACTGACCAAAGGAATTATGGGACCTCAAGAAGGGAAGGTGGCTAGCCTCCCACCATCAAGAATCAGTTTGGTTTAATGGGTAGAAACCTCACTGATGAGAAATTTGGACACTGAGCGAAGTCTTGACCTGTAACTCAGGTCATCCAGCAGACTGAGGCTGGAAATAGTATTCAGTAATCCTAACTCCAGGTATTCTTAACCAGTAGACATATCACTGTTGTCCCTGAATTAGGCAAAGAATTTTAAGTCCTGCTTCTGAGTCCTTATTTTCCTTTCCACCCCTTCCCATCTTATCATTAGTTCCCATCCCTTGGACTTCAGGTTGGGACTGTATTCTTTGAAACAAGAGCCTTGACTTCCTTCCATTTCTTTTTCAGTTTACAAATCACTGGAATACTTGCTCTGTTTGCACTGTGATTGCTGTCACTTTCCCATTGTGTATGCCAACACCCCACCACCTCCAGAGGTCAAAACCAATATTTCTTGTTCTGCTTTCAGTACTATGTGATTTCAGCCAACAAATTAAGACTTTCAATAGAGTAATCCATGATTCACTACCTTGTTCCAGCAGCAGGTTGTAGTCCTCCTCAGAGCTTATCCATAAGAGAACTGGCATTACTCTCTTCTCATAGAGGGCTGTAACAAATCTCACAGCTCTGGAAGACAATTCATTTAGTCAGTAAGATTTACAGACAATTTGATCAATGTTACATTAGAACCCTGCTGGGAGTCTGTAGGATGGCCATATTCTCCACCCTAATGTCAATCTACCCACTGAAACATAATCTGTTGGTCTGCACACAGAAGAAGCTGCATGGGGGAATCTCCAGGATGGTCCAAAACTCTCATCTGAGACTCCTGCCGCAAGTAGTCAAACACCTAATAGTGAAGGTGGCTAGGACTTCAGTCAATTGTTTGATACCAAGTTGGATCAGATCAGGCCATCACCTCATCTATACTGCTGATTAGCCTGGGATTTTCTGGACCACCAGGGAAATTAATGGTTTAAGAATGCCAGGTGTGGATACAGACAGAGTCTTGCCACTCAGCTACACAACTAGGTCAAATCTGAGTTCATAATAACAACTTAAATTCCATGTCTTGTCACAGACCACATCACTATAAAAAGAATGACATTTAAGTTTAAGTTGATTTCATTCAAAGACATTATCATTTTGCTGTAGCTGCAATATTTTTTATTGGGCTGGTTGGCCAATAACCAAGACATCTATCTGCACAACGCCATAAAGTATTTCCACAGAAGCAAAATATCTGGGGCATTTCTGTTGCTGGAGTTGTATTCCCTGTGAAAGAAAGACACCAAACCCCAAACCTCTTTTTTAAGTCACAACAATTTCCTCTGAGCAGCTTCAATTCTGAGACACTTAATGACTCAGTTATCTTGTCCTGATTAAAACAGACATGCATGAAACTTATATACACAAGTTAAGAGAAATATCTCACCACAATCTATATATGCTCTATGTTCCTAGAAAAAGCAGGAGCAATAATACTTCTATGGGCCCAGGCCCTGTTTCCTGTGTTCCTGGGTTGTGGCATGGCTGTTCATTTTACCAAGCTTTGATACATATTTTGTTCTTAAAAAAAAAGAGCCACTGATCTTAGTACTGTTTTCATCTTGCTAGCAGAGGATGGCTAAGTGCCATCCATGTTCTAGAATTATGCAGAGCAGAGTAGCAAGTCAGGACCAATGCTCAGGTTGGATTAGGTTGGATTTCACATCACTGTTTCTAAAATTCCAGCTTCTTCTTAAGGTCTAAGGACAACGGCATGGGGAAATTGCTGTTTTCTCATAGGTGATCCTAATCAAATGATAGTAGTCTTTTCCTCATGGGATGCTAGCAGAAATTTCCATACTGATTCACAAAGCTGTTGCTTTGTAAAACTTCTTCATAAGCTTTGGCTTCATTATTATTTTGACTTGCATTTACTTCAGTGACAAGTCTTCTCACCATTTCATTGCCAGATCATTTTGTTGCAACTAACAGCCAAAGGCTACTACCTGTCAGCCTGCACACAAGGGAAGAGCTTATGTAGATATAGACACAGATTGACTAAAAGGCTAAAACTCAACTTTTCATATAGTATGTCAGGAAAGCACTACTACACCACTCATGTCTCTAAAGAAGATATATTTCTGGCTTGTGCATTGTGGCTGAAAATAAGCATTTAAGAATGGCAAATGAGCAAAACTATGCCTCGAGACATGCTTCACAGCCTCAGAGCTGAATAATTAATTTCTTTTCTTATAATGCTGTCAATACATTTTGTGATTAGGGAATAGCTATGAATAGTTCCTGAGAAAGGGCTTTGTAGCCTTTTCAAACACACTTTTTCAGGCCTTCAGCTTCAGCATGAAATTCAGTTATGATAATAAACAGAGAGGATAAAATTACACATTTTCTATCAGTGAATAAATTGTACATAAGATAAATGCTATGTGTCCAGATTGGGAATTGCTAAACTTTGGTAACACATAAACTGGGATAGGTGTAAAGAATATGTGTAAAAGTGCATGCACTTTCTGTATCTCTTCTCCATGATGGAGCACAGCCCACAAACATGCACTGCTGCAGGTCACTCTGGTCCTATCAACCACAGAAATCCTGGCACACAGACCAGCAGCCAACAGGACCAGGTCTCTGATTTGAACAATCAGGACACCAGGTGCTGAATTACCTTCTCTGTATACTTGACAAGACTTCTGCTTTCTTAAACTGGGGCATTACTTAAACCCACATAGGAGCTAGCTCATCTTCCTCTAGTAACCTGAAGCAGAACCTATATCTCAGGCTTGTAGGTAAAAATTATACTCCCACAGTGTGCTACCACTGGTGTGCAAAGATCCTGCCCCCATTCTTCCTTATCTGCACAGCAATGTTTTGAAGCAAAGTGTGGTTTGGTTTTTGCAATACTTTAAAGGGACTGTTTCTCTACAGAGATTCTCATTACCACATCTCAGTCCCTTGGATGCTTACAGTGTTGGGAGCATGCCAAGCATTCAAACCCCTACCCACTAACCCCTGCCTCAGGAATCCAGATTTGCCTGGGACTTAGTAACATGACCTGTTTTCCAGTAGTTCCAAACTGCTCCTTCCAGAACTGAGTTTCGTCTTCTCTCATGCTTAGTTTCAGACAAGAAATGAAATAATTTCTAAACACCCATTGAACTTTGTCAGCCCTGTTAGCTTCTGCACTTCTATTCAAAAGCAATAATACTCAGTGCTCAGTTTTGGAAAATGCACAACTCTGCTTACATTCTCTGCTCTTCCTCCTTGTATTAGCAAAGAAGAAGAAATTGGTGCAACCTTTCTAGGTGAAGAAAGAGAAGACATTGCTGTGCTGCTCTGTCCATCACCTGGGCAGTTGCAGGATGTCAGCATGAAGGAGTGAGAGAGCCTGACCCAAATTCTAAGGAGTCAGAAATGGAGCTCCCATGGGATTTGTAGCAGTAGCTTTTCATAGGGAGTGAGTCAACATAGCTAGAATGTGAGGCAGTGTAACAAGCATTATGAGGATGTGCCATTGCAACCTATGCTGAAGTTACTCAGTGAAGGATGTTTCCTAAATGTATTTTCAGTCATTTCAGTAAGTCCTTCCCTGGTGCTTGCCACACTTCACCTTCTGTCCCTCTGAGCACATTCCCAGTCACTAGCACTTGCACTCACTTAACCTTAACTACAATGCTGCCCTTAAATCAAAGGTGGTGCTGGAAACTTGCCTTTCCCAGCCTTTGGCCTTCTCCCAATTGCAAGGGACGTGTTAATGAGAAGACCTCGTATCTAGCTGTCTAGTCAAGGCACTTGCAAAATGACACCCAGCACAGTAGCTGGATGTGAAAAACAGGAAACCAGCTAATGTCAGCTCAGACCAAGATGCAAATCCAAACAGCAGCAGAGAGCAGGGACAATCAATGACCACGTGGGGTGATCACATGATTCAAGGGTCCATGGAGAAGCATTATAGTCACAGGAAAACCCAGACGGGTGTGAGTACCATCAACTCCTCCCAGTGTGTTACAGGGACACATACCTGGCAG
This sequence comes from Dryobates pubescens, assembly GCF_014839835.1. NCBI lineage: Eukaryota > Metazoa > Chordata > Aves > Piciformes > Picidae > Dryobates > Dryobates pubescens. Next base: position 23,476,989 of record NC_071620.1, on the reverse strand, counting down.
CAGAAAGCAGAGGAGTCACTGGTGTATGTGTGGCAGAAAGGTCAAGAGATTGCAGAGGGCTTTTCACTTGTGAGCTGGGTGATGGGAATGGTCACTGAGTGATGAGTATGAGCAGCTGACAGAGACATTCACCGTGAGACAGCCCAGTTAGAGAGAACTCAGCAATTTTAATATTGGACACGTTTTTTATGATACTCTGAGAACTAGGTGTCATAAGGCACATAAATCAAACTAGCCTCTTGAAACCGAGGCAGTCTGTAGCACTGACGCCCTGAGATCAGAGCAGCTGAGGTGACACTAAATAGCGCCTGTGTACATGGCCTCTGTTTATGCCAGCAGGGAAATCATTCCCTCCTGATCTGGAGTGGAAAATGTTTGAGGAATCAGGTTGGTTATTTGAAAGTGTTAGAGAAACAGATGGGTGTCTGTCTTTGCATGGTTTAAAAAGGCACTATCCTTTATCAGAAATCACCAAATATTTAAATTCAAACCAAACTTTAAAATATTTGGGTTATGTTTATAATGTTTAAATAAACAAACCAATTTAAATTAAATATTAATTGAAGAAAATATTTTTAGGATTGCTCATTTTATATCCAATGAATAAAAAGATTTTCAAGAAGAAAGCAATGCTGTTTCAATTGCATCTCTGTAAAGCCTTTTTGCTTATTGAAGTGGTAAAATACTAATTGAAATACAAAACAATTTTATTTGTTTTATGATAGAAATTGGGGTATTGGAAGAATGTACTCTTTCTGTAACTTTGGATTGTGGTTCAGGAAAAGAAGGAGATTTAAAGGTCTATCCTGGTTTTATGTGGAATAAAGTTAAATTTCTTCCTAGGAGCTGGTACAGTGCTAAGTTTTAGGTTTAGAATGAGAATGATATTGATAACCCCATGATGTTTTAGTTGTTGTTAAACTGTATTTATACTGTCAGAAACTTTTCAGCTTCTCATACTGCCCTGTCAGTAGACGCACAAGGAGCTGGGAGGGGACATAGCTAGAACAGCTGACCCAAATGGTATTCCATACTGTATGACATTGTACCCAGTCAAACAGCATGGAAACTGAGGGGAATTGGCCAGAAGGAGTGGATTGTTGCTAGGGGTCAGTCAGGGCATAAGTCAGGGGGTGGTGAGCAATCACATTGTACATCAATTGGTTTATATTTTATAATTCTTTTATTATTATTGTATTATTTTTTCTTTCTTCCTGTTACATCATTTTAAACTGCCTTTATCTCAGCTCACAATTCTACCCTTTTTTCCCCAATTCTTTCCCCTGTCTCACTGAGTGGACGTTGTTAGTGAGAGGCTGCATGATCCTTACTTGCATTCTGGGGTTAAACTATGCGACTCCACTTTAAACATCTCAGACAGCTACATAACTTTGACAACTGCCTTATAAGAATCAGAAACGTTCTGCTAGTTCACTAGTGTCAGTCAGTTATTTCTTGTTCTTTAAATCAGCTGGTTTTCAATATAACACAAAGTTTGAGATGCTTGCCTCAACATTGCTGTACTTAGATAATAAGTATTCCTGCACCACATTGAACAAAAGATCTAATATCCAATCCAAGCATCACTGCCATGGCACACAAATGTCACCAGCAAGACTTGAATGTGTCTGAATTCCCCTCAAGGACTCAGTTAGTGAGCTACTTTCATTACTGGCCCCATGTGCCTTTTAAATCCAAATTTTTCACATCTTTCTTACAACTTTGCCCTGGCCCTGCCTCTTTGTCCTGCTAGTTCTAGTTCCTGTTACCAGCCATGTACACTGAAGGATAGATATCTTCCCACTGCCCATCCTAATGAGTAAGGACTCTTTCAATGGCCTTCTGAGGTGCTCCTTCCAGACAACTTCTGGCCACTGTTCTCCTCTAGAGCTCCTTGACATCACCACACCCAAGTAAGAAAATCAGAGCAGGCCCAGCCATGGTGACCAGGGACAGTGAAGAGTTGAGATCACCAGGCAGTCCAAATTGACAAAATAAAGCTAAGGACAAGCCAGGAAGTCAAAACAGCATCAGTATCGGCTAGGTACAGGCATAGCTGAAACAAGCTGTCAGCCCATGGCTTGGACAGCAGCACTCTGCACTGGGTTAGGAACTGGCTGGAGGGCTGAGCCCAGAGAGTGGTGGTGAATGGAGCCACATCCAGCTGGCAGCCAGTCACTAGTGATATTCCCCAGGGACCAGTGCTCGGCCCCATCCTGTTTAATATCTTTATTGATGATCTGGATGAGGGGATGGAGTTCATCATCAGTAAATTTGCAGATGACACCAAGCTGGGGGCAGGTGTTGATCTGTTAGAGGGTAGAAGAGCTCTGCAGAGGGACCTCTACAGTCTGGGCAGATGGGCAGAGTCCAACGGCATGAGATTTAACACATCTAAGTGCCGGGTTCTACACAATGGCCACAACAACCCCATGCAGTGCTACAGGCTGGGATCAGAGTGGCTGAAGAGCAGTTAGGCAGAAAGGGAACTGGGGGTACTGGTTGATAGTAGCCTGAACCTGAGCCAGCTGTGTGCCCAGGTAGCCAAGGTCAATGGCATCCTGGCCTGTATCAGGAACAGTGTGGCCAGCAGGAGCAGGGAGGTCATTCTGCCCCTGTACTCAGCACTGGTTAGGCCACACCTTGAGTTCTGTGTCCAGTTCTGGGCCCCTCAGTTTAGGAAAGATGTTGAGTTGCTAGAGTATGTCCATAGAAAGGCAACAAAGCTGGTGAGGGTTTTGGAACACAAGCCCTACGAGGAGAGGCTGAGGGAGCTGGGATTGCTTAGCCTGGAGAAGAGGAGGCTCAGGGCAGACCTTATTGCTGTCTACAACTACCTGAAGGGAGGTTGTAGCCAGGTGGGGGTTGGTCTCTTCTCCCAGGTGGCCAGCACCAGAACAAGAGGACACAGTCTCAAGCTATGCCAGGGGAGGTTTAGGCTGGATGTTAGGAGGAAGTTCTTCACAGAAAGAGTGATTTGCCATTGGAATGGGCTGCCCAGGGAGGTGGTGGAGTCACCGTCACTGGAGGTGTTTAAGAGGAGACTGGATGAGGCACTTGGTGCCATGGTTGATTAGATGGTGTTGGGTGACTGGTTGGACTCGATGATCTTGAAGGTCTTTTCCAACCTGGTTAATTCCATTCCATTCCATTCCTCAGGCAAGGAGCAAGGGCATGAGCCTGGGCTTAAATGCAACTCTGGAGCAAAAGTGGGAGGTTCTTCTCCCAGCTCTTTCTCGGCCCCACCATCTGATTCAAGGTGATAGAGGTGAGCCATACCAGTTAGCCTTGAGCACAGGTAGCCAAATCCCTGTGGGTGGAACAAAGGGAGTGCACTCAGGGCCCTGACATTGGTGTCCCATGTTCAATGAGCACCCAGACACCAGAAGGGTGGTAGGTACCTGTTTCTCTCAATGCCTGTGCTGTTGCCATTCAGTACTGCAGGGTGGAATCTCCACACATTTACTGGTCACAAATAACTTAGGGAGGAATCTCACAAGGATGTGGATTCTAGGGTATGTACACCAGGCAGGTATTGCAGGGCGCACATCTTACTAAATGTACTAAAGCTTTATCCCTCAGTCATTTGAGTTTAGGAAACTGTCTCTCTTGTATCACAGAGATGAGTTGTTTACAAAGCAAACACTGTCAGTCCATTTAATTAGTTCTTTAACAGGGTGAGAAATGTTCCCTGGCAGAGTTTCTGGGAAACCCTCCAAGACGTGAAATGGAGAGGTACTTCTATGCAGAGAGGACAAACAAGGCTAGTTTCACAGACGCAAATCCCACAACTGAATCATCCCTCCATGGATGATGATAAGAGTCTGGGGGGGTGCAGTAACTATCCCCATGGTCAACATAACAGTAATTTTTAACAGTGCAAGAGACAGGTCATGATGTTCTGCCACAGAGAGTAGCTCCCACAATGCCCTCTTCTCCATACAGCCTCAGCAAAAAGATATGCAGCCTGGACAGTTTCTGGAGCTAGCGCCCTTGGTTTTAGGTAGGTCTGGGTCTAAGTATCCTAATATCCAGGTGTCCTGATACTGCAGTGATCTAGCAGACCTTCATATTAGCAAGACAGCTTGATTTGCTCCACTTATGATCCTATCTATGATTGCCTGGTAGCTTGTCAGACTGGATTCTTACAACAGGAACAAGGCATCTTTCCTCATGCAGAACACAGTCCAAAATGATCAAATAGCAGGTTTGTTTCCTAAGCCAAGGAAAAATGTGTTTGTATTAAAAAGTATCAGGTTTTTTTGAGAAACAAGAACATTATTTCACAGCTCTGCTTAACCCTATTCCTGAAAAAATACACTTAGATCTGATTTCTCAGGACCACTGCACTGCAGTCTACATTTAGTCCATGACCCCTCCCCAGAAGGATGGAGAAGCCCTGTAGGTTGAAATAAAAACAGATTTAATGAACCCAAGCAGGAAGCCTCTAGCAGGAAGCTCTCCTTGCCTCAGTGACTTTTTCCCCTTTACACAGAGTATGTTGTTTATGGTCTGGAATATACCTGCGACCAATTTGAGTCATCTGTCCTAGCTGACTCAAAACTCATAATGCCCTGCAGACCATGGCTAGTTTAGGATTCCGTCCCAGCAAAATCAGGACATGCACCCAAAGTAAGCCAGCCCAGTCCTGGCTCTACTAGTACCCAGCAGCTGCTGAGGCTTGGTTGTGACTAGGAAGGACACAAGGGAATCTGCATGCTGTACTCCTGGCCCCCTTGCTTCATGTTTCTGCTAAGACGAGCATTGTGTCAGCATGGAGATGCAAGAGGTGAGAGAAGGAACCAAACCCACACCTGGGAATACAGCAGACTAGGAAATGAGGCTGGGAAAGGTGGCTGGTAACAGGAACTAGAACTAGCAGGACAAAGAAGCAAGGCCAAGGTAAGCTGTAAAAATTTGGATTTAAAAGGCACATGGGGCCCGTCCTGAAAGTAGCTCAGTAACTGAGTCCTTGAGGGGAATTCAGAAACATTAAAATCTTGCTGGTGAGATATGTGTTCCATGGCAGCAATGCTTGGAGACCTGCTGGGCTGCACCAGGTTGCTTTTAAAAAAATCTGGTTGCAGTCTGACACAGAAGTAACACGCATACACTGCCCTCCAGTGGCGAAGCTTGCCTTTTCTTTAGAGTAATGGAGTCGAACGTGAAGGGACCTCACTCAGCCTCAAATACAGTAGGCAAACCTTCTGTTTCCCGAGGGATACAGACCATGATTACTCTGAATATTGGTGTTTGTCTCTCACAACCTTATAATTTTTCAGATGCATTTCCTCTGTTTTACTTGACCAGAGAAAGATCACAGCATGAAATCAGTGCTGTATTCCTGCTGTTCTGCACAAATTCAGTTATTCCTGTTGTGAAAGTGTACCAGTTTGGTCTGCACTGGTCTAATTAGTTTAATACTTTCAGCTGCATGCTGCATGCTGTGACAAAAGTGATGTATATTCACAGCAAATAATGATTAGAATGAGAGCTGCTAGGTAACTGTGGTCACTGACTAAAGTTTTCCCTGTACTACTATCCTTCAAAACTATGCAAAATGTAACACAAGTAATGTTGAAAATTTCAGTACTTACCTATCATTTGAAATTAAAAAAAAACCCCATACAAATCCCCCAAACCCACAACATTGCACATTGTTTCTGGTCTACCGCTTGGTTCTTGCTACTAGTCAATTTTACTCTACACTCCCAAAAGTGTATCTGGGACTTAAAAGTTTATGCTTTCAATAGTTGCAGTAATAGACAGAAAGTTTTGAAAAAAAGTCTCACTCAGCTGAATGTGTACACTCCCAAAAAATTCTTCCTTGCCCAGAAATCAGGGATGCAGTTAAATGCTGCCACAAAAGAAAAAAATAATGGAAGCAACTGGAACGAAGAAATACAAGTCCTTTAACTCTTCATACTTGACAATATTGAAATAAGAAATAATTAATGTGAGAATTACTGGATGCTGCAGTGATTTTATGCTTTCTTCACTGAAGAGTGACAGACCTCTGTCTTAAAAAGGAGAATCTGTGGGCTTTGCTTAAAGCAGCCAACGGAGTCAGCTGCGAAAGGAATGGTAAAGGACCCATGGTATTTTATTACTGCATTATCAATGTGTTTTTCTATGCATTCAAGAAGCATTTTCCACAAATACATCTCTCTAGGAAAAGATGCAATGACACTTTGGAAACAAATCTTAAAACCACCAGTGCTAAATTGTGTTTTATTTCCAATTATTAGCCATTACAGTATCTGAAACAAAGAGTGTCCAGAATAAATAGCTGAAGATGAAGCATCAGAACACTATCGTCTTCGCTACTGCTGTGGCCCCCTTAACGTTTCTTGCTTTTCAACCTTCACTCTTCAGATTCTCCAGGCCTACGGATATCATCAATCTTCAGAATCATCCTAACAACCTGAGTTGCCAGAGAAATCTGCTGCTTTTTGCCAATCAAGGTTTCTATAACATTCTGCTGCTTCATATCTGCCAAAAACCAAAGCAGAATTAGATACACTCCTCAAACGTAGATGTAACATTCAACCTGAGGTAGTAATTTCCACATAATTTTGACGTAAGTTTTAAAATCGTTACTGATGTCCACCGTAGCTGACAGTTGGTATTAACTAATTTCTACATACTAGTTTTAGATCTGGGTTCTCAAAGACCTTGGAACATTAAGAGCCAAACTTTTCCCAACTAAATCTTCCCCAATTGCAGCTTTTTACTTTTCTGCATTAGATTTTTTTAAAGTTTCCATACAGGAATATTAGAAACAACACAAGGGCTGGAGCAATCATTAAAGAAGTTCAAATGCTGTAAAGCACAAACACATCAAAGAAGGGTCTTACATCAAAACAACATCTTACATCAGGTTGCAAGATTTACCACCTTCTGATGATGATTGTTTTTCTCAAAAAAGAAGAGTGTGAAATGTGTATATCCAGATGAAAATAAAGTATTCATACACTGGTTTCTTAACCTTCACATGCTTGTTGTATGCTTATGTATGTAAATGTACTAGTGTGAACAACACTTGACTGGAGACATTTCCAACCTCTGGTTTTACCTCTTCACAAGCTCTTCTGAAAACAACTATCAGGCTGCAGTGTAAAATGAATTATAAAAAATGCAATACTTAAAACACAGCCTGCTCTTAACTGACAGCGAGTAGCTTTTTTTGCTGTGCCACAAATCAAACAACATCTTCAACTAATCTTGCCTCCAAATAAAAGTTTTCAAGCACTTTCCACCTTGCAGACATGCATGCCTCTCCACCTGCATTCCCATTTATCACAAGGGGCAAGAGTTCATAAATGAAGTGTTAAAAACAAAAAACCCCAAGGGACAAAGCAGTAGCATTTTGATTTCCAAGAAAGAAAAACCTGTTACATTCCTTCTCCCCCATGCAGCAGCTCTTACCATTTGTTCCTTTCTGCAAACAATCAATGCCAAGAGCAGGATTATTTTCCTTCAGTTGCCTAGCCCGCACTTCAGTCATGGTCTGTATCGGATTCATACCGCTGTTCTCTGACAGTGCCATGGGGATTACCTCCAGGGCATCTGCAAAAGCTCTCATGGCATACTGTTCCAGAGATGGGCACTAGGGAAAAAGACATTCGTTCAGTTATAAAGTCCAAGTCAAGTTTCCTTGGAATCTCTTAAAACAGATTTAGTCCTTGTCTTCAGAAATTTAAGTTGTAACTGTTCCTTTCTTACCTCATCTGCTGCCTGACTGACTGCTAAGGCACAAGAAATCTCAGCTGCACCACCACCATATACGATACGATTATCACGGACAAGATTCCGGATAACGCACAATGCATCATGAAGAGATCGCTTTGCTTCTTCAATAATCTGGAATTACAAACCAGCATCTATGTTACAATACACACAACGGAAGGCTATGAAGATGTATGTCCTAAAACAGAAATGGAAACGGCAAATAAACTGTATGATCTTTCCATGGCTTTAATGCAGCTGCACTGCTGCTATGGTATACTATTTCAAAATATAAAGTGTTAACACATCCAGTGGCAAAGAATAAGAAAAATTAAAAAACAATAATGCAGCATTCTTTGTTAAATCTATGAAACAACAAAAACTTATGTGGTAAGGTTTTCGAACTTGCTCATTTGCAAGACACAAACCACCACTAAAATCATAATGACAAAATTACTTTCAGACTGTAATTTGAGCCAACCCTCAAATTCAAGATATGCAGAAGGATTTAACAAGTTATGCTAACCTTTAAGGCAGTATTTTTGCCTTCTTAAAGAACTTGTCAGATTAGGGGTTATGTTCTTTTCGTCCTTTTTCACTCAATGCACACCTTGACCTATACTAAACATAATCTAACACTAGCAGTACAAGAAAGAACCAGTTTAAGTACACAAACATTTAAAATTACCTCAATCTGTATACATGGGTTGGGTTTTTTTTGTTAAATTGAAATAAATCATTTCAGAAATGCATGTGTGTCTTTACCAAGAGAAGCGGCTCTCCCATGAGAAAAAACACCCCCAAGTAAAATTGCTTTTCTGTTTATATTGTGTATAAGTGAGAAAACCTTCTCATTCAAAAATACAGGATGCAAATCTAACGAGTGACTTCTAATGCACAGTCACGACAGCCTGCAACCCTCCCCCCATTTGTCTACACCGCAAGGAAAACTCAGACAAGAGTTAATATGCTTTTGAAAGAAACCATACCTTCTGCAACTTACACAGCGAATGTACGTAACAAATTAAGTATCTCACCATTTTATTTCCTCCTCTAATGAAAATGGTCACAGCTCTGGAATTCTGACACTGTTCAATGACAAGCATTCTGTCCTTTGTTGTTCCAAAGGAAATCTCTCGGACAAGACCCGCAAAACCCAGTTTCTCTGCTGTGAGTTCACAGAAGCGAGGAACAATGCGTCCTCCAGTTGCAATGGCAATTAACTGAAATGAAAGAACTATCAATTAATTTGAAAATAATTTCTATTATGCTTTTCATAATGTAAAACTAGTGGAAGACAAATGCTTACTCCAAAAGGTTGTCTTCCCATCACTTCGAAGTATTTTAGGCAATAACTTGTTTCTGCAAACAGTGAAACTAAACCAGAAACATCCCTTGCCACATAAAACTTAACAAGTAATACGCATACACTCCAACAACAAACCATAATGCCATTTATTGTTGGTTCTTCCTACAGATTCCAATGATTTTTCTCCAATACCTAACCATATTCAGGATTATGCAGTTCTATTCAGAGAAGTTTCACTCTACCAACTCTTTAATTGGTACAACATACCAGATAGTGAGTGCTTAACAACTGGTACAAAGTTCATTTTTAGAAGATTTTACTTACTTCTATTTCAGGTCCACCAACCCAACGAACAGCAGGCAGCTCATTCTGAAGCAGCAAGTGATTTGCCTCATCATCAAAACCCCACTGGCAAATAGCAAGGTTTGCACCAGTGTCTTTTATCTGAAAGAAACATACAGCATCAATCTTCTGATCAGAAGTAACTCAGGACTGAAATCCAGTCTCATTATGGTTTTAATTCTCCTAATTTCTTCAAAACACAGTCTGAAAACCCACCATCTGGTGTAGGCAGAGATTAAAGTATATGTCTAAGCAGGGTGATACTTGTTTCTTGCATAAAACTTTTATTCATAGCCTTACAATTGCTCATATGTTTTTTCCTATCAAGATTACTAACTCATTTCCAGAAACAAATCAGTGCACTATCCTGTGCAGTATAAAGGGCAAGAAAAAAACATAGAAAACAGAAATAATCTTAGACACTACCTGTTTCACCATCTCTTCAAACTTTTCCTTCTCATATTTCTGCAGTGCCTTGTAATCTTCCACAGATGTGACATCAAGCTTATGCTTGGTTTTAGGCTTAGGTGGTTCAAATGGACAAGTAAGGATTGCAATTTTAGCATCTTTAAGCTCCTGTACAATTTAATAGAAAGAAATAAAAAGGTTGGCTTTTGACCTCAGTAACACCTTTTTCTTATACATGCAAAACCTGCAACAATTTTTAACAGTAATGTATCTTTTTAAAGTTCAATGTTTAAAAAAACTTCAGTGAAATCATTACTTGCACCATGACCACTGAGAATACTATGTGCTCCTCTTCACTGACAACTATTATGTAAAAATGTAAAACTGATACTTTCCACCAGTTTTCCTTTTTATAAACACTTAAGACAGCTTCTTGTGTGTTCTGAACAGGACAATATGGTAACTTGCAAAGCTTAAGCAGCATTTCTTCCTACTGAGTTCCATTAAATATATTATACACTATAGATAAGCATTTCTGCACTCCTCACTTGGCCAGCAATATTCTTCCAATCATTTATCAATTTCTAAGATTGTTGGAAATTCTAACTTTGTCTCTTCCAACGTGAAGACTTGAATGCTCCCTTCCCTTTCTCCACTGATACATGGGTTAAAAACAAGGCCAAAATAAAACATTGTTAAAATACCCTAGAAATGCTACTACAGTAGTTGAAGTCAGCTATGCAACCTTATTTGAGCCATTACATGAGATGAACACAGGCACTTCACTTACTTTAGGCATCTGTGGATGACTGAAATCTTTATCCACAATGACTCCTTTAACCAGCTGTGTATCTTCCAGTCTGCCTCCCACTTTGCCTTGTACTTTGATCAGCTCAAAATCAACATCTTTACGTTCCATATCTGCTACTGTCAGTACAGCATTTACAGCAATTTCTGCCATTTGTCTGTGACAACGGTTAACTCTAAGGTTTAAAAACATGCAATAAAGTTGCATTACATTTCCATAATTTGAAAGAAAATAAACGTGATTCTATCAGAGCAAAAAAAGTATTGCTTACAGTTAACAAATTTTGTATGCTAAATCAAGTAAGGGGATGGATCCTGCTTTTCAGAGAAATAAAAGATGCGAAATATGGTAGAAAACAGAACCAATGACATGGTTTGTCTAAGTTTTTGTGGCCATCATCTCAAGATACAGATTTGAAATAAGAGCAGAGTATTAGCTAAGAAACATTCAAGTCACAGAAACCATTGTTAATGACAGCTGTGCACAATGCCTAACTTGTATACTACTCAAGGAATCTGTAATGAATAATGAACTTGTGGGATTAGCCAACAAATATTTTCTTTAGGAAAACAGCCCCAAAACAAACCTTCAGAATATAACACCATTACTTTTAAAAGGTTTGCATTATTCTTGGATTTTGCTATGGTGCAGAAATCTGGAACAGGTCAAAATGAAGCTGACTTTGCAGCTGTTTAGCTTTATGAAATGGATCATTTATAGAAAAAAGATTCACTTTTTTTTATCCTGAGACACAAATCCATTGAGAAATTTGCCAAATATCAAGCATAAAAGAGCCTTCAGCAGACGTTCTAATTATGCAAAAACTTTTATAGTCCTTCAAAACACCCATAACAATTTCCCATTTCAAATTGAAGTGGCTTTTAAGGGAAACTTAAATATTCATCTGAAGTTTTAGTGACTTACACTTTAGAACCTAGTGTTGTCTTTGCAGTCTGGATCAGAGGTTCAATGTTCTGTGGATCAACTGGAAAGCTGTCACTGATTTTGTCTAGATGCTCTATAGCAATGCGGGCTGCCTGCTCATAACCATCTGCTATTCTGATAGGGTGAATACCACGGTCTAGTAATTGCTCAGCCTGCTCCAGTAATGCTCCAGCCAGAACTATAAAACAGAATTTTGAAATAACAATTAATCTTCCAGAAACTAAAGCAACATTTTAAACACATTATCAGAAAATTAAAAAAGCATGACTTTCCATTTTTTGGTATGTTTTAAACAGTTTGAAAAATCAAGACAAAAGAGAAAATCAAGGTGGGACAGGTAGAAGAAAATTATGCTGAAACATTCTGAAAGTATAAAGAGGACTTTCACCACCAACTCAAAACATAACTGCATTTAGCAAAGACACAAAAGCATCTTTCCGATTAAAAGACTGGAGACCAGTGACAAGAGGCATTCCTCAGGGATCTGTACTGTTTAGCATCTGTCAGTGACACGGACAGTGGCATCCAGCGCACCCTCAGCCAAGTTTGGTGATGACACCAAGCTGCATAGCACTGTACTTGGGGGAATAGATGCCATCCAAAAGGATCTCAGGCTTGAGAAGCGACAACTGCAAGGTCTTGCATCTGGGTTGGGTCAATCCCAGTCACAAATAGAGGCTAGGTGCAGGATGGGTTGAGAGCAGCTCTGGAAAAAGAGACTTGGGTGTACTGATTGATGAGAAGCTCAACATGAGCCAGCAGTGCATTCCTGCAGCCCAGAAGGCAAATTGTATCCCAGGCTGCATCAAGAGAAGCATGGCCAGCATGTCTAGAGAAGTGATTCTGCTCCTTTGCTCTGCTCTTCTGAGACCCCCCACCTCCAACACTGCAGCCAGTTTTTATGTCCCCATCATAAGGAGGACACAGAGCTGTTGAAGTGTCCACAGGAGGGCCACAAAGATGATCTGAAGGCTGGAACACCTCTGCTGTGAGGATTGGCTGAGGGAGCTGAGGATGCTCAGCCTAGAGAAAACTCGGGGCGGGGACTTCTGAGATGACTTCCAATACATGAATGGATCCTACAGAAGTCTGGAGAGGGATTTTCATAATGATGTCTAGTGACAGGACAAAAGGGAATGGTTTTAAGCTGAGGGAAAGTAGATTTAAGCTAGATCTTAGGAAGATCCAGTATGAAGGTGGTGGGACTCTGGAACAGACTGCCCAGAGAGGTGGTAGATGCCTCCTCCTTGGAGGTGTTCAAGGCCAGGCTGGATGAGGCCTTGAGCAGTAGAATCTAGTTGAGAGGAGTCACTGCTCATGACAGCAAGGTTGGAGTAGATAATCTCTGAGGTCCCTTCCAACCTAAGTCATTCTATGATTCTAGTAGAACAACTGACAAGAATGCTGAAGCAGTAAATACTCTAAAAGCCTATTACAGAAAAGCTGCAGGTACTTTGCACAATATTTCTTAAAGTATCTTATGAAGATTTATTTTGAAGCTGGAAAAGTGAAGTTAAATTTAAAATCTTTTATTACCGACAACTCCAGTAGTTCCATCACCAATCTCATCATCCTGAGATTTAGACAGCTCCACCATAAGTTTGGCTATCTGGTGATCCACATCCATCATATTCAGGATAGTAGCACCATCATTTGTCACAGTCACCTCACCATCTTTGTCCACCATCATTTTATCCAAGCCTAAAAAAAATACAGTCAAAGCAAGAAGGAACAATCGAGAAAATCACCCCAAAAATTACTGTGAAAGAATTGTTAAAATTATTTCATCATTACCATTGGGCCCAAGGGATGTTCTCAGAGTGCTTGCTACAGCCTTTGCTGCCATTATGTGAGACTATAAAGAAGAAACAAATTACATCATTATCATGCATCCCAAAATCATAGTCTTAACCTAAGCAAAATACACAAATACTGTAAATCAACAAAGAATAGTCAATTATGACAGCAACAGAAGAAAATAAGCAGTGTATGCCTATTAATTTTATGCCAGAAACATTCCCTGTGCCTTTTCTTGCACAGCTTAAGCATGCAAAAGCAGAGTAGCTAAAATGACTGCCTGGAGATTTAGAGGAGGAAAGCAACAGAAGCGTTTAACTATAAAAGGAAAAGCCAGCAGCTTTGTTCCGCTCTTCCACCAGCTTTTCAATCGCACACATTCGCACAAAACTGCCTACTCAGGCTGCGCAGCCTTTCTTAAGAACAACGACGATGTTTCAGGCACGGCGAGGTTATCTATGGGAAGGGGCTGCAGGAAGGCTCCCTGCCTGCGGGGACCCAGAGCCACAGGGAGGGGCCCGCTGCACCCACAAGGTGAGACGACCCCAAAGCTACGCGAATCAGTGGCAGAAACTCTACCGACCTTATGCTACGGGTGGCGGATTCCCAGACCCGGGGGCAATGCTCTGTCTCTCCAGCTTCCCGGCGCAGGGCAAGCGCAAGACCGTCTCGTCCCAATACGCTCCTATCCTCCCGCCAAGGCCTAACAACGCCGGCTCCCCACCCCTAAAAGCAGCATGGCGCGGCGCGGCGCGGCCCGCACAACGAGGGCTCATTGACGGATTAGCGGCCCCAGCGGCCACTCGCTTACCTTGAGCGCCTCGAGACCCATGAGGCGCGTTTTACGCTCCTGGTCTTTGAGGATGAGGAAGGGGCGCCCATACTCATCGAACGCCAAAGTCCCCATGGCCGACATGATGGCGACTGCTACCACTCCCGCTGCGCCCGCACCTCACACAGACAGACGCCGGATGCCGCCGTGACGCAGCACGCTCACCCGCGCGGCGCTACGCCGGCGCAGTCAGCAGCCGCGCGACAAATCTCACGGGTGGGACATATGTGGCGCCTCTAGCGGAGCTTTCTGGAAGCATCCGGTACAGCGGGAGCCGCGCATAGCTCGCGGCGGAAGCCGCGCAGGTATGCGGAAGGGAGGCCGTTGCATGGGGTAGGGTGTGGGCGGAAGCGTGGTGGTGACAGGCTGCAAAGGGTGACCTGAAAGACACAGCAGATGGGTGTTCGCCGCTTCTCTCCGAAGGGCGTTCAGAAACACTTCGGTCTCCCCCGCGTAGCGGGGTGGTGTCCTCCCTTGTAAATACTACCAGCTCAGAGGAGCTCCCTATTAGTTCTGAGTGAGCTCGCCGTGGGCGATCGGAGGGTGGCTGACCGATCGGCTGCCTCGCAGCTGGGTGCGTTGTGCTCTGGAGGAAGAACATCGGTTGCTTGGGGACATTTCCTTGAGTGGGGCTCCTGTGCGTTCCGCGGCGGGAAGGGCTGAACCTGCGCCGTCCTGGCGCGGTTCGGGCGCGCGCTGCTGTCCGCCCGGGCGGGCGGGAAGATCTGCGGGCTTAGGCGGAAACTGTTGCTCAGGAAAGTTAAGCTAGGGCTTCAGTTTCTCAAAATCAGTAGTAGTAACATTTCCCCGAGAAAGCAGCTAAAAGCGTGTAAGGGCTTTTCCTGGTGTGCTGTGTCTGATATTCTAGATTGCCTTATCTTTAGAATCATAGAATAGAATCAATAAGGTTGGAAAAAACCCCAAAGATCAACAAGTCCAACCTGTCACCCAACACCTCACGACCACCAAACCATGGCTCCAAGTGCCACATCCAAACCCCTTCCGAACTCCAGTGATGGTGACTCCACCACCCCCCTGGGCAGCACATTCCAATGGCCAACTACTCTTTCTGGGAAGAACTCTCCCCTCTCGTGTTTTACTCTGTATTGGAAGTGTTCTCAATTTACTACTGAAAAGTCATCTCACTACTCATTGCTGAAAACAGTTTAAAGAGGACCTGCTAATAATTTTTGTCACCAGAATAGAATGAAGGAGTTTGGGCTATTCAGTCTGGAGAAGAGAAGGCTCCAAGGAGACCTTATTGTGGCCTCCAGTATCAGAAGGGGGCTACAGGAAAGCTGGGGAGGGACCCCTGAGGGTGTCAGGGAGTGACAGGACCAGGGGGGATGGAGCAAAACCAGAAGTGGGCAGATTCAGACTGGATGCTAGGAAGTTGTTCCCCATGAGGGTGGCAAGAGACCGGCACAGGTCTCTCTTAGTATGTAATAAGGCTATTAGAGAAAATACTCTTTAATGTCTGCCCCTAGGTGTGATGTTTAAGGCACCAGCGAACGAGGACCATGCAGCAGGGCCCCAAGAAGACTGCGGGAGCAGCTCCAGGAGGAGCTGGGGTCTGTTGGTCACAGCTGGTGTCGGTGGGACCTTGTTGGCACTCTATGCTGTGGTTATCCCTTTCGTGACCCCAGCTTTGAGGAAAGTGTGCCTGCCCTTCGTTCCTGCAACTTCCTCTCAGATCCAGAATGTGCTGAAAATGTTAGAAAACAGAAGTGGCTTGCTAGTTGACATTGGTAGCGGGGATGGCCGTATTGTAAGTTATGGATGTCACCTTTTTATATCACCTCTTAAAGAAGTCCCAAATGCTCTAGCAGAGGCAGCTTGTGTTTTTCTCGTATTTCTTGTCTTGTATTTGGCATCTCGTGGTTTTGTTTAGATATTCATGAAAGGCTCAAAACTGAGAGAGCTTTACATTCAGTTTAGATGACTACAGTCCTAATCTGCAGCTTGGCACAGTGGTGTACAAAATAATAACTTCATGCGGTTACCTAGAGGGAATCACACTGCAGTGCGATCCAAGTATTGGTACTGTGATTGCCAAGGAGCTGTGGATCAACATAGATTTATAGCTGCAGCATGTGAGGCTGTGAGATTAAATAGCACTGTGATTTTTGAATCTACAACTCTATGCATATGGTATGAAGGTGACAGAAAAAAGAGAAAGAGGAATAATCAATGCATTACGAACATAAAAATCCTGGTATAGTTTTCACACCTTTGTGCAGTGCTTGCTGCCTCACTACAAAATCAATGTGGTTAAATGGAATACCTGCCAAGAGACATGGTGAGAATCACCAAAGCCAAAGTGATAACTGTGCTTCCAGGATGTTGGCTGAATACCCAGGGTCATGAGGGTGCAGTGGAGAACAGTGTGGGATTTTTTGTAGTTGTGATGTTTTCTATACCATTTCATAATCATCTGCTTCATGGCAATTTTAGCAATAGGATGGCACACTATATAGGTTTTTGATGGAAACAAGTAAGTTGTTGAATGCTACTGTTGTCTATGTTTCTTGTAAATGATTATTTGTCCACACAAAAAAATGTATGAAGGTTGCTTAGAAGGAACTGTGCCCCAGTAGGAAAACAGAAAAGCTTGTAGGTACAAGAGAGTTTCAGTTTCTGATGCCCTCTCTGGCATTCCTGTTGTTGACCCTCATCTGGGGCATCTAATTTGACTAAGTATGGCATATTTAATTTATATTTATATATAGATGTGTGTGTGTATGTATGCATATGTAGGTACCTAACTGGAGCCTGAAGACTATTTGGAGAGCTAGGTGTCTAAATTTAAATGCTTGGTGTTGCCTGAATGCATTTGTCCTGAAAAAAAGTCGAGCTTCTGTTTAGATGCTTTAAAAATTTTACCATATACTCAGGTGTAAGTGGTGGATAAATATGACCCTGGTAAAAATGTCAGATGCTGATTTATATTGTAAATAAAACTATGTGCACCCTTTTAGATGAATACACTTTCTCTGTTTCTAAATAAAGATGAGTTTTCTTCCTTGTAGGTGATAGCAGCTGCAAAAAAGGGATTCAAAGCTGTTGGTTATGAATTAAATCCCTGGCTAGTTTGGTACTCCAGATACCGTGCCTGGAGAGATGGGGTACATCACAACACCAAATTTTATATTTCAGACTTATGGAAGGTAGGTTATGAAGTATGCAAGAATAAATCTGGGATGTTTGAGTGATTTCCATAAATTGGAAGTACTTGAAAGAACCAGAAATGCTGACTGGCCACAAGGTGCTGTATTGGGCTTTGAGTAAAGGACTTCATCCCATAGAAACTAGTGGTTTTGTGCTTTATTGATGTGCTGTCCTTTTTCAGAGCGGGCTTCTCAAGCGCACGATGTAGTGATTGTGTTTAGTGAATGATGCAGGGTGCTGTAATGTCAGGTTTCACTCGGAGCTGATTCTGTGGAGTCAGTAAAAAGATTCTTGCTTATGTGTAAGATCTCAGTCTGATGTGGCATTTCATTAGATGTGTTCTTCAATAGCTGTGCAATGTGTTACCTGGTTTTGAGTGTGTCTTTAAGGTAACTTACATACACATGGAGATTTTTCTTACAATTTCAGTCATTTGAGTCACAATTGCTTCTTTAATGAGAGATGCTTTTTGGTATCGTATTCATGTGGGTCTTTCACCTGCTATTCCTGTGGGGGGTTTGTCTGGGTTTTTTTGTGTTTTGATTTTAATTGTTTGTGCATTTTTGTTTGGTTGGTTTTAAGAATGGCATTTTGTAATGTGTAAAGTGGCTACCAGGAATTTTGGGGAAAAGTATGAATGTACTGTTTTTATCATTGTGCAGTGAGGACCATAGGAAAACTTCATGGCACTAACTGGAAGAATGCAGGCATTGGAATGCCTGACAAGTTTTTATAGATATTTTACATTTAATAAAAGGGGGGACAAACTTAAAGCATACATCATTTTAACATATACAGGAGCTGTGGAAAACCAGCCATGAGTAAAACTGTGGAAGTGTGTATATATACAATACTTTCTGTGCTACTAGAGTTGCTGCCATATTCTTGGCCAGGCAATAGAACTTCTTTTTTTCTTTTTCCTGTTTGGCAATATAAATTTGTCTTTGTGTGGAAATTTCTATGATGAAAAGTTGGTACTGGATCTCTTTCCTCATTTTTGGTCTAATTTGCTGTTGAAAAGAGTGCAGCTAGAGGGATTAGGGGGAATACTGTTGAGAACTACAGATATAAATGGAATTTTCATTAAGACTTGTTCTCAAATTTTGTTTTAGGTTTCTTTTTCCTGTTACACAAATGTTGTTGTTTTTGGGGTACCTCAGATGGTAAGTTTACTATTTTTTCATTGTTTAATTGTTTTAATGCCAAGGTGTTCAGTGTTAGTACATTCAGCTGCAAAATGAACCAACCTCCAGAATGCCAAAAGTAGTTAATACCAACATTATTGTTGCTTATAGAATCATAGAGTGGTTTGGGTTTGAATGTCCATGATAAAGCCTGGTAAAATTTGTTACAGTATGCAGACTGGAGCACTGAAAATATACACATTTTTTTTGCAAAGTATTTTATCTCCATTATTGGTTCAGAACCAAAATGAAAACTGCTATGCTGCGGTTGCTTGGAGGGAAGGTGATGGATTGGTTCTTTGAAATTTCAGTTTTTCATATTGAAAAAACAGAGCCACCAGATGGATTAGGAAATTGTCTACAGCTGATTTTTGGGAACCTTGTTAGAGTATTGGACTTTGCTTATGTTCTTCTCCAAAAATGGGATCACCTCAAACAGGCCAGAAACGGATGTATTGAAATTAATCCTCACAGTTTAACATAGGCAAGGGATTAGGAAGGGAAGCAAATACTTCAAATATAATAGTTATAGTATCAGTCCACAAAAGTTCTTTGCCTTTTATGAAGGCATTGCAGCCTATGTTCATTGTGTTCCTGGGGAAAATGTGTTTTTCAAATGTGGTATAGAAATTGAGTTGCATAGTAATTGCTTTAGTGATGCTTGATAAATGCAGTCAGACTTTACATTCACTTTGGCTTTTGGCTTGATCTGGTTTTCTTTTTATCTTTTTACTAGACAAGTGGGGAAAAAAAAATCTTTAATAATCTTGGTATTTTGATTTATTGTTAGAATTGTATGTATAGGTTGAATGCATATGAATGGATGAAACAGAGTATCCTATAAATTATTCTGTATTGCTTCTTTCTCAACTAAGGCCAGTGTGGGATGAAATGAGTGAAGGGCTTTAGGTGATTCTATACCATAAAACATACACTGGCAATATTTCTGTAGCACTAACAGGAAGGTGCAACAAGAAGCATAATAAAGCTTCCCTATTATTTTCTTTTTATTTAACAGGACTGGAATTTAAATACCTACTTCTGATTCAAATTGTAACTCTCACTGGAAACTGAAGTGAAAATGCTTTTATTTTGATTCCACTCCCCCCCTATTTTGTAGGCGGTGAGAACAAATGTTACTTGTGCTACAGATGTTGCTAGGGTTGGATGTTACCTGCTGTCTAATGGGGAGGGAGCAATATAAATACTTGAGTTAATTCAGTAAACTGGAAATAAACAAATGCTCTAGCAAAAAGTGAGTAAACTTGGCAGAAATGCTGGCTTAACTTTAAATGTAATAGTATAAAGTAGGATAAATTAGCAACAGCTATGGTAGAAGTGTAGCTATAGGGCTTGGAATAACTTCAGTAAATGTGAGAATAAGTTCTTTTAGTGACTATACTGTCATGAATGTGGCAGATACAGACATATGAACTGCTGTGTTCCCTGAACATTCATTTGCTCGTGATTCCTTTAAATTTACTTTGGAAGTTGTGAGTGGTTAGCCTCCTGAACAATTAAACTATTTTCTAGAAACTTAAGTGTATTTTCTCCTTTTTACTGAGGGTAATAGATCTCTCTAGCTTTTAATAATTCTGGCCTAATTTGGTGCTGTCACACTGTACTTTTATTACATACCCAAGAGTAGTTTGTAGAACTTGGATTTATTGATCTTCAGGGAAGTCTAAGGCCTCTCTCTGTTCTTGCAAGTATCTGGGGAGAAGTGTGGGTTAAGTCTTGTCTAGACTGAACAACCCCAACTCACTCAGATGCTCCCTGTGAATCATGTCCTCCAGTCCCTTCATGATCAGCCCTTCTCTGGACACACTCCATAACCTCAATGTTCTTTCTGTAGTGAGGGGCCCAGAACTGAACACAATACTCAAGGTGAGGCCTCACCTGTACTGAGTACAGGGGGATGATCACCGCTCTGTCCCTGCTGGCCACAGTGTTTCCTAATACCTGGGCACTCTGCTGACCCAGGTCCCTCTCCCAGGTTGCAGCTTTCCAACCACACATCTCCAAGTCTGTAGCTTACCATGAGGTGGTTGTGACCCAGGTGCAGGACCTGGCTCTTGGCCTTATGAAGTTCACTTCATACAATTAGCCTTGGCCCATTGGTCTAACCTGTCCAGATCATCTAGCTTGACCCCCTTGCCAGAGAACAATCATCTAGGGCAGACTATGCAGGAATGCATTCAGGCAGGTTTTGAAAGTCTCCAGAGAAGAAGACTCCCAAACCTCTCTGGGCAGCCTGTTCCAGTGTTCTATCACCCTCCCGGTAAAGAAGTTTCTCTTCATGTTGAAGTGGAACTTCCTGTGTTCCAGCTTAAACCTGTTGTACCTAGACATGATGAGAGGCTTTGGCCATTTTCTAGTTTTACATGTTCTTTGTCAAAGCATTAAAGCCAAAACCTGTATCAGGAATACTTTGCTAATTTTTTCCCCCAGAAATTCTTCAAACTTTAGACTTACCTTAAGCACTTGAATTAGATTCTAAAACTGACATTTCTGTTCTTTACTGCTTCTGAAAGCTTTTTATTGTTGCTCAACAGATGCCACAGTTGGAGAAGAAGCTGGAAGAAGAACTTGAGTATAATGCCAGAATCATTGCCTGTCGTTTCCCTTTCCCTTCCTGGATCCCAGATCGTACTGCTGGAGAAGGAATAGACACTGTGTGGGCCTATGATTTGAAACACTATAGAGGATGTAAAACAGAAAGCTTGGAAATTACACCAGAGACGGAATCCTAAACATCTAATTTTGTTTAGCATTGGAGTTTTTGGCTTTGACTTCACCTGTTGGAGATGAGATTAATGTGAATAGAGCCCCCAAAATACAGAGATATATGTTCTCTGAAATGACTGTAGTATACTGACTATCTGAAAGTACATGAAGGTTCTTGAAAAGTGTGGTTCAATGGCTTAATGAATTAGCTACAATTATGAGAAAGTTTTATAGAAGCAGAAAATTTTGATACAGAAAATGGGATAAACCATGGTCCACTGCTGTTAAAGGGAATGTATTTTAATGGGATTGTATATTAAAGGCAAATTAAAATGGTCAAATTGGTGAACTCAATACATGTGTTCTTTCTGAGTCTACATAGCATTTGGTGGTGGTGTTGGAAGTGGTCAAATGAGCTGTGATTTCCAGTGTATTGGGTTTGGCTGAGCTGGAGTTAATTCTCCTCAGAGCATCTTTATAGCCCTGTATTTTGCAGTGCTGCAGCTGAGTGTTGATAGCACACCAGTATTTTGACTACTGCTGAACAAGCACCCAGGCTGTGCTTTTCCAACATTTCCCTGCCCCAAGAGTATGCTGAGGGGTGAGCAAGATCTTGGGAGGGGACATGGCCAGGCCAGTTGACCCAAACCAACCAAAGCGGTATTCTATGCCATATGACTTCAGATAGAAGAAGGTGAAAGAAGGAAGTGTGAAGATACTCGTCCACAGCATCTGTCTTCCAGAGCAACTGCTATGTGTGTTAGAACCCTGCTTCCTGGGAGTGACCAAAGATTGTCTGCTGATGGGAAGCAGAGAGTAATAGCTCTCTTTGCTTTTGCTTCTGCACACAGTCTTTGCTGGTGCTTAGTATTATTAAATTGCTTCCACCTTATTACTGGCCTATTGTTATATTTTCCCCTCTGCCCTGTCCATCTAAGAAGGGAAGTGATAGAGTGGCTTTGGTGGGCATTCGGCTTCCAGCCAGGACCAGAGCACCACACCGAGATTGTCTTCATTATGTATGCCAAGTGGCCATCACGCTGCATATATCAAATTGATGCAGATTGAATATCGTGATCGTAGAGTCATTTAGGTTGGAAAAAATCCTCAAGACTGAGTCCAACTGGTAACCTAACAGTGCCAAATCCCCCACTAAATCATGTCCCTATGCACTACATTTACACATCTTTACAGTACAACTTGAGGCAGTTTCCTCCTGCCCTGTTGCTTGTTACCTGGGAGAAGAGATCAACACTCATCTCTACAACTTCCACTTAAGCAGTTGTAGAGAGCAATAACATCACACCTCAGCCTCCTTCAGGCTAAACCCCAGTTCCCTTAACCACTCATTGGACTTACTCTTTAGATTCTTCACCAGGTTTTTTTGGCCTTCTTTGGACCTACTCCAGCATCTCAATGTCTTGTAGTGAAAAGTCCAGAGGTCAGTACGGTATTTGACATGTGGCCTCCCCTATGCTGAGTACCGGGGCATGATTACTTCCTTAGTCTTTATGGTTGCACTATTTCTGACACAGGCCAGTTTGCCCATGTGGGCACGCTGCTGATGCATATTCAGCCAGCTGTCAACAAATAACTCCCAGCTACTTTTCTGCAGGGCAGCTTTCCAAACACAAGCCTTGTTACATGGAGTTGTTGTGAACCAAGTGTATGGTAGGTCCATGCCAATCTCATGAGGTTCAACAAGGCCAAATGCAAGGTGCTGCACCTGCGTCAGGGCAATCACAAGCATACATATAGGCTGGGTGGAGAATGGTTTGAGTAGTTGATGATAAACTTGAGCTGGTAATGCACACTTGCAGTCCAGAAGGCCAACGGTATCCTGGGCTGCATCAAAAGAAACATGACTAGCAGGTTGAGGGAGGTGATTTTGCCCCTCTGCTCTGCTCTCATGAGACCTCACCTGTAGTACTGCATCCGACACAAGAAGGACATCAGACTGTTGTATTGGGCCCAGAGGACGGCCACAGAGATGATCCGCAGGCTGGAGCACTTCCCCTATGAGGAAAGGCTGTGGGAATTGGGGTGATTGAGCCTGAAAAAGGGGATGCTCTGGGGAGATTTTGTAGCAGCCTTTCAGTATCTGTAGGAAAGCTGGGGAGCGACTCTTTACAAGGGCTTGTAGTGACAGAATGAGGGGGGAATGGATTTAAACTGGAAGAGGATAGATCTAGACTGTATATTAGGAAGAAGTTCTTTAAAGGTGGTGAGACAGTGACACAGGTTGCTCAGGGAAGTTGTGGATGCCTCCTCTCTGGAGGTGGTCAAGGCCAGGTTGGACAGGGCCTTATGCAACCTGCCCATGGCAGGGTGGTTGGAGCTAGATGATCTTTGAGCTCCCTTCCAACTGAAACCATTCTATGATTCTGTGAAATATTTGTTGAAGAGTGAGAGAATTAATGATGTGATGGCCTGAGTTTTAGGAGCACTAAGAGCTGTTCTTAAGGCAAGGAGAGATTTATGAATGCTTTTAAAGTAAAGCAGAGGGTTATTTCATGCTCTGGCCATTTACTTTTGGGGACCTAGACTCAGATAGACAGTGGTCTGAAGGTTTGTAATCCCTTATTACATAGAGAAATATGCTGTATTTCCTACTTACATGGTTGAAGTGAGAAATTGAAAGCAATCGCTTCTAATTTACACAGAGAGATCAGGAAAGCATTTTCTTGTCATGTTGTCTCAATTTTTTTATCACTTGCTATGTTCATGTGATAGTTTACAAGATTAAATGCTTAACTGTGACTTCGGTTATCACTGTGTGGGTTATTATATTGACACACTTCCAATTCCAAGGGTAATGTATTATGATTTCATTGATGTGCTGCTTCAGAGTACAAATTTGCTTCTTTTGAAAACCAGGAAAGCCTTGGAGAACTGATTTAATGAAATTATACTGTGGATCTGAAGCTAATAGAAGGAAACCTTCAAGCTACACATGCTGGTCAATACCAATTATTCAGATATGCGGAAAAACCTATAGTTTATCTTTGTTTAGCTCTTCTAGTAGAATCACTTGCCTTTTAGGTGAGCTACTTGTTTTATTCTTTCCATGTCCTGCCATGTCTGTGCAAAAATGTTGCTGTATTGCTGAATGAGTAATACTTTCCTAAAATACTGTAGAATTTGTTCTGCTTGAAAATGATACAGGTTGGAGGTCTCCAGGAGTTAGACTTGTCTTTTATAGAGAAACTTAATGTCCTCAGGGGCTTTGTGATGCAAGATGAATTGTACCAATGCAGTGTCTTGAGTGCCACAATTCTAATTGTATAGTTTTCTGTTTTGCATAAATTTGCTTTCTAGAGAAGAGGGATATGGCTACCAGACAGACATATGATATGCAGGTTGCTCAGTACACTTCACAGTCACTACTGCTACCCAGCAGTGTCAGCTAAGCTTGGCTAGATTTGTGAAACGTACATGTATTTTATGAGCTGTAGACATTGCTGCATTACTCGGTGTATTGAAGTTCTTAACTTGTCCTCTGGTCTGATTATATGCTGCCACTTAATCTAATACTGCTGCAAAGAACTTAATACGCTGTCTCTGAGCTACTATTTATTTCTGACTCGTGAGTTGTAGCCAGGTAAAAAAGTACAGGATCAAGTTTAAAATAAACTACCACATTTTACAAGGCAATTGTATGAATATGGTCTGTGGAAAAAAGTTCCAAAGCCCAGGCTTTGGAAGAGAGTTATACATTTAGTGAAGGACACAGCTCAGGAGATAACAGAGATCTTCTGAATGCTGTGTATATTTTTTAAGACTTGAGCTTTGCTTTTCTAATGTGTGTGTTCTTTAAAAATGTTTACCACAATAACACCATTCTAAGATCTACAGAGGAAGTAAGCAAAAGTAGCCTTTCGTTTATCTTTTACATTTTGAGCTATGGAAGGAAAGGAGAAAGGGAATCTTATGAGCCAGACACGGCAGTGTGAAATATTTGAAAAGCAGTTTGTCAGACTTGCACATTAGCTCTGCATATTTCTCAGTGGATAGGAGCGTCCATGCTATGAACGCATAGAAACGCGTTCATGTTTGATACCGTTACACTTGAATGAACACTAATTATTGATAGATCACCTCATACTTCTGTAGTACCAATTTTCATGATGGTTTACAAATATTGAAGCATTTAGTCAAGAAAGCACGTGAAACCTTCAAATTCATGATTGAAGAGGGTAAACTAAGACCAGATTCAATGGCAGTAAATTCTGCTGTGAGTTATTTTTCTTCTTTTGCTAAGTTAGCAGTTCTCTGGCTTTACAATGTCGCCCCAACTTGTTTTGCAGAAGAAACTTCTAGAAGACTTCTTGAGTTCTTGATAAGACAGCATGACATCTATCTTTAACTTAAAATCACCATTGAGTGATATAGCTGCAGAATTAATATTTTCAGTGTTTTTCTTTGTATGGTAAACTTTCTATTCATCCATGTGTGCTTTAATGAGCAAGACTTATGCATGGTCACCATTTTTTTCCTTCATTCTTTTACTGAATTCTTCCTTTTATGTCACTGTTTGTTTTATTTTTTCATATTCTTTTTTTACAATTTGACCTCCTAAATTCATCAGATCTTTTAATTTCCTATATTTTTTTCCATAAACTAGTTTCTTTTTTTTTTTTTTCCTTCTCCCCCCAAGCCCCCTTGGCAGAAAAACTAAATATGTGAAGCCATGTCCTGTTTTTTTTTTCTCTAACATTTTAACATGTATTTAACTAACCTCCTTGATTTATTTTGCAGTCTGTATGCTGACATAGCATGACTTTTGTTTCCAGTAAATGAAAGAAAAATACATCCACCTGTATGGTATTTAGACTGGAAAATAGCCTTGGTCTACAAGAATTCAGACTATTAGTCATTTTAAGTACTTTATTTGACATTTTTTATTACATTTCATCGCTTTGAAAATGAATACAGGCCTTTTATCCATTCAGTAGTTCTTTAGATTTGGGTTATTTGTTCAGGTGGGACTTTTGCTGATTTCTTTTTCTTAGTATAATATTGGGGTTTCTATTAGAGGCTTTGTTTGAAATGTTGGACTGATGTTTTTCCTGCAAATTGCTGTGTAGTCCTTGAAGAATTACTGTAATACAATCCAGTGAACTGCTAGCATTGGTAAAAATGAAGTGAAAGCTGCTTACCAGTAAATGTGCAGGGATATTTCAGCCTATGGTATATGTTATGGTTTTTAAAAATAAAGTAGGTTTTGAAGACTCATATAAAGCTTGTGGCATAAAGTTCTGAGGTGAGCAGAGGTCTTTGCAAGGTCACAAGCAGTAAATGAATGGCTTTCAACCTGAGGTCTGTGGGTGCCTTCTGAGGCATCCATAAAAAGTAATTTGAACCCCAGATCTACTATCAAAAGGTTTATATTTGCTATCTATAGTTGTGTCCCTCTATTGGAAAATTTTAATGTGTCTGGAACCATCATTTGAGAATCCCTGATCTAAAAATATGGGTTTATGTAAGACATCAGCTAAATGGATGAGTTTATTAAAGTGAGGAGGTTTTTTCTTCTTTCCTTTGTGGATTGTGTGGACTGGTGAGCACTGAACTTCTGCAGTATGCAAATCTATGAGCATCTGTATCTCTTCTCATAAGCGTGTAACTTCATAGCTCTCTCTGTGAGAGCAGCCACATGGTTTTACACATTTCTGTTATGTTCCAATAATTCTTGCTTTTTAGCTAATCTGTGATACATCAAGTTTAAGGTTCTCATTGCCTTTTGGTATTTTAGGAACTGCTCAAACATTTCAGAACACCTGATCAACTGCCACTGAAGCATATCTAAAAAGCTGAGGGTCCCTATGAAACTCCTTAATGCTGTAATGTCTGCAGCTGTCCATGTCGGAACTCTTGATTCAGATGAGCAGAAGTGTGCCTACCTCTTGCGGATGCTCTTGATTCTTCATTGAAAATTGAAGTGTGAGGAGAGGACACAAAATGTGTGATGAAAACTTTAGGATCAGCATAAAGTTCTGGGAGAGAAAAATTTGAGTGATTGCGGATACAGCCAAAGTTTAAGGAGCCTTATCTCTCACTGTTGCTTTAACCTCTAAGGTTTGTTGCTACCATTTCCCGCCCCCCCTAGGATAATATAGCTCTTCTCGAAAGTATCCTTATTTTTTGTGTTTGTTGGTTTGTTTGTTTTCATTTTGTTGCTGTTATTTTTTTCAGGCATTTCAGAGTGTACACAAATAAAAATATTTTATATGTCCCAATGTACCATTCTCTAAATTGTCTACAGGGACCCTCATCATCTTATCATCTGTGTTATGTATATTTTATTGCTGCTACCTTTCCCCCTCACCCCCTTTGCCCCAGGACATGCAGAACCCAAATTTATAATTTGGCTCCCTTTAGCATAAATAAGCTTTGTGGGTGCGATCAATACTAATGAAGTTTATTTGCAAACACGAATCTCACAAAGATTTAGAGCAGGAATGGGACAAATAATGGTCATGACGTGAAAATACTGATATTATATAGTGACGGGGATGGTAGAATCTCCTGATTTTGAGGTACTTGTAATTTTAGTTATCAGTCTGGTGTGTCAAGCAAAATCAGGGAAGGAAAGACTAGTAACAAAGCAGCCCTGTTGTGTGGTATGTTAAAAGAAATGTATTTTCTCACACTACCAACTAGGAGAGACTGCCTTCTTGTTTAGATTGTTAGGTACTGTTTCTGTTATTAATTTTAACAAACATCTGAAGGGTGGGTGTCATGAAGACTAGTCTCTTGACAGTGGTGCTAGTCTCTTTTCAGTGGTGTCCTGTGATAGAATAAGGGGCAGTGGACACAAACTGTATCACTGGGAGTTCCATCTAAACATAAGGAAAATACTTCTTTAGTCTAAGGGTGACAGAGCACTCTAAGCAGGCTGCCCAGGGTGGTTGTGGAGTCTCCTTCACTAGAGACTGTCAAGATCTGCCTGGATGCACACACAGTTCACAAGTGTGTTACAAGGTTAATTACACATGCTACATGTTTACCTGGACCATCAGGACCCCAGGAAATACCCAGGTTTGCACACAACAGGTGCCTAACCCCTTGTATGGGTTAGGGCATGTTTTGGCGTTTGTCCCTTCAGGGCAATGTGCCAAACTCCACCTTCACTGTATGTAAGAGTGAAGGTTCCTGCACATCATCTGCTAGGTTTGGGGGGCTGCAGGCACTGGCAGGGGTACTAAAGTTCCAGCTGTTGTTTTCCCAATTGTGCTTGCATGCTTTCCTAATCAGCCTTGCCGTCAGGACTCCCTCCTGCCAGTTTCTTACCTCAGAGCACCGCATTCTGCTTACACAGTTGAAAATATTCATGGCTCAACATGAGCCACCAGTGTGCACTTGCAGCCTAGAAAGCAATCACACCCTGGGCTGCATCAAGAGACGCATAGCCAGCAGGTTGAGGGAGGTTATTTTCCCCCTCTACTCCACCTGGACTACTGTGTCCAGTTCTGGAGCCCCTATTGCAGGAAGGATCTGGACATGCTGGAGTGTGTCCAGAGAAGGACCACGAGGATGATTAGAGGGCTGGAGCACCTCTCCTATGAGGACAGACTGAGAGAGTTAGGACTGTTCAGTCTGGAGAAGAGAAGGCTCCAAGGAGATCTTATTGTGGCCTTCCAGTATCTTAAGGGGGCTTACAAGAAAGCTGGTGAGGGACTTTTTAGGGTGCCAGGTAATGATAGGACTAGGGGTAATGGAACAAAAATAGAAATGGGATGTTAGGAGGAAATTCTTTACCATGAAGATGGTGAGACACTGGAACAGGTTGCCCAGGGAGGTAGTAGAAGCTCCATCCCTGGAAGTTTTTAAGGCCAGGCTGGATGTGGCTCTGAGCAACCTGCTCTAGTGTGAGGTGTCCCTGCCTATGTCAGGGGGTTCGGAACTAGATGACCCTTGAGGTCCCTTCAAACCCTAACAATTCTACGATTCCATGATTTTATGGCAACAACTGACCGTTTCCCAATCAATCTGTTCTAATACCTGCCATTTTAACCTGCCCTAATGAGGATCTCAAAGTTTGTTCTGTTTATTGAGACTTGGTGTTCAGGCATTGTTTTTACAAGACATTAATCTCTTGGGTGTATCAAGAGGTAGTGATAAAGCACAGCCCTGTACTTGCTTTGAGTTAGATTTTTAGGCTTCTCATTAGTTTGAGCTATTTAGGGTGCTACTGTCCTTTCTGGGGGGAACAAAAACAATTAAAAAATTAAGTTTTTCTTATCTAAATCTGCAAAAGTTTTGAATTCTTAACTTCTGTTTTGTTTAGCTGTTTCTTTGTGTGTTCATTTGTGTGTTTGTCCATGCTTTTACACTTTTGGCTACATTCCTTGCATTCCTTATTCTCATGATAACCAGATAGGTTGAGTCTATTGTTTGAAAATCTGACCACAATTTGAATGTTTAATGTTGCAAAATAAAAGTGATCTGTTATTCCATTTCACTCTGAAGCCATTATTCCAATGCAATTATCACAACAAAACCTTGTACTATTTTTTGTTTTATATTTTAGATAAGATGCTGCTTCTTTCTGCTGTTGCAATATATTTTCACTTTTTCTAGTCAGTACATACATTTGGTGTTTTCTGCCATTGTTTTATATACTCAGAACTTGCTAGGAAGTAACATGAGAGGTTGCATGATGGTGTTTTATTCTCTTAATGAAGATTAAGCAATGGAGATACAAAATCTTATTGTCGTGCTGCTCCTCCACAGAAGCAGTGACTGACTTCCTGACTATGGTGGTTTAAGCCTTAACTGGAGTTTTAGAGCTCAGATTCACAGTCTTCAGTTCTGTAGCATTTACTCCTTCTACCAATTCCTAGTTAATTTGGTATTTGAGCTGGTGCTTGTCTTATGTGGTTTTCAACTATTTTTTCTTGGTTATTGATAATTAGTTTATTACCTTAATTCTGAGAGTGGTAGCAAGTATGTGAAAGGCAGAATTGTACCTGATATATGTCAAGTATTTAACTTTTGCCTCTTCCTGTTATTTTTTTGACTCTTCTTCTATATTCCTGTTTTGTTCATAGTCACTGGGTGGAGGCTAACACTGGTGTGCTGGGCCCTGACCCAGAAAAAATGATGGAATGTATTCCACTTTCTGCAAATGGCCTTAATGATATTTATTGTCATTAAGAGAACACTTGTCTGAAATTACTCTTATTTGTTAAGGTTATTTTTAAAAGGACACAAGTATGTGTGTTGCCCTTTGCTAAATGTATGCCATAGGGAGAAATTACCTTGATGCAATGAGATCTAAACCTTTGATCACCAAGTATTATAAAGGCCATGAAAATGTCAGACCAAAAATTATTTTAGAGAGCAAAAAGAACTAAGTACAGATATTCTGAGCATAGTGCAGAATATTTTGCTCGCCTGCAAGCATCTTAACTATTTGAGCTGTAAGAATATTTTCTGTGTATTGGAGTTTTAAAAAATTTAACACAATTGATCTGTGCCCAACAAGGATAATATACTGCTCTTTGTGAAATTACAGGACAGCTTTCTGAAAATAAATCAGCAGGCATGCAGAATCACCACAAGTGCCAACTAGCAGTGATCTGGTCATATGTTTGTCCCATTATAAGTGTCACTATAAAGGATGCTGAGCAAAAAAGTATCCTTTTCATGACTGTACACCTAACCTTACAAGTGTAGCACAGACCATAAAACAAAATGGCAACTTCTTTAGCCTGCAAATACATTGGGGAGTGAGGGTAGTGCACGATTTGAATAGCCATGACCTTCTCAGCACAGACTTTCACATTAAATGTTCACTGTTAAATTTCTGGCACCAACAGTGCTATTCAGTGCTATTACATTTATGTCTGATAATTTAGCACAAAAACTAACACATCCAATTGTTACTTTACCCAACAGCAGAACAGGCAAGCAGGTGCACTTGAAAGTTTGCAGAATGGGAAGTTGAGTTCAGAGTTTCCTGATGTCATAAACCACCTGTATGTTCATTCCTAACAGAAAAATGGCATTGCACATGCCAAAACCTTAAGTGACCTTGAGAAATTATCATACCTACTGTTCCCCACACATTTACAGAAGTTTGTTTGTGTTTAATTGATGAATTCCTGTATAATGGAAAAAGCACTAGAAGTTTCCTTTATTCCTTTTTCTTTTGAAATCTCCACTTCTCCATTTATATAAGTAAGTGACAATGAATCTAGAACAAAGTTTTTTAATTCTTTCTTTTGATACTGGATATAAGATAAAGTTTGATTCTTTATCCTTCTGTGATAAAGTTGACAAAGAATGATCATTTAAACAAGTATTTTAAAATACCATGTAATGAATTGAATTGAATCTGATGACGATGATGATATGAAACACCATTCTGCCATCAAGCCAGCCTCAAAATGAACATGCTGGCTGGAGCAAAGTATCATGGGGGTTGAGGTTCAGAATGTAACATGAGAGGCTTGCTGTTCCAATTGCTTCTTCCAGTTTCTGGTTTTGGGGTGCTGGTATTTTGCACTGGGCTGGCTGCATGTCAGGGGGTGGGAGGAGGTTGCTGGTATCTGCTGCAGCTTCTGCTGCTTCTGCATTTTACTGTGCTTTTCTGCAAACAGGCTGAAGTAACTCTGTGTTGTATCATTTCCAGTATAACCCTTTATCTCAACGCAGAAGGTTTTTTTGTGTTACTTTCCCTCCCATCTGTATGGGGGCAGAAGGGCTTTTGAGAGTGGGCTGTGTTAACGCAGGACAGTATAGTATAAGGCTCATATTGGTCTACATCTGTATTATGAACACTGTCATATGTTTAAAAAAATTCCAGTGCTGGACATTTGATTTCAGTCAATGCTACATGCCTAAGGCACTAAGATCCAAGTCCTGCTAAGCTTGTCTTGTTGATTCTGCCATTAACGGTGCCTTTCCTTTATCTAAATTTTTCTATAAAAGCATAGAGATATGTGGAAAAAGCTAAAATGCAAATGATAATAATGAGGAAAGTATATTGAGATGTTAGATGCTCATCCAGATGTTAGATGCTGTGCCAGGGGAGGTTCAGGCTGGATGTTAGAAAAAAGTTCTATACAGAAAGAGTGATTGCACATTGGAATGGGCTGCCTGGGGAGGTGGTGGAGTCGCCATCACTGGAGGTTTTTAGGAGAAGACTTGACGGGGTGCTTGGTGCCGTGGGTTAGTTGCTTGGGCGGTGTTGGATTGGTTGATGGGTTGGACGCGATGATCTTGAAGGTCTCTTCCAACCTGGTTTATTCTATGTATTCTATGTATATTCTATTCTATGAATGCATTCTGGGAAATCTCATTTGTTACCTTTCTACAAAAGTGTGATTTTCTTTTTTGGATATGTCAAAGGTTTGGGGTTTTGTTGTTGGTGGTTTGTTTTGTTTTGTTTTGTTTGTTTGTTTGTTTTAACTGAACAGTAAGCATATCTTTGTGATATATAAATCTTTTCCTTAAAAGACTGAAAAATGTATTTATATTTATTCCAAGATGGTAGTGCATTTTCACCTTTCCTGTAGTAGTAATTCTCCAAGAGAAAGCATCAGGTTTATTTTGATGAAAATAAGTTTGTTAAAATATGTAGAATGTAATAATAGCAATAATTTAAAGAGTATTGCTTCTGTGTAATAATTTTTGCCTGTCTAAACTTACCTGCAAGAATATGTTTTTTAACATTCAGAAATACTGTTGTCAGTACATAGGTTAGAAGGGATTTGTTCATCTACCTGTAGTTGAAGAAGTTCTAGAAATAACAGAAGGGGTTTTTTTGTGTGTGCTATTTCTGGAAAGAAAACAGTCCATATGGTTTCTAAAAGTCTTGACTAGCTCAAAGGACTCTTTAATTCATTTTTCTACAGAAAGTTTGCGAATGGCATGGATTTATTCATCCATAACTGAAAACTCCACTCGTCAAATAGAAAAGCTGTTGAGTTTTTGTTAATCTGGAGTTAAGGTCTCATTATTTTCCAATTTCAAAAACCTTGACCAAACCACACTCACATGAATGGATTCATTTGTTTGCTGCACACTACCAGTGGTTTTCATGTTGCCAGACTTTTTTGTTGCCTGGGAAACACAGAAATACCACATATTTTCAGGAAGGAAAATTAGGAAGAATTCTCTTTTTTTTCCCACAACCAACATCAATATCTTACTGAAATTTCTTGTGGGGAAGTGATTTATTGTTGTGTTTCCTTTTGATTTGCTTACTGAATTGGATTTTTTTTCTGTTCCACTTTGGGGTCTGAATTCCAGCTACAATTTTGCACTTCAGTTTTACTTTTCCTATAGCTTGCTACATCTCCTTTGCTCAAATCTGTTACAGTTTGGTTAATTTCTGAATTGTTGCTGCAGTGGAAGTTTGGTTTGAGATGTATTAGTCAGACTACATGGGAGAAAATGTTTTCCTGCTCCTTCCTCCTTTCTGGTTTAGCATAAAGCATTTAAATGCTGATCAAACTCCTCTGAGGCTGCAGGAATTCTCAGAGACTTCCTTTGCAAAAAGGAGGTCAGAAACAAGTCTACATCTTTTCTATCAGGCTGCTTAGTCCAGCTTTTAAGAGGTGGCTGGGTATCTGAATAAAGCATAAAGAATCTGCTGAAGATTGGAAGATAAAGATGAGAGGGGACCGACATAGAAAGATACTTAGTTCTAATATATACTGGCTTTGCCAGCCAAGTCTACTGGCTGTAGATGCAGTTTACTCCTGCCATAAGATTCTTTTACTGCATTGCTCAAACAATGAAGTTACTTGTCTAAATACACAGTTAGAAAGTGTCTCTCTGGACTGAAAATCAGGACAACTATTCAACCTCCTTGGGTCCAGGTGTTTGGTTTCCTTAATTTATAACTTGGAAGGGGAGGAAGGAAGAGTCAGATAATTGTATTGAGAGAGGTGGCGGAAGTGGTTACCAAGCCCCTTTCCATCATTTGCCAACAGTCCTGGCTAATTGGGGAGGTCCCTGTTGACTCAAGATTGGCAAATGTGATGCCCATCTCCAAGAGGAGATAGAAGGAGGATCTGAGGAGCCACAGACCTGTCAGTCTGACCTCAGTACCAGGAAAGGTCATGGAACACATCATAGTGAAATCAAGTAGCATGTGTAAGGCAGCCAGGTGATCAGGCTCAGTCAGCATGGGTTCAGGAAGAGTAGGTCTTGCTTGATGAACCTGATCAGGTGACCTGTTTAGTGGATGAAGGAAAGGCTGTGGATGTTATTTACTTGGACTTTAGTAAAACCTGTAACATTTTCTCCCACAGCATCATCCTGGAGAAACTGTTTGCTCATGACTTGGATAAGTGGATGCTTCACTGGGTAAAAAAAAATGGCTGGATAGCTGGACCCAAAGATTGCTGGTGAATGTAGTTAAATCCAGTTGTTACTGGCCCAGGGCTGTACAGTAGTCAAGTAAAATAATAGAAGATGATAACAAAGAACATATATCAAATTGTGGATTTTCTTAACTAATTCCATTTTTTTTTTTTAATAGAACAACTAATAACCAACCAATGACACAGAGAAAAGGCTCCATATAATCATACCTTTCTTACTGTAGTTTCAGTACTGCCCCCTTGAAACAACATACAGCTGTGAACTGATTACCAAAATGTCATGAACCTCAATTGAATACCAGGAACTTTTAATTGGATATCTCTCAGCTGTATTACATAGCTATTGTTGACACATATCTTTCCCAGTGTACTGTGTCTGAATGCTTATTTATGCAGTGTAATGGGTTAACTGCCCATTTCTCTCCAACACAGAAGTGAGGGAAAGTAACACACACACACAATAGTTGAGATGAAGAGCTTTAAAAGAAAAATGAGATAAAGCAATGCATAATTACCCTAGCCTATTTCCTGAAAAAGTGCAGCAAAGGAAGCTCAGGGGAGACCTTATTGCTGTCTACAACTACCTGAAGGGAGGTTGTAGCCAGGTGGGGGTTGGTCTCTTCTCCCAGACAGCCAGTGGCAGAACAAGAGGACACAGTCTCAAGCTGCACCAGGGGAGGTTTAGAGTGGAGGTTAAGAAGAAATTCTTCACAGAAAGAGTGATTAGCCCTTGGAATGGGCTGCCCAGGGAGGTGGTGGAGTCACTGTCCCTGGAAGTGTTTAAAATAAGACTGGATAAGGCACTTAGTGCCATGGTTTAGTTGATTAGATGGTGTTGGGTGATAGGTTGAACTTGATGATCTCAAAGGTCTTTTCCAACCTGGTTAATTCTGGGATTCTGTGAATGTGCAGTAAAGCAGCAACAAAAGAAGCCAGTGAACTAATACCCCCACCTCCCTGAACCTGAGTCACTCATGTGAACTTCAAGTCACATAGTACGTTTCTCCAGCCACCACTTTCATTTTGAGCTGGCATGATGGCAGCATGGGATTGAATATCAACAGCAGATTCAACTCAGCCCATGACACGCAAGCAGAAACTTTAGGGAAGCCATGAGCAGCTTTGCTAAGTATAGGAAAATGAGCGTGTAGGTCAGATAACATCTATTAAACAGTAAAATAAGAACATGCCTGAGATGTGTACTTCCTTGGGTGAGTGTATTTTATTCTTTCCTGATACCTTTACAGTAAACCAAACCAAAACAACCCCAAAACTAAGTATTTAGGACATTCATTTACAAATATCTGAAGAGAGGTTTCCCTAAATAGATTGCATAAATGCTTCTAATCTCCCTTGGAGATTTACATGTAATTCTTTGATTTCCCCTCTTTCCTTAAGTGTTGCAGTCATAGTACTTTGAGTTTTTGCCAAAGTGGCTGAAAGGTTTATACTGTTTAAGATGTGCTGTGCAGCTGCTCAAGACTTAATAAAAAAACCCAGCACCCTACAGTGGAATATACAAGAGCTAGATTTTTTTTTCCAGTCTTGCAAATAAAAAGAAAGAGTTGTTTGCAACTGAGCACTGAATTCTCTGTAGCAAGCAAGCAGATTCAGACTCTGGTATCAGTATGATTGCAGCAATGTCTACCCTTGCAGCACTCCATTCTGTTTCCTTTTACATGTTAATTCCTTGCTCTTTGTCATACAATGAGTTCTCTTATTTAATATGAGAACATTGCTTCAGAAAAGTATAAGCAAACAATATTTTTTCTGGTTCTTGGATACTGGAGTATTGAATGTTTTTAACTTTAAAAATATACTTAGCTGTTTGCCTTTTCTGAACTCACAGGATATGTGTTTATTAGGCCAGGCTT
The DNA here is from genome assembly GCF_014839835.1 of Dryobates pubescens. Taxonomy (NCBI): domain Eukaryota; kingdom Metazoa; phylum Chordata; class Aves; order Piciformes; family Picidae; genus Dryobates; species Dryobates pubescens. Next base: position 23,440,527 of record NC_071620.1, on the reverse strand, counting down.
TTCATAGCCTCAGTTTTGTCAGAGCAAGTGCATCTGTTTTGTTGGAAAATGCTTTCATCTTAAGATTAAAAACTTTTGCTGTATCTAAGCACATTAGTTTCATGGTACTGAATCCAATCCTTGCTCCTTTTAAGTGCTTTTATCATAGTTGTCACTGGCAGAAGAAACCATGGTCTATAATCAATCCTTCCAACACTGCTGTGTGGTAAGTAGCTGGAATGGGTATTTGATTTAGAAATGAGTAACTCAAGCAAACGTGACAAATGAAATACTGCTCTCAGAATCTTTATTGGCAAATGTACAAGTCTTAATTGAAAAGAGATGAGCAGGAGCATGGGAAATGTGAATTATGGTGAAAGTTCAATCTGAACTTGGAATTGAACTCAGTAGTTATAGTACTCCAAAAGTATTTCTCATGGCCATGCCCTTTAATGTATTTTTTGCCTGTGTTATAAAGAATGCTGAGCTTTGGGACAGCAGAGAGGCAGGGTAACTACCCAGAAAATAGGAAATACAGAAATGAAAATCAGTTCAGCATCAGGATAGTGTTGAAATGCAGCCTTAAAGCATTCAGCAGAAAGTAGTGAAGTTTCTGCACTGACAGTTACATTTTAATGCCCAGAATTTAAAAACAAAGTATAACAACCCCCACATACACACTCCCACCACACATCACCTCATGTCTTATTTAATGAATTACATATTTTTTTCCTGAACAAATGGTTTCTAAAGCTAAATTTCCTACTGTAGCATGAGATGCTGTGAAAAGAAAATACTGAGAGGAAATAATTTGTCTTCATTTTACAGAGAAGAAAGTAAAGTACACAGATTTAAAGATAAAATTGTCATATTCTCTAATTTTGTGTGCCCTTCTAAGTTGGAGTGATTTAATTTTTATTGTGAAAATAGACTTTGCAGCATCTTCAGGTGTACCTTTTTGCATGATTAGCATTCCTGTAAGTCTGGATCTCAGCAGATGGACACACAGAATATTTAGTGATCAGATATGGGATGTGTTGTTTTGTTAAGAGCTCCAGAACTGAGGGGGTAAAGATCAACTCAAACAGATCTCCCAAGAATGCATTGAACTGTCCTAACCTTATGACTGTTCTTCTGCCTTCTGCACTACTGGGACTTGTTTGGAACAGGCATTTTCAATTCCCGTAGCCAAATGTACAGGCATGCCACAGATAGAAGACTACTTCAGTGGATGACTTCCAGGAGAGCAACCTTTCTATTGTGTGCATGGAAGAAGTCAGGCTTCATCTGGAATGAGGCAGAGGTACAGAAAAAATGGATGATTCCACATTGGAGTTGCATACAAGAGTGCAGAGAGTAGAAGTTGCAAGAGATTGAAGCAGAGATGCAGCATGGAAATAGATTGTGTGAAGTTTGTCAATATTTTATATTTAAATGAAAAGGGGTGTTTCAGCTCACAAAGTGTAGCAGCATTCTGGCTGTTTATCTTGTCTTCTACTCTTAGCTCTCAGAAGCAGCCAAGCATTTTAAGTTTTCCTCTACATAAATGTGAAAGTGTGTTGTGAAAGGTCATGAAGTAAACTAGGTGTCCTGAGTTTTAGTCCAGAGTTCTGTCTGATGGATCACAGTTGGGAACCATATACAGGTTAGTTCCCTGACTAATACACAGTATTTGGGCTTGTTTCTAAACTGTCTGATGAAGCTTTGCTGTAAAAGCCTTAATGCAGCCCAGTATTGCTGTGCTGTTGTTCCAGGCTTAATTATAATTTGATATAATGCTATTAAATGACTGCAAACCATTAAAAAATTGGAGGCTTTGCTTCATAATGCACTGTTTTCTCTATAAGCTAATTAAGAACAAATGATTAAATGGACACTTACTTGATGTACACAGGCAGTTCCAGATCACAATTAACATGCATCCCTGAATATGGCTCATCTTGGCAGACTCTGGGGACACTTCCAGCCAACTGAGATTCCCAGCTTTCCTGTGATCAAGAATGAAAGAACATGGCTGCTTGCAGTAGTTGGCTTTACATCTTTTACAACAGATATATTTGATTTAGTTTCTGTCAATACTGATGCAACCAAGAACTTTACTGCTGGCCAAGCATCAAGTTCAAACCAAGGGACTGCAATATCTTATGTGTCTTGCTACAAGGGTATGTCCAGAAGCCTTCATGATAGATTTTATTCTCACAGAATAGCCTCAGATTTTTTACATTAGCAGCGCTTGTTGAGGTCTTCAGCCTGATCTTTTCCAGAAAAGAAGATAATGGGAACACGTTTTTGCTCTGGGTGTCTGATAGAAGCAGCACATGTCAGCCTGGGTAGCTGAGGTGGACACAAAGTCTACTGCAGGTCAGTTCTGGTTTATGCTCTGCTGGATGGCAGCCTGGTTTCTTTGCTCTTCCAAGTGCAGCTGCTGCTTCTTCTGAGCTGCCACCTGGTCCACTCCTGTTGCAGTTGCTCCCTCATGAGCTGTGAAAAAGCTTTATGTTTCATCCCTTTCCAGCTTCTGCTACATTGCTTTTTCCTACAAGGAGATGCTTATCCTATATGTAAGCAATATATATTTTCACACATAAAATGCATGGTTAAAAATGGCTCACTTTTTATTTCTCTTTCTTGAAAAATAATTCAAAGCAACAGAAATTACATGGATCTATTGGAGAGGGTCCAGAAGAGGGCCACAAAGATAATCAGAGGGCTGGAGCACCTCTCCTACAAGGACAGGCTGAGCAAGTTGGGTTTGTTCAGCCTGGAGAAGAGAAGGCTCCAGAAAGACCTTGTAGTAGCCTTCAAGTACCTGAAGGGGGGTTGTCCAGGAAAGCTGGAGAAGAACTTTTAAAATGGACATGTGATGACAGGACAAGGGACAATAGTTTTAAACTAGACCAGGGTAGATTTAGATTAGACATTAGAAGTTCTTTACTATGAGGGTGGGGAGATACTGGCATGGGTTGCCCAGAGAGGTTGTGGATGCCTCATCCCTGGAAGTGTTTAAGACCAGGCTTGACAAGGCTTTGAGCAACCTGGTTTAGTTGCAAGTGTCCCTGCCCATGGCAACTGTAGGTGGCCCAGCCAATGGACCAAGATAATCTTTAAGGTTCCTTCCAACTCATATTTGGTATAAAGCTGAGTGATCATGAGGTCAAGCTTCTTCCTCAGTGGTCAGAATCTGAGGAGGACTTTGTGTATTCTGCCTTTGCTCTTGATCCATGAACTCCTGAATCTGGTGCCAGAATCTAGTTCCTGAATCCAGCATCAGTAGTGATGGCAATGCAATTTCCATCGGGGGGGTTGAGTTTGATATTGGTGTTGTATATGTTTGTTTATTTTATTTTATTTTATTTTATTTTATTTTAATTAAGTTAGTTTTAGCTTTCTTTTCCAATCCGCAAGTCTCTTTCCCTTATTTCCTTTCTTTTCTCTTCTGGGAAGGAAGAGGGGTTAATAGAGAATATCTGTCATTTATCTAACGGCCAGCCCAGCCCTAACCATTTACACTTAGCCACAACTGAAGTATCAGTGTGTTAGCAACATTTTCTTAAATCCAAAACACGGCACTAGCTGCTAGGAAGAAAATCAGCTTTATTCCAGCAGAAACCAGGACACAGATTAAAACATGGCAATATTCATAGCATAATGTGAAATACTTTTGCTACTTTTGTTCCTTCATTAATATATTGTGGTTTAATTCCTTCCTGAAAAAACTCTTACGTTTCCAGAAGTACTTATACTGCTCCTGGAATGGCAACAGGGACATTCAGTTAGAAAATGTGGTCCTCCCATTTGTGGTTTCAGCAGAGGAATGTATTTTACTGGCCACCCAAATATCAGACTTCTGTTGTAGGCTGGCTGCACTGTATTTATCAAGGAGTACTAGAATGATACAGCATTTACCTCCAGGGCTTTTAATCTCAGAACAATTTGTGTGTGTGCACACAGTGATTAAGTCTGTAAGAGAGCACTGACAGTGCGTATTGAGCACCATAATCACTTAAGCTTCAGTTGTGGTTTTTTGAAGGTGAGAACATGTAATTTATTCAGAATGGTGTTGAAAACTACTTTTTACAACAGCTAATTACGTATTCCATCCTATATTAACATGCTGCAGTCATAAGTCAAATTTCAGATCCTTAATATACTGCTCTCTGTGATGGTGTATTTAAGAAGGGGCGGGGAGTGGGGGGTGGGGAGGGAATTCGCTGCACAACAGCAATTTTGGCTGGAGAGAAGAGTGAGAATATGTGAGAGCAACAACTCTGCAGGCACCAAGGCCAGTGAAAAGGGAAGGGGAGGAGATGCTCCCAGTGCTGAAGAAGAGATTCTCCTGAAACCCATGGTGAAGAACACGGTGAGGCAGTCTGTCCTTCTGGAACCATGGAGGCTTACAGTGGAGCAGGTCTCCACCTCTGGCCCATGCAGCACCCCACACTGGAGCAGGCGGATATGCCTAAAGGAGGCTGTGACACTGTGGGAAGTCTACATCGGAGCAGGGTCCTGGCAAGACCTTTCACCCTATGAGAAGAGAAGCCCACACAGGAGCAGCTTTACTGGCAGGATTTGTGACCTCATGGAGGACCCCTCCTAGAGCAGTCTGTTCCTGAAGGACTAAAGCCCTGGAAGCAAGCCACAGCAGTCCAGCACCATGGAAACAACTTATGTTGAAGTGTGTGGAGGACTGCCTCCAATAGGAGGGACCCCATGCTGGAGCAGGGGAAGAGTGTGAGAAGTCTCCTCCTGAGTTGAAAGGAGTGACAGTGACAAGACTGACCCCCTTTGCCACTGAAGAGGAAGAGGCAGAGAAATCAGGAGCACAGTTAAGCCGGGGGGGAGGTGGGGTGGAGGGGTGGGAGTCCAGTGGTGGGTGGAGCAGGGGGTATTTTAAGATTGAATTTTTATTTCTCATTATCTGACTCTGATTTGATTGGTAAAGAATTAAATCAATTTTCCCAAGTCAAGTTTGGTTTTGCCTGTCCTTATTCAACTCATGAGCCTTTTGTTAAAGTTTCTCTTCTCTGTCCAGTTGAGGGGAGTTGTAGAGCAGCTTTGGTGGACACCTGGCATCCAGCCAGAGTCAACCCACCACAAATATAGAGGTGTTTACTATTCTTAGAAGCTGCCAATTTTATCCCTCTACATGTTTCTACCAAAGCATCATCCTGAATTTATTCTGAGCGTTCCTGTGTAATTTCATGTTCCTTATTTCTGAATTACTAAACATCAGTAAATTTAAAAGTGAAATGAAGCACATACTTTTGAAAATGAGCAGAGTACTGACATTGTTTAGCAAAAGACCACAGTACAGAAGTGCCGCATTGTGATGAAAATGTAAATCTACCAATTCCAGTTTTCTCTCAAATGAATGTTTACTTCACATCTCAGCTGCTCAAATTTCTGACTGAGTGACTGAAATGAATGATGTATAGAACATACTGATGTGCACTGGTTTAGAAACGTGAGATTAGTTCTGTTGCATGGTTGGTGTGGTAGTTGGTGTTTAATTAAAACACTAGAAAATAGTATTTTCGAAATGGCAAAATAAAGTTCTTGAGAACCTCCACAAATGCAAAGCTTCATTGAATCAAAGATGGCCTAGAAAAGTTTCAGTCACATATTTTGAACATGATATGGTATTTAATGGTGAATATTTCACAGGGAAATTTAATTTTCCTTATGTTTTGTTCTTCAGTTTAAATTCTGGAAACTCTGTACCTGTTGTCCCTTTAATTGATTTATTTGACTTCATTGCTGCTATTATTATGAAAAGACTTTTTTTTTTACACAGGCATTAGCAAGCTCAGTTTTTGTAGGAGAATTTCACCCCTTTTTTCTTTGTCCGTTATAGATTCTTCCTTCCCCAGTCATTCCTTCCTTGTGGCTTTTAGATGCCATATTGAAATTTAACTTTCAGATCATCTTCACAAACTCCTTCTCCTCCTTTTTTTTTTTCCTTTCTTTTTTTTTTAACAATGCCATACTTGACCTAGCAGTACCTTACTATTGAAAAGTCCTACCTACAGCAATTATTATGTGCACGTTGTTGAAGACGCCAGAGAGCGTCTTTTCAGCACACAGCTGAAGCAGCTGTTTTAATCAGTTTTCAGGACTCTGCTTCTACAGCATTCTATAATCTTTCTTAGTTTTACACTGTTAAGCTTTTGAATTTTTTTTTTTCTGTCTTATTGAATGCCAGTCATATTTCCTTTCTCGTTCTTTTCTGCCAGGGGCAGTGGAGCCACTGAACAGCACTCCTCTCTGGATGAAAGTAGATCTGTGTGGAAAGTCCTTCACAAAGTATTGTTTGTGGCTATGGTTTTGCATCCTGCCAGAAGCCTGATTGCTGTTCCTGGGAGGACCTAAATTTGACTCTTGAATATATGATTAAGGTGAGTAGCTTTTCAGCATGTTGAATTTTCATAAGTGTTTGAGATGTTGATTGGAAGTGGGCCCTTCAGCTTGTTTCTCCATTTTTGGAGCCCATCTAGATTAATTTTAGAAGGTTATTTTGTTTGGTTTTTTTAAAATGTCTTTTGCTATCTTACTTGATCACTTTAGAAGGCAGAAGCATCCAATTAAGTCTGTCAGAGAGATATGCTGAACTTATACCTTCTTTCTCCTCCCCCATGCTGTGCTCACATCTGAAGCACATCAAAAAAAGAAAGAATAGTCTTGGAAGTTCAATAGCTGGCAAGTAGCAAGCACAATTTATCTGCTCTTTTCTTCTTTTACATTTAGTATAGGCAAGGAATTGGGGGTTCTGCTAAGGCCTGCCATGACCTAAAAGAAGGGAATGAGGACTACTTGGAGAAAACGTTCAGTCAGAACTGAAGTCTGGGATCCAAAGGTTTGAGTTAGGCACCAGATGAATGTGGAAATATGAGTTTAGAAAGGGCTTACAGCACGGTTATATCAGAAAGCATTTCTATTCCTCTCCACCTGGAAAAGTGGCCTGATTTGGAGGTTGAGCAGTAAAATAAAGAGATTAGCTGGGAGATGAGAGTATTTTGACATTATTAGCAGTACCAAAAGGTCAGGTAGACACTGTTTTATCTGCTTGACCTCTACAGAACCTCACTTATTTAGTCTTCCAAGTGTGTCTCAGGCCTTGGGATTGTTTTTCTTTAGAGGTACCATGACCACAGGCCAAGTAGCAAGAGCAGGATGCCCCTGTTTTATAAATTCTACTTGTGCTACCTACTTCAGTACATGGAAACTTTCATAGTTGTTATCTAAGACTAATTTAATGCTACCTTTGTGTTTTCTCCCTCTCCTTAAGTTTGGATTTACTCACCTTACTCTTCAACACCATTTTCTGGTCCCAGCTCAATGTTCAAATGGATTTTTCATAAAAATAAGAGAAAGCAAAAACATCCAAGAGGAAGGGACCCTCTCAGTATAGTTTTCACCATTTGCTTTACCTGTATTTTTTCGGGTAACATAGAAATTATCAGTGCTACAGGAAAAAGACTGAATGGTTCAAAGGGCCTGGCAACACAACATGGAGATTTCCAATTTCATTTAATCTGTCCTAACACTTTTGCATCAGCAAAATATTGCAGCAAACAAAATGATAGTCTGTATTTCTTTCTGAGGCTGAGAAAAAAGTAGAGGGCTAGGTGAAACAAACTAGTTCTCTGTTTTGAACCATATTGACATACACAAGATCAGAAGAGGATATGGAAGCCACTAATACCACTTTCCCAAAAAGTGCAGGAACCCTTACAGCAAAGCTTTTAATCTAGTACTGCCTACAGATATTCTGCTCCAGGACTCTTCTACTCCATGTATTCAGAGTTTCCAATCAAATGCAAGGCTGTAATTAAAATGTTACAGTAGATAACATTTTTACAGCTGTAAGTTGTACACACCATGTCCACATACTCTCCTGGAAGATGCACATGGAAGAAATGAAGGTTATCAGGAGCAGCCAGCATGGATTTACCAAGGGGAAATAATATTTGACTAATCTGATAGCCTTCTACAACGGTGTTACCAAACGAGCAGATACAGGGAGAGCAGTGGATGGTGTCTACCCTGTCTTTAGCAAAGCTTTTGACACCCTCATAGTCAAGCTCAGGAAATGTGGCTTGTAAGAGTGGATGATGAGATGAATTGTGAAGTGGCTAAACAACAAAGCTCAGAGGTTTGTGCAAAGTCTTTTTGGAGACTAGTGGTGTTCCTCATTGGTCAGTACTGGGTCCAGTCTTATTCAGTATATTCATCAATGACCTGGATGTGTGGATGGAGCATACCCTCAAAAAGACTGCTGATGATGCAAAACTGGGAGGATTGGCTGATACACTGGAAGGCTGTGCAGCCATTCATCAAGATCTGGACAGACTGGAAAGCTGAGTAAAGGGGAACCTAATGAAGTTCGGCATGGATAAGTGTAGAATCCTGCACCCTGAGGAGGAACAAGATCATGCCAGGGGTTGACCTGATGGAGAGCAGCTCTGTGGAGAAGGACCTTGGAGTCCTGGCAGAAAATAACTTATCCCTGGGACAGAAATGTGCCCTTGTGGCCAAGAAGGCCAATGGTATTGTGGAGTGGACTAAGAAGAGTGTGGCCAGCAGGTCAAGGGAGGTTCTCCTCCCCCTCTACTCTGCCTTGGTCAGGTCGCATCTGGAGTATTGTGGCCAGTTTTGGCCTCCCCAATTCAAGAGCGACAGGTGTATACTAGGGAACATCCAACAGAGGGCTATGAGGATCCCTGGATGCATTACTGGGTGACCTGCTCTAGGTGATCCTGCTCTGGCAGGGGTCTTGGGTTCAATGATCTTTTGAAGTCCCTTCCAACCCTCAACATTCTGTGATCCTGTGTGTGTGAAATTTGACATCTTCCTGTGACACCTACTGAATAAGGAGAAGATATGTTAAAGGATCATTGTATTACCTGCATGTTCATTCCACACTCAAGTGGCTGAAAAGTAGTGGTATTTGGCTTTTGAATGCCTCAGCTCTCTCTCTGCCAAACCCACTCTGACACCAAAGCTCAAAACTTCTCTTCTGCCCAACCTGAACAGGGAGACCCAACACTGCAAATATAGGTAATGGCATAGGACCCCAGCGTGGCACATGCTAGGGTGTGTACAGAGAATCACTAACAAAGTGTATAGTAGTGTTGCCAATAAGTAGAGCTTAGTTGAGGTGGTAAGAATTATAACCCAATCAGACTTGCAAATAAGCCTTTTGAATAATAAGCCTTTTTCATTTGTTCTGTCCTGTTTATAAAGCGTAAGTCCAGAGTGAGATTGTATTTCATCAGTCCAAGGAGCCTCAACTGGTCCATGAGCACTTTAATAATTTTGCATGGAGAGCTGCTGCTAATGTGGAGAAGGATGTGCTCACAGCAGTTCCACCAGAGGACATACAAGCATCTGCTCACAGAAAGTCAACCTTTGCCAACCTAAAGCAACAAATGTCTAAAGCACATCATCAGACTCTGTACATCTACCCAGGCAGCTTCTCTCTCACTTCCTAGCCTTGCTGGAGTGGCAGGCAGGAAAAGCTTCTGTCTGCTGGTCTGATTTATAATACTGATGTGATTATAAAGAGAAGGCAGGATTAGGAAGAGGAAAAACAGGCTCAATATTTATGCACTATTTATTATATATCAGGGGGTCATGTAATCAGTAACCTGATCCACAGCCTACTAGAGTGAGCAAAATGCACTCTGTATCAGGTAGTGTGGGGAGAGATGAAGTGATGTTTAAAAAAAAGAGGAATCAGAGAATTTGGCAACTGCATCACTTATTTGTGTCTTGAGTGGAAATGTTCTTTAAGATTGTCAGAAAGTGGTGCCCAAATGAATTGCCTAGATTGCCAGGCATTTAGTGTCCTTTACCCTGCAGGACATTAATAGACTAAGAATTTTTCAGAGCTTCCTCAGAGCTAAGAAATCCTTTGGGCCTGTGCATGTTGCAAACATTTCCCCCCGCCATGTCTCTGCTGTCTTGAAGGGGAAAGGGAAGGCACTTCTACAGAAAAAAATCCATAATTTTTTTTTTCTCCCTCATAATGATATCCATTTAATTACATTTCTTTCCTGTGGAATACTGTTTGTGTGCATGCTGCTCTGAGAGACAGCGGTGCACTGACTAACTGATTAAGGATGTGAAGTTTATGTAGATTTCTTCCTTTAACAGTTCTGAATCATATTCACTTTTAATCTCTTAGGTGCTACACATAAGCTTGAATTTAAACTAGAGACTTTTATTTGGGGTCTACCATCAGGTTGTTGTGGTTAAATTTGTAGAGCAAATATTCGTATGAATTTCACTTCTGAAACAATGTAATTCACTATTTTTCCAGATGTAATTCTGGTGAAACATAAAGTACAGTAATTTCTATGATTTAGACTTTAATCTTGTTTCTTTCAATTTATACTCAAGTCTCACCTTCAGATAGTTCATGATAATTGAATTGCAACTATAAAAAGTGTGTTTTTCTAGGTATAATTCCCATGTTTCTGTCATAACACATTACCCCTTTTTTTTTATAGTTAGGGTTGTCTTAAATTGCATTTTCTCTGTGTTTCTTTTAAGAACAAATCTTGCTTTCCTCAGTAGTACAGAGTAATCTTCCTGTACTTTTCTGTGATGTGAATTCTTAAATCAGTCTCTTCTATGAGAAGGATATCAAAAACTTGTGTCTGGTTTGACTGATTCTGTCTGTTTGTGAGGAGAAATGACAGCCATGTTGTTCTGAATAAGGAGCTCTTTCAGCATATTCAGCCGTGAAATTAAAGGAAAGATATGCTAAACTAAATGAAAATACCATCAAGCCACAGGGTTCCTGTCTATTAGTTATTTTCACCAGGCAAATCTGAGGCTCTTGTTATGGGAGAGCATAATTATTCTTATTTTATGATAAGATTGGATTGGTTGGAGTTTGTAGGAAAGATGTGCTAAAGAAGAGATAAAATTAATGAGGTGAAATACATAATGCAAATCCAGTTTGGTTGTCTAAGGCAAACTGCATTTAAGTAGTATATTGTTTAGCAATTATTGTTGTCTTGTAGTGATTTTCGACATTTAAGTTGTAAGATGTACTTTGTGTGGGTTTTGGGCAATTCTTTCTTGAGTGACAAGATTCCTGTGAAGGATTCTGGTAAGACTACATCTAAGGATTTCAAGTGATATTATACAGCCACTGTGCTGATTCTTTCTTCAGTCTCTGTACCTCTTGTTTCTGTTCAATATTTTCTCTATTGCAGGATCCACAGCCACCACAGCTACTCTTCTTGAAGCTTTAAACCAAAGAAACATTTTCTGTGATGCCCTTGCTCACCTTCCTTGTTGATGCTTACATGAAAGCAGTTGATAAAGCATATTTGGTTATTTTAAATAGTAATATCACAGTAGCTATTAAATATAGTGAGCATTGCTGTCAAGACTGAAGCCTAACATGACACAATGATGACACCAAGTTGGGAGGGAGTATGGATATCCTGGAGGGTAGGAGGATGCTGCAGAGGGACCTGGACAGACTGGGTGCAGAGCAGAAAAACCTTTCTTTATGCTTGCATCTGTGTACATTGTTCTTCTCTTAATTGGAAGTGATCTCAGTGATTGCTTTCATGGCTGATACTAGCTCTCATAGAGCAAATCTGCTTTGTATTTTCTGGTTAGTTATACTTACCTCAGAGCTTGTCACTCTATATGTCAAATCTCTTTTCTTTTTTCTGAATGCATAACTTTGTATTTATCAGCAAGGAATTTAATCTGCTATGTAACTCTCCAATCTTGACATCTGTGTGAAAGCAAAAACAGTGCTGAACTGCATGCCTTTTACAGGGCTTGTTTGAGGGTCCTTTTTTTTAATCAAGCATTTTCACAAAAGTTATTTTTTAGGATCTCACTTCCCCTTCAAGGCTGAAAGGCTGCTTTTCTAACAGACCTTCTACCCTATCCCTCTTGAGGCTCACTCGCCAATCTCCTAACCTCAGTGTTAAACAATTAGTTTTGGAAGGCTGAGCAGAAAATAAAACCAAATTAATAGAGGCATTTGAATGGTAGCTTTGTGCAGTTCCTCTTCTGCAATTAGAAAATTGTCTCAAGCACTGGTCTTCCAAAGGTAATTATGAGCAAAAGGTTGAGTTCCCTTTTTTAATGAGTTCTTTCTCATGCCAAGAAGAAAATCTACTCTGGTGCAGAGTATATTCAATAGTGCTAATTAAACCATTCCTCCCACTTACTCTAAGTCAAATTAGTTTGATCCAATTGAGAAACTAATGCTTTAGTAGGGCAGCTATTTAAGCCTTAACAAAATAATTTCATGTTGGCTTAAATAGAAGGAAATTTTGTGTGAAGCAAGTGCAAATCTCCACTGAGTGAAATGAAGCTTTTCATTTTTTTTTAATAGTGTGACACTGTTGAGTAACCTCTGCCACTCAAGTATATTTATATCAGTTATAATCCCAGGCGTGTGGCATAACTTCCTGGTTTTGTATGGAATCATACCTGTTTTTTCTTATTTTATTAGAAGGAAAATGAAAAAAACCCACCCAACATTATTACTGTTCTCTCATCATTCAGAGGCATAACTTGGTTTTATCTAATCACATGAAAATAATTAAAACTTTATTATCAGAATTGTAGGAGATGGCTTATTGAGGCAAGAATCATCCTAAAAGCTCTTCAGCATGTTTAGGACCAGAAGTTAAAATGCTTATCAGGGTTAGCTGGGGTTTTTTTTGAGGCACTTGAAATGAGTAGTGTATCATTTATTGAATTTCACTGCTTTGGTAGGACCGTACAATATGAAGTATTTTTCTGTTATTGTTATGGAAATATTGTCAGTAAGTGGAACATTCAGATTAATATCCTGGACAAAATTTGCCTTTACTCTTTTGCTACTGGGACATGCCCAGGCATACTGGATTTAGGCAGGGGTACTGCAGTACTTTTTAAGGTACACCATCCTGTTCTGGATGTTCTGATTTGGGAGGACATTCAGTGCCTTTTCTGCTGAGATTGTATTGCTGGATAAGCATACATTTTAAACTAGAATAGAATAGAATAGAATAGAATAGAATAGAATAGAATAGAATAGAATAGAATAGAATAGACCAGGAAGAGATCTTTGAGATCATCGAGTCCAACATATCATCCAACACCATCTAATCAACTAAACCATGGCACCAAGCACCCCATCAAGTCTCTTCCTAAACACCTCCAGTGATGATGACTCCACCACCTCTCTGGGCAGCCCATTCCAATGGCCAATAACTCTTTCTATGAAGAATTTCTTCCTAACATCCAGCCTAGTTCATTTCTGTCCAGCATCAATGAGGAAAAACCTCTGGTGTGGTAGAGGGGAGAATCTTGCTCCTGCCTGTTCACTTTTGGGGCTGATCCCCTGGGTATTCTTGGTATTTGAGTACAATTCAAGCATAGAGGAATGTCAGGAGGGCTCTGTCAATTCTGTTGTCGCTTGCACATTACTCCAGCTTCTGTTTGGCAAGAGCAAGATGTGGGCTGTTCTGTGCATATTGACCTGTGAGCTCCAACCAGTGTGAATTAGTCAAGAACGTCCACATGAAGTATGGTTACAGTAGTGAATACTAAACATAACCATTGCTTGTTGAAGTAAAGTATCATAATGAATGTATTCTGAGGAATGAATAACATTGAAGAACTAATTCTGGAGTAAGGACAAAGTAGCTGCATTGGTGTTGCCTATTACTGTCCATGGCTTTGATATCCACTCTGATTTTGGGGCATGGGAGAGTGCAGTGCTGATCCTTGTCTGTAGGAGCTTTCTTGTAGACTCAGGGGTTGTGCTCATGGTAGAAAATCAAATGGACCATAGCGAATTTATTAATTCACCATGCAGCCTTTGGTTTGTCTTGTGCAGACTCTACTTAATCTTCCACTGTCTGGGAGAGTACTAATTGCTAGTTTTTATTGGAGTATATATTTTAGAGTTAGAGGTTGCGAATGAGTGTAGGCTGGTATTTGGGCTCTTGTCATACCTTTCTTTAATCTATTAATATAAACACATGCAGTAAATGCAGCATCTTTTCACAGTTATGAGTATTCTTTATGATTTCATAGAATTTGCCCCTGAGCTACTTTTTTTTTTTTTTAATGTTATAATTCCATTACAAATTGGATTTTTATCCCTATATCCTAGCTAGATACACCATTGAACTCAGTAAGACCAAATAACTGCTGCAGCAGCACTTAGTAGGTCATTGGCTTTGCTAGACATTTTTCAAAGTTGATTGTCTCAATTGTCTACCCCCTTACTACCTTTCTTTTCAGAACTTTTTAAGCTTATTGCCAGGTTCTGTGTTGCAGCCACTGTTCTAAGGGCAGCTGCTGAATGTATGCAGAGTGCATGATTCCTTAGCTGACCAATTCCTTAGCATGGTGTGTAGAGCAAAACAATAACATTCTATGTGTGCCAAGAACAACATTCTCATGTTGGCACCCTTTGATTGGAACATGCTGCACAAGCCACCTCCTTGACATGCTGGCACCCCTTACTGGGAAAAGATTTTAGCTTATATATGTGGCTGGATTTTACTGGTTAAGTGATTGATAACAAAGAATATATAAACAGCCACTCTGAGCAATAGTTATCTTTGGTTAGGGCTTTGGCTAGGGACTTCTGCTTATGTTAGTTAGCTACTTCTGGCTAGGGCTTTGGTGTAGAGATGATGCAAGGCATATGCTCAGGACTTCTGTTAGCTGCTTTGAATGTTAAGGGCTTCTGGGACTTCTTCAGTAAGTGGGAGCCTGAGGCTGTAATGCTGGGGATTCTGAAATGCAGCGGTAAAGGACTTCTGGGAGGACTTCTGAGACTCTCTGCTCCCTGCATTTCTGGAATCTCCTTGCTATATGGCAACAGGGTTTGTGCCTTCATTTGTCTCCCAGTGGCCCCCGAATTTGGTAGAAGAATGACAGTTCTGCATCTTCTGTCTCAATAGAATATCTTGAGAACACTGCTGATTAGCTTTTGGTTTTATTAGACAGCCATTTTCCACTACGTGATTCACATACTGGCTAATTTTGTTGTCTAGGAGATCTACTGCATTTTGTGTTCCTGCTTCTCAGTTAAGCCCTTTGCCAGGAAAGGGATAGAATGCAAATCCAGGAGAACATGCTGGAAAAGATCGAGGTAATGTCTTCACACCTCAGAGGGCTTTCTCTTGACTACTTCATCTTCTTTGATGATGCCACATGTTTTGCAGTGCTAACTGCAGTTCTTTTACTCAAAAACAAAGACCTTTCCTTAAACAAGTCAGTTATCATACTGCCTTTTGTTGCACTCATCTATCTAATACTGAGATGTCTCAGCCTCTACCAATAATGATGAAGGCAGGAAAATTGTACACCCTGGCCTTTTGGCTTTGAAAATGCTTGTAACCCCTGTGTTTAGACCACTGTGGATCACACACACCCTTACGATGTCAGTGAGTATCAGGAAGTGGAATAAGGAAAAACTTTAAAATGTTCTTGATAGGATATCTTTAATGCATTGTCCTTGAAGGCTAGGTGTTCCACACTCCTGGCTAGGTTGATGCATACAAACAGATATCAGAAGTATTTTCTCATTTGGAACATCAGATGGGCTTATTAATTTGCTATTTCTTGATTTATTTGGTTTAGAACAACTAGATGTAGCACAGCTCATGGATAATGGCACTTAAGTGAGCAGCTGTCAGGTAGCCAGTATTAATTTTTCTCTGTACACTCAGAATTATGCACATCTGTATTATATTTCTTTCCTCAATGGTATGCAGTAGATTAGAGCCAGATTTCAGTATGAGGATTGCAAAATTATCTCCAGTTATTTTTTACATTTTTACTTACCAGGATCTGCCACTCTTAACAGTGTAACATTTTTCAAGACTCTTTCTTCTTCTGGTTCCCCAGTGCATGACACGACTTCTGGGCCCCTTCCTCACTCCTTATTGATTTAGATATTGAAATGATGAAGTTCAGGACCCCGATAACTTCCTTACTACTGGGGCAGAAGAAGTCATTATAAATGTTTCTCCTTGCACAGCACTGTGAGTTGGGATCTTTGCTGTCACTGTGCTATCCCTTTTGTAGATTATGTCTGAATAAAGATGTGCTTGAGCATGAGATGCATATGCATCAGCTGTGCATAAGAACCTCAGCCTATGCATAAATGCAAGTTGCTGAGTGCTTGGTACCTGGTGTTCACATTTTATATATATAACAATAAAATAAACTGAAAGTAACAAGTTTCTCAGGTGATAATATTTTTTTCCTTTTTTTCCTTTTTTTTTTCTGCTGGAAGATGCTGGTCCCACAGTGTTGTGTCCTTGCACTAGAGACCAAAAAATGGGCAGCAGAAGTAATAAATATGCTATCAGTGGCTAGTGTATTAATTGATTAGGAGCACATGGAACAGTTTTCTTCCTAAGGCACTCCAGGAATGGTCATAGCTTTTCTTTAGAAAAAGTATCTTCCCAGCCCAGAAGTGAAGGGATTTTCATGAACTCCCTAATCAAGATTTTTCTGCAGTTTGTTCTTACACTGTTTCCTCTGAGTGTTCTCCTTTTTATTATCTGAATAGTCAGATCTCCCTGCTTTGGATATTACCACCATTTTCTGCACTTAGTTCTATTTTTATGTCTAATACTATGTAATTTTCATAATGGTTAGAGTTGTCTGAAAGCATATATTAACTCCATAATCCTTTATTAAACAATGAATTTGATGAATGACACTGGGAATCCTGTTTTTGCTTCCTGCTTGCCTGGGCACATTTTTTGCTCTTTTCTACTCTCAGATAACTTGATCATTCTAAATGACTCTAAAAGCTGGGATCTAGAATCACACAAGCCTGCCTGGACTCTGTATATGAAATTAAATACATTTATTGTGTTTATTTTATCTTAGGCAGTAGGCTGACCCCATCTGGAAGCTAAGCCTTCACCTAGTACAGAGAAGGACAAAAGTGAGATAACTCTAGCACAAGCAAAGCAAAACAAGTTCATTCACTGCTTCCCATTAGCAGGCAGACATTTAGCTGCTTCCTGGAAAACAGGGCTCCATCATGCATAATGCTGCCTGAGGAAAGCAAATGCTGTAGCCCTGAGTGTTCCCCCTTCTGCCTCCTTACTCTGAGCTGTTGAACAAAATGGGAGTGCTTGCCCTCCTCAGCCAGAACTGTGAAAATTTCTGTGGAACCTTCTTAAGTGACATGAGGTTACCTCTGCCTCTAGAAAGGTTTTTTTTGTTATTTTTCAATAAGAAGATTTTTATTTTGGACAACAATGCATTTTTTTATATAGGCACACAGTTCACAAAAAGAAAAAACTTGTTGAAACATCATACACAGAATGTTTTCAGTGAGATAAATTTCTGATGTGCTATGAATTGTTCTCAAAACCTAAGAATCTATATTGGGTTTAGGATTTTATTTATTTATTTTTAATTAACATCTTTGGTTTGCTACTAGTTTCTGATCAGAAATCCAGGTAGTTGAAATAGTGCTTTGTGCAATGTTTGAATGTTCTGTGTTTCAAAATGAAAGAGTTTGTGTTCAAATGTTGATAAGATAGGGAGTGATCCCAGTGGAACAGGTGTTATTTTGTTTGTGGACCAAAAGATAAATGACATTGTTAGTACGTTTTTGTGGTAGCATGTCTTAATAAATAGTTTGCCTTTATTCATGCACCCTCCAAGACCCTCCAGGTCTTTAATCTGGCTGAGGACTTAAAATAAGAAAACAAATAAGAAATAACAAAGTACCTTGAGAGAACTATCCTCATCATGTTTCTTAACAACGCTAAATTAACTCACCATCACAAAATATGCTTGAAGAGGAGAGAAATGGAATAGTGTTTGACTGCTGGATTCTGAATATTCTGCCATTTACAGCTGAGGGATTTGAAGTGTTCAATAAAAAGGTAACCTATTGTAGCTGTAATTTGGCACAGCACAGTGAATTACAGAAAAGGGATTGCTGACCTAGGGCTGAAATTGCCAGTGATGCATTACTTGGGGCAATTCTACTAGGAGAATAGTTTTTATAGGCACATTAATGATATCAGGTAGGGGAACAGGCACAAAGCACGAACCCTGAGGATGGTATGCTCTCATAAAACACATGAAAGAGCAAAGAGAGGGGGACAGAGGCAGAAAAGTGCCACTAGTTTTGCTGTACTGTTGGCAGAAGAACTATACTGATAGATGCATATGGCTCTTCTTTTGGTCTGATGTGCAGAGCAATCAACAGAATGCACTTTCTGGAAGTGTGTTTCTGTGGTGAAAAGTCTGTTAACTTCAAGAAAAAACACCCAGAAGAGAGCCATGATTCAAAATGCTCTGCTGGTGAAGTCCATTCTCTCCCAGAAGCACCATCCTCACCATCATTGCCTCTTTGTTCATGGGGTTATTAAACAGAGGGAAAATCAATACAAAATTTATCTTTCCATGTGTGGCAGAGTTCAAGAAAGTGAAAGAAACTGGTAATAGCTGAAGAAAAAGGCAGTGCTTTCAGTATTGTGCTAGAAAGGAAAACTATTTTGTTACAGAAGAAGCTTTAATGTGCTTTTGTGACTATTACATATGTGAAGCTTTACAGATCACTGGATTAGTGCAGTGGTTGTAGGAAAATAGTAAGGAACTGATGTGCACTACTAGGAATGGGAGGCGATAATTGTAATGCTCTTCCAATCAAGAGTGCAAGTCCCAGAGTATTGATTCAGAACGCAAGAAGCATGGACTCAGATATTCCTCTGTCTGAAGAGGCTTCAAAACTCATCTTTCACCTTCCAGAAAAAAAAAAAAAAAAATCTCCAGAGAATCAAGACTGAAAGATGTTTTCAGATTCTATTGAATATGAATATGTATCTGTAAATATTTCCTAAGAATTCAAACTGAAGCCAGGTTCTATTTTTCAGGGGAGTATGTTGAGCACTAGTTTAGAAAGTCATTCCTATTCACTATCTCCTGCTACCATTTAAATTCTTACATAAAGTGGAATGCTTTACTAGCAAAAGCTGATGGACAGCCATCTCAGAATGGCAGGAATGATCCTCTGGGAAAGGAAACAGATTGCAGAATCTCCAGGTGGCCTCTTCAAAAGCTTATATTTGGACTCACCAGTTTCAAATTATGTGGAGCTTATGGGTAACTTATGGAAACAAATGGGTTGTTAGCTCCCATGTCTTTTAGTTTCCTGTTGCTGTTGTTTAAGGAAGGCCTTCCTTATAACTACGTGGCAAGGGCTCTGCCTGATGAGTGAGTAATTCTGGAACTGCGGCTATTGCAAATAATCATTTCACTGCATAACTCACAGGAATGTGTGAGTTATTCAGAGAGTGTGCTGTGAAACTACTTGGCTAGAGTCAAGATGGAGATGGCTTTATGCAGCCATTAGTAATTTATGAAACAGAAATGTTTAATTACTGTTAAACTACTGTGAAAAATGTTACCATATGTTTTTGATTTTTGCACACCTCCAACTATGCAAGGGTGTGTGAGACTTGTGGCTGGTGTATCTTAGAATTTCCGTTAAGCTTTGAGTAGCTGATATCAGGAAAGACAGGACAATCTTTCTGGCAGTCAGCCTCTATGGCAGTCACTGTACTTTCAGGATTTCCTCATTTAAGTACATTCTTTGTTGCCACATGTGATCTAGAGAGCTCATTGAAATAGTCACTTCCAAACACAAACACTTTGACTATGAACCTTCATCATTTTCTTGCAAACACAAAGTAAACAGTGAAGTTTAATAGCTCTTCATATCATATTGACTGACTCCCTTCACTGGTATATGAATACAAGTAAACAAACTCATTAGACTGGCAAGCTCATATTCTGATAGGTCAAGTGCATGAGATTTCTACTATAGCCCTGGTAATGACCATACTTAAACTTTGCAATTGGGTTTTGTTGGTATGGGCTTTTCAGGCACATAGCTGAATATATTTTGAAGACAAGATATCCAGATCTGTAAATTGTTAGATAATTAACATATCTGTGCCTACACTTCATTATACAGCCTTAAAACCTTTCCCTGAGGGGTTTCCTGCAGTTCTCACATTTCCATGTAAGAATTTTTCAGATTAAAATTTTGAGGGACTTGATGCCAACAATTAACTGCCTTAACAATAACATGATCTCAGTTCAATGAGTGTAGAGATTTTTATTTGTCATGCATGAGTGTTTTTCAGTCTCACTATTGAAATAATTTAAACCTCCCAAATAGACTCCAAGTGTTTCCAGAGACAAGATCCATATTTACATAATTCAGGGTTGTTGTAATTGAGTCCACTTTCATAATGTATGGTGGAGAGATTTTCCTATACCCAGTCATGATTAAAAGACTTCCTTTTGCAAGAAGGAAACTTATTGCCGTGAAATTATCAAATTTGAATTAATTGTTTAGGGAGTGCATCATCATATACACCTTGAAATATTTATATTGATTTTCCTCTGCATTTAAGTGTCACTGTGTTAACTAAACAATAACTGAATATTGACCTCCGTCTCTGAGCCTGTGTGTACATTAACAGTCTGATTTCAAGCAGTAATGAGTTTCTGAAGCACCCCCTAGCTGTCTTCATTTACAGCACAGTGGGCTCAGATTTCAGGACAGTCCTGGTGGATGTGCACTTGCTATCTTTCAGATGAAACTAATCCAGAATAACTCCTCAGACACTGGAGACACCTTGGAACAGCCATAAGGGTCTGAACCAACATACATGTCACCTCATCATGGAGTACCATTTGGAGCCTTGAGGAAATGCTACTGCATGCTAATCTGTGTTGGAAATTTCCTACATGGCAGAGTGATCCAGGAAATTGTTTATCTTATGGCTATTTCAAGAAGCAAAAGGTATGACCAACACCAGATAAAATTACAGAATAATAAGATGGTACTCTGGGAAGAGAAGAGCTGTAGTGAACTTTAAGGTAGCAGAGATGCACATCCACTCTGGAGAGCTTAAAGGGTAGGATCACATCATCAGGCTTTGTGCTACTATAGATCTGTGTACCCTAGCTTTTGAGACCATGATGTAGGTGAGTGTCTGAAAGAGCCTTAGATCCTTCACAAGACCTCTGTCTGTGCTAACACATCCAGGGACACTTTTGTAATCAGC
Source organism: Dryobates pubescens (assembly GCF_014839835.1). Taxonomy (NCBI): domain Eukaryota; kingdom Metazoa; phylum Chordata; class Aves; order Piciformes; family Picidae; genus Dryobates; species Dryobates pubescens. The sequence continues at coordinate 23,419,444 of NC_071620.1, read as the reverse complement.
AATTTTGGTGCCAGCACTACTGACTTCACCTTGGTTGAATGACCTGCTTTGCTATGTGTCTTATAAAAGCTCAAAATGCCTCTGGTAGGCACAAGTCATTGGGATGGGAGTTCTGTTCAAGCAACATGCATCACATGCCTGACTGTGTAGGATCTTGGGCCCATTTAAAAGCAGCTCCCTGGAGCAAGTGAACCATCATAGCAAAATAACTATGTCAAAACTGATTTTCTGGCTGCTGACCTGCATGACTGCCTAAGTCAGCACTAGTAATCAAGTGTTACATATAGCTGCCATGGCAGTACCATCCTCCAGTCCCTCCATAAAGATTCTATCATACAGCACATTCCGACTCTCAAGGACAACAGTTACAGACTGCCACTGTTGGAATGGCATTACACACCATAAAATTCTGATTCTTCTCTATGTACCACAGACCAAAGGGTTGGTGTAGAATTCTGTTTATTTGGCATGGAAAAGGATTACCTGCTGAAACATGAGTTGCTTGACCTGAAAATCACATTTTCCCTGCATCCACACATGCACCCTCCTACAAAGTGCTGAATGATCATCTGTCCTCAGGCAGTCATGCCAGTCAGAGGAATCTGGGTTTCGCAGGTGTCATAGGTTAAATCGAATCTGTTGATGCATATTCAATTCCATGCTGCCATCATGCCAGCTTCAAAATGAAAGTGCTGGCTGGAAAGTATTCTGGGGCTTGAAGTTCAGATTTCAACATGAGAGGCTTCCTGTTCCCTTTTCTACTTCTGATTTCCAGGTTTGGGGTGTTGGGCTTTACTGCTAGGCTGGTTGCTCTGTGCTTGGGGGCTGCTAGGTGCAGGGGTGGAGGGAACTGTTTTATCACTGTCTTCTGCTGCTGCTTTTCTGCAAATAGACTAAGGTAATTGTGCATTGAATCATTCCAGTAAACTCCTCATCTCAGCCCAGAGGGTTTTTGTGTTGCTTTCCCACCTGTGTGTGGGGAGGGGGACTTGTGAGAATGGCCTGCGCTAACCCAGGACAGCAGGGAGGGCACAAGCTATGGAACTGCAGGTCTATAAGAGATACCTTGTCATGCAGGCTGGCTCTTTAATCCAGAAGAAGAACAGCTGTTTAGCTATATGTCTGACTTATGGGACAGCTAGCAGTTGATTGTGAAGCTTTTTCTCACCACAGAAAGTCTCTCATTGAGATTTACTGTTTCAAAAGATATAATGTGGCACAGCCAGACCTTATGGCCTGTGTACTACAGGAGCTGGAAACAGACTGTGATACTGGTACATTGTAACCTGATTCAACTGAATGTTTTTATCTGCTGTCGGATACATGGGGTCCTTTTTGTTTGGTTTTGTTTGTTTGTTTGTTTTGTTTGATTGCTTTGGTTCTTTTGTTTGTTTTGTTTGTTTCCCCCTCAGTGGGGAAGGAATGATGTTATCAATGCTTACTCTGCATAGACACATGCTGCTGAATGGATGTGCTGGAATCTAGTGTGTAGCAATTCTACATATATGCAAGAGAGTAGAGAGGCTAGCCCTTCTGCCTTTTGCTTTATCCTCAGAAGCCTGGGTAACCTTTTCATTTCATTGAATCATCAGTGAAACTGGTGTTTGGCCAAATCACCTTCTTGGAGAAGATGTTTCAGCTATGTTTTCCACTGAAAAAAAATCCCAAACACAAAATAATAGCAATAGGTTTCTATCTGCACAGATCATACTCTTCCATTCTGTGAATCTTTAGGCTTATTAATGAAACCTAACTAAGAAATGAATGGTGTTATAATGTCAGTATATTCTGTGTCTGTCATGGTTAGGGTAAAAACAGTGACAGCTCTTTCCCATCAGAGTGAAGTGGACAAAACAGGAGGAGAATGGGAAGTGCTTGGGAATTATGCTGAGAAAGTAATGTGGTTCCATGCAACAGGGTAGTGAGTAAGAACAAATCCACCACCACCACCTAATTCTGCTGTACCAAGCTTTGACATTAACATGTGGGAAATAAGGAATAGGGCAACCATTAATTGTGTGATGATTGTGAGAAAAATAGTAAAGAACAGTGAAAGTCCTAAGTACTTGAAGACTGCAAACTATTATAGAAGGTGATGGGTCTGAAGGATCTAATAGGTTATTGAACCTTCTTTGTCTATCCTCCTTCGAATTGCACATTTAGCACATTTCTGAATTTTCCATTTACTCATTGGTGTTAAAATGGGACAAACTAATAGAAGATGGTACAGATGTTCTTTCAGGTATGCAGAGGGAAATTCTGTAGGTTGTGGTTATTATGTACAAGAGAATTTCAAAGCATCACTACTTTGCTATGCCTACATGGAGACACGGGCATCTGTACACATATAGATGATACCTGTACTCCAGCTTTGACTGATACCAAATGTACTGTGCTGCAGAGAATTCAACAGCAACTGGATTGTCTACTTACTGCTTGGAGCAAGTTAGAAGCTTCCCATGTTTCTTCATTCTTATCCTTACTCTCCCAAAATATATGTGGAGGAAATTGGACATTTTGGAATTCTGCTGCTCTGATAGCTCTCTTATTTGTATTGATTTTCTTAGACAGTACATGCCAGTTGCTAACAATTGTTAGAAGCTGTGATATGCAAAGTGTTGTTATTACTCTAAGCAACAGCTACATGAAAATGCATGATGCTACCGAGTAGGTCATGGTGCCTCATTTAGTGTTCCATTTTTCTCCTGTATGGTTCTTTTAGGTGCACCAGGATTCTTCACATAAAATATACTAATAAGAAAAATGGACAAAATGCTTTTTATAAAGCATCATGAAAAGGTTTGTAGAATTTTAATTAAATAAGAAAGAACAGGCCTCTATTTTGAAAACAAAAAAACAAAACAAAAATAAACTAACACAATGCCACCCCTCCCCCTGCTAAAATGCATTAATTAATTTGTAAATAGAAGTAATTAACCTTTAAACATGCAAAACTCATTTATATACTTAATCATAATCACACTGTCACAGAACAGGGGATTATGCTCTACAATTTCCTACCTAATTACGTGAATACAGAATGGAAGAAGTAAAATGCCCCAAACAGTATAAATGCTTATAGAAATGCCATTCATATTTTGATTGATTCTAAGATGGCACTAAACTTTGGAACTAAAAAGGTTCAGTTTGTTCCTTCACTATTTATACTCTCTTTTCTACCAAATGAGGTGGGTTAATGATTGCTGAGAAATCTGTTACTCCACTCTGAATACTGTACTGGTGGCAAAAAAATTTTGGTATTTAAAGAAGTCAAAAACCCTCCAAACCTACCTCTTTATTAGGCAGACAAAAATCACATTTTAATCCAGAATTTGGGCTTTTCCATTATTTTTATTTTTATATATTTATCTTTTTTTTTCACTCATTTGTTTAGGTTTTCTACATTTTCGGGTCAAATATTGATCCACTCTATCTCACTTTTAGGTGCTGTTAACACTTTTTTTGCACTTTTTGGTTAAAACTTTGTATACCAGTTAGGGAAGTTCTCATTATTAAATCTATTTTGTTTTCTTGGTATGTTTTAGACATTATTAATTAGGGATGGCTTCTATCACTGGAGCTGTGTCTCATAAAACTAGTTTGTAAATTAGCCAGTTGCAAATATTCTGCAACAAAGTTTTATTTCTGTTAGGTTGTTTTATCAGGAAGATAATCAAGAGGTGCTGCATAACTGTGCCATCAGTTATTTAATTGTATACACGTTATGTGTTTTTGTATACTCCAGTGAGTGTCATTGTCATGGGCTGAGTTAAATCTGCTGCTATTCAAACCCATCCTGTTGTCATGCACACTTCAAAATTATAGACCAGGTTGTGGCTGAAGTTCAGAGTGTAACATGCGAGGCTTCCTGTTCTGGTTGATGTTTTTGGGTTCTGGGTTTGGGGTGTTGCTCTCTTCCACTGAGACAGCAGTGGGATGGGGAGGGTTGGGGGGTTAGCTCACTGGCTTCTGCTTGCTGCTACTGTCTGCATTTTCCTGTGCTATTTTTTTTCTACAAATAGGCTAAGGTAATTGTGCATTATATTATCTCATTTTTTTTCTCATTAAAACTCCTTATCTCAACTCTCCAACTCAACCTGGAAAGTTTTTGTGTTACTTTCCCTCACTTGCGTGTTAACCCATTACAGTCCTGAATGTGCTTAAACATGAAGCATGCATATGCAAGTAAATCCTGGCTGTTCACGCATAACAAAGATGAAGAATTTTAAAAGCAATTAATTAGATTTTGTTCAAATTCTGCAGTGGGTAACAGCCAATCTTGCTCACCATTACTCCAATTTCTATTTCTATTTCTATCATTAAGTATGTAGTACATTTCCCTATGCAAGCTATGACTGGGCAAAAGCTGAAAATGGGCTTGAGGGGGGTGTGTTAATACTTATCCTTATTTTGGATACAACTTAGAGGGAAGAAGTTGAATAAATTTAAAGCTTTCTTATTCTGGTGTATAAGAGCTAGGAATTAGTCATGGAAGCAAAGTACTCATAAGAGGACTTCTAGCAAGGCTTTCCTTCAGCACTATGTTTCCTTCATCATCAGTAAAAAGATAGCGCTAGAACTGATCTTGTGAGGTCAATGATTAATCCTTTGCCCCCAGTAGATTTTATTCCCCTGCAAGTAGATTTCAAATGTATGTTTTATGTTGACAGATGATATTCATATCTATTCTTTGATGTCTCGATGCTGGCAATTCAACAGCAGATTCTAGTATCTGAATATGCTTACTGTTTTGTTAATACCCTAACTCTTCCTTGCTGTAGTTTACTTATTTTACTGTCTGCCATTGACATAGAGAATTACTCAGTTTATTCTGAGTCATGTTAGAACTGAAGTAATCTTTCTTGCATTTTTTCCTCCTAGTGTATAGGGGGAAATGAACAGACATGCATGTACATACATATACACATATATGTATAAATGAATGCACATAATTCAGTCTTTTGTCTAATCATTCGTGCTTTTCTCCAGGATATATCTATCTAGTGCAAAAAAAGATCCAATACTAGACATACTACACTCTTCACGTTGTGACTGCTTGACTGCTTCAGATATGAACTGAGACTATTGGTGATACCCTAAGCATGTCTTATACAGGCTCACAAAGTCTCCTGCTGGTCTAAGACAGATCTTCAATGAAAAGAAGGAAAGATGGTGTCTTAGAATCAAGGTTCATTGTTGGTCCCTCACTCCTTGGAAATCAGTTGCTTCCTCTTTGTCCTGTATCTGAAATAGGAATTTAAAATTAGTTTTTGGGAACTGCTGAATGTCATTAATATTACTGCTATCACTGGTGTGATGCTCAGAATTTCAGGAGATCTCAAGTTTCTCAGAGGAGCTCCAGATTTCAGAAAAGACCCCAAATGGTGGAGGGAAAGGATTTGTTCAGTATTTGCAGTGCTGAGGTGCTGAACTTCATACAGTGTACCCATGCTAAAAACCATCTTTTGAGATTTTGCAGAATCCTCCAGACAGCTTCTTAAAGGAGACTGACCTTTTGGCATCTACTTTTTGTCTTCTAAATTTCAATATTATTATGTAACACCATATTCTCTTTTATATTAAAAAAATGTGAAAATCCACATAAAAGTCAGGATCCTGAGAGACAGACAATGTGTATTTTCTGTAGGATAACATTGCTAACACAGCTATGCTGTAGCACCTGACTTAGTTATTGCAGAGCTAGCTTGCAGTACTCGCAGAAAACACAGCTTGGTGCTTTGTAAATGCTAGCATATTGGTAGGAACCAATCATAAGACTGGAGCTGTTGTGTGTGACACCTGCTGGAATTGCCAAGTTGGATGATACTTGTGAGTTTGAATCTCTAGATGCATTTCCAATGTATTTCATATGCATTAAATTTTGTGTGCAACTAGTGGTGGTGGTGAAGGCTGGCAGAGAAGGACATGGTACTTTCTGCCTAAAGATTAGCCACGACATGACAGAGTGCTCACACTGCATACCCAAGGCACAGATTTCACATTATGCTGTGTCTTAACTGGCTAATACATCTTACATGTACCTAGATTAAAAAAATAGAAAAAGCCACTGAAAAGGGAATAAAATCCTGCTCTCCCACACTTTTGAATGTGCATCTTAATAAGAAGGCTAAAGAATGATGCTCATCTCTTCCCACCTCTCTCATCTCAATGAGTAATTTATTATTTCTGTAAGGAAGGTAGGCAAGAGTGTAATCTTTTTCTGTATGACTCCTTTGCCAAATCTTCTGGAATACATTGATCAGTTTATATTTCCTTCACTTCAGCACAAGTAAAGCTAAGCTCAGGTTAAAAACTGGAGAGTCAGTCATAGGAGAGGAGGTGCCTAGCTCTTGTTATTTAAATAAAATCTCATCCTCACTGGTTACCCTTTTATCTGTGGTGGTTTTTTTTGGTCTTTGTGTGTGTGTGTGCAGGTTTGTTTGTTGTTTGTTTTGGTTTTGTTGCTTGTTTTGTAAACTTTTTTCTGTTTGTAAGGAGTACATCTGGGGAAAATTTTCAAAGGTGAGTTCTAAGTAAAAGCACATATTTCATTGTAGCTTTGAGTGTCTAACCAACGGTCTTTGGGCTGCTAAAACTTCTGAGTTTCATTACAAGCACATTTGCTCTTCCTGTTCAATTTATTACATCACTGCAGTCACCTCTCTAGTTATTCCTTCATGGATCTGACCCTTAAGCTCAGTGTAGATCCCCTGTTTCTGCTGCTAACTTGTGACTGAAGGCTTAATGTTGGAAATTAACAGAAAGCTAGATTTTATGAACAAAGCATGGATCTTGTTCTAGGAGGTACACACTGCATCTGAAGAAAAGAGATCAAGAGCAGCACTACTCATAAAGTATTGACAGTCTAGAGTGTTTGTGGAAATTACAATAAAATATCAGACTTCTGCATAAAAGAGTATCTGCTAGACATTTTATTTTTTTTCTATTTCATCAGTAGCTACTCCTCTAGGCTTGCAAGCTGTCATGCTGGAACCTGTCAAAGTATAGACAAAGAGTAAGTATTCATAACTTTATGCACTTTACCCTAATTCTGAAGAGGTAGACATGACAGTGATAGAATCATAGAATTGTTAGAGTTGGAATGGACTTCAACAATCATCTAGTTCCAACCCCCTGCCATGGGCAGAGATATCTCACTAGATCAGGTTGCTCAGAGCCACATCCAGCCTGGTCTTAAAAGCCTCCAGGGATGTGGCTTCTACCACCTCCCTGGGCAACCTGTTTCAGTGTCTCTCCACCCTGATGGTGAAGAACTTCTTCCTAACATCCAATCTGAATCTACTCTTTTCTGTTTTATTTCCCTTCCCCCTAGTCCTGTCACTACCTGGCACCCTAAAAAGTCCCTCACCAGCTTTCTTGTAGGCCTCCTTAAGGTCTACAAGGCCACAATAAGGTCTCCTCTGAGCATTCTCTGCTCCAGACTGAATAGCCCAAACTCTCTCAATCTGTCCTTATACGAGAGGCACTCCAGCCCTCTAATCATCCTCATGGCCCTTCTCTGGACATGCTTCAGCATGTCCAGATCCTTTCTGTAATAAGGGCTCCAGAACTGGACACAGTACTCCAGGTGGGATCTCACCAGAGTGGAGTAAAGGAAGAGAATCCTCTCCCTCAAGCTGCTGGCTATGCTTCTCTTGATGCATCCCGGGATGTGATTGGTTTTCTGGGATGCAAGTGTACACTGGTGGCTCATGTTGAGCTTCTCATCCACCAGCACCCCCAAGTCCTTTTCTTCAGGGCTGTTCTCAAGCCAGTTGCTGCCCAGCCTATATCGATGCTTGGGATTGCCCCAACCCAAATGCAGGACCTTGCATTTAGTCTTGTTGAACCTCATGAGGTTGTCATGGGCCCACCTCTCCAGCCTGTCAAGGTCCTTCTGAATGGATCCCTTCCCTCCAGCATGTCTGCTGCACCACACAGCTTGGTGTCATCAGCAAACCTGCTGAGGGTGCAGTGAATGCCACTGTCCGTGTTGCCAGCAAAGATGTTCAACAAGACTGGTCCCAGTACTGATCCCTGAGGGACTCCACTTGTCACTGGCCTCCACTTGGACATGGACGCATTGACAGCCACCCTTTGGGTGCAGTCATCAAGCCAGTTCTTTACCCACTGAATGGTCCATCCATCAAACCCATACTGCACCAGCCTGGAGACCAGGATGTCATGCGGGATAGTGTCAAAGGCTTTGCTCAGGGCCCGGTAAATGACATCTGTTGCTTGGCCTTCATCTACTAATGTTGTGACCTTGTTATAGAAGGCCACCAGGTTTGTCAGGCAGGATTTGCCCTTGGTGAAGATGTGTTGATTGTACCCAGTCACCTCTTCATTATTCTTCTGCCTCAGCAGTGCCTGCAGGAGGATTTGCTCCATGATCTTACCAGGCACAGAGGTGAGAGTGACTGGCCTATAGTTCCCTGGGTCATCCTTCTTTCCCTTTTGAAAAATGGGGGTTATGTTTCCCCTTTTCCAGTCAGTGGGGACCGCCCTGGACTGCCAGGACTTTTGGAATATAAAAGTGAGCAACCTCATCCACCAGTTCTCTCAGCACTTGTGGGTGTATCCCATCAGGTCACATAAACTTGAACACTTTCAGGTTCTTCAGATGGTCACAAACCTGATCTTCACTCACAATGGGCAGTTCCTTCTTCCAGTCCCTGCCATTATCTTCCATTATTCTGGGAGTGCGGCTGGAGCCCTTGCCAGTGAAGACTGAGGTCATTGAGAACCTCAACCTTCTCCATGTCACTTGTCACCAGTTCATCTTTCTGAGAAGGCCCATACCTTCCCTAGTCTTCTTTATACCAGTAACTTATCAGATGATATGTTGCACATCTCTGATAGCAGTATTTGGCCTTTAAAGTACTTCTGAACACAGTAATGCAAAGAGTGTGTTTTATATTCTGCTGTAAGCATTGTATTGTAGAGGCTGAAGATGCATGAAGGGAAAAAGATGTTTTGCATGTATATTGAATTACATTTGCAGAGTGGATGTTAAGGTTTGCAGCAAGTAAGAAATGTTTATGAACTTTCTTACTGCTTTGAAGGAAAAGGACAGGAAAAAGTCAGGTAACAGTTCTAGGCAATGTGGGTATGTGGATAACCATTCCAGAACAACAGCTTCTTGACCTGCTGAATTATGGCACAAACCACAGCGTGACATTCCACCTCATCATGTTGCAGAGGGGAAATATAAATTGTTTCTATCTTTTGTGCTTTTGTAATACAAATGCAAAAACTGTGATCAAACAGGTAGGCTTGTGGAAGAGTAATTGAAACTTACGATGTCTTAGCAGTATCACAGCCATCAAAACAAAAATGATGATCAGTAAACTACTCACAAAAAAATTGTATGTGCTGTCTATATTATATTCACATTCAAGTGACAGCAGTGGCAGGTTGTAGTGCAGAGAAAAGATAAGCTCAGCTATTTCATGTTTGTAGAGTCATAGACTGATATGTTCTGATAACTTTATGTAAGGACTGCATTTGTCAGAGTTGTCTGTAAACTGGGTGTCATTTCCCAGCATTAAAATGATGTTTCCAGGCCTGCAAAGGATTCTCTTGCCTTCACCTTTTCCTTATCTTTCCTATGTTGACTAATGCAACATAATAGCTGGTGAAAAAGGTCGTATTGCTTCTTCAGTCTCAGAATCTTTCTCTACTCTTCTTGCTGGATCTCTGATTAATCTGACTTGGTGTTTCCTTTGATGTTGTTGTCACAGTCTCTTTGAAACAGAGACAGCCAAAAATTCCTGTCCTAAGGTAGTTTATTTTTTTCAGAGGGCTTTTTAGCTCAATTATTCTCCAGGGTTAATTATTACTGACTCACTTGCATTTGTGGATTTATTGAATGTAATAATGGCTGTGATGAATAAAGTAGCATATTTATTGTGCCACTGTTTACATTTCTGGTTTTGCATTTGAATTACAGCATTTAGCATTAAATTTGAAGTTGGGCTCTGATAACATTCATGCATAACTATAAAAGTAAATGGCCTTTAGATGCACGCACTGAAATGCAATGACTATCAGAACACTGTTAGCATTTGCAGATTGATGAGCAGCTTGACTAAATTCTTTCCTGCTCTTGCAGTTCCACTAATGTTTAGTGTCTCTCTTCCATAATATTTAAAGAATGATAATTTTAAGCAGTAACTGGGGCTTCTTAGTCCTAGAAGTTTTTTAATTACTTAAAAAGTCATCCTTGACTTAACTTTGATGTGTCAATAAGTTTCTGGAAAACCTGATGTTTGTAAAGGGGAAACAAATAAATCCCTAAACTTGTAATGGAAATTTGCTGATGTTAAATAAATTGTGTGAATATCTCCTTTGATTGTTTTTTTTAATGAGATCTAGAAGTACTATTTTTTATTTCAGAAAAGCCAAATATCTGGAGAAAGGATACAGTAGTCATATGATTTTTGTAATTTTAATGTTTTCATTGTTTGTTTTAAAGACCTTACATTTCCTAATATTCAGGTCTGCTATTTAATTTTTTATTTTTCACCTGTCTTAACAGAAAAGCAGACTTTTTTAGTAAGTCTTTCATAATGGTTTTGGATTCTAATTAGAATAGAATAGAATGTTGAAAAATATACGTGTGTGGAACATGAGGATTGCCGCACCATATAAGCCCGGTGGCCAAAGGTGTCAGCTCTTCCATTTTACATAGTGGTTAGTGCTTCATCATTTTAAGTAATGATGATGAACCTCTGAAATGAACAACTGTGGACATGACCATGAGGGAAATAGAATAGAATAATAGAATAGAATAGAATAGACCAGGTTGGAAGAGACCTTTGAGATCATTGCGTCCAACTTATTATCCAACCCACCTAAACAACTAAACCATGCAACCAAGCACCCCATCAAGTCTCCAATTACATGCTATTTGTTCTTAATATAACGGATGGACATTCTGAAGGGAAATAATTCTGAAAACAAGACCTCTAGCAGACACGTCTGTACTCCTGTCTCAGCTTTGGTGCCCTGAAAGCAAACCAGTATGTGTCTGCACTACTGGTAGCTTATAATGACTATCAGTTCGCAGAGCATAAACTGTGAAACTTATTTTCTAGAAGAAAAACAAAACAATGGGAGACACAAATGTCTGTAAAAAAAAATTTAATTAAAAATCATGTGCCATTAGGCTACCGATTTAATACTACTACTCCAGTGTGCTGTGTTACATGAAAATGGAGTTACAGAACCCAAATTTGTCAATAGGCAGTTGTGGTGGTGAGAGAAAGTTCAGTTCTCCCTCCCTCACAAAGAAACCACAGCTAACTCAGTCAGAGAAGCAGAGATGAACTAAGCTATATTTACAAGCAGGATGAGATGCAGTGAATATATACACAATATACAGTATTTAAAATATATGCAGAAATACACAGCAAAGAAAGTAATACAGAACAAAACTCCCTCCTCCAGCCAGAGGAGAGTCCTCCCCCTGTACCCCCTCTCTCCCCCTACCTACCTTTTTTCCCAAAAAGGGTTAGAGAGAGAGAAAAGGTAATTATTAAGGAGGAAATTCTGTTAGCTCAAAGCATATGCAAGGATTAGTTTTCTTTTCTGTTATTCCAGGTCAGCTCTGGCTAGCAGCTGTTGCTCAGAGAGATACAGAAGCAGACAGGCCAAACAGAACAGAACTGAGAGACTCAAACTGAACTAAAACTTAAAGTTGCATTCTACTGATCTACCAATGAAATTTCTTTAGAATATTGTGTTTTTCATTGTCTGCACCAAAACATTCAGCCAGAGTGTTCCAGCAACTGTCCCTTTCTTAAATACACAGCCTAAAATGGTCACAGCAGTTCTTTCAGTAATTAGTGGGTTTTTTAACATTTGTTTTTTACAGATCTGTATTTTTAAAAAAGAACAAAATGTCTATTAAAAAATATTACTCAAAAGTTTGCTTTCTAAGATGTACTTAGTTGTCTTAAGTGTACATTCAGCATTTCTGAGAGGCGCAGAGGATAGATAATACAATACAGAGTTCCTCTAGGCAATGTGAAAAATGGCTATCTCAGCCAAACTCTTAAAACATTTTATCACAATGGCACTGACTTCCAGCAGTGACAACAGGAGTTCCTCAACCAACTTTGTTTTGTACTTGCAATTTGATTCTTCCTGGGCCGTCTGGAAATGAACCTGAGCAATATGTCACCTTTGTGAGCTTAGATACTCCCTGGGCTCTAAGATATCTGGGTTTGCCACATGATAGCTGTTGGCCAGCTGTTAAACAGGCACAGAGACAAAACTTAGAACATAGAATAGAACATAGAACATAGAATAAACCAGGTTGGAAGAGACCTTCAAGATCATCGCGTCCAACCCATCAACCAATCCAACACCGCCCAAACATCTAACCCACGGCACCAAGCACCCCGTCAAGTCTTCTCCTAAAAACCTCCAGTGATGGTGACTCCACCACCTCCCCAGGCAGCCCATTGCAATGGGCAATCACTCCTCCTTATCCCATGTCTGTCACCACTCTTCTCTATTTTCTAAAATCTTTTGGTTTTGAATGATTCATGCTAATAACTGCCAATCCCATGCTAGTAAACCTTAGAGTGCTGGAAATTCATTTGTAGCCTGCCACCTCCCCCCAAACCATTAGTAATAACAAATTGTAGATGAGGTGCTGATTAATGAAAATAGCAGACCTGTCAATATGAGGGTACTTCTGGCCAATCAGAATTGTTATAGATATCTGAAATGGTCCATTTTATGCCACCTCTTTTCTTTTCTGGTCACAGAGTTATGAGAAGCATGGATATTTGCTTTGGAAAATAAGACTCCTTTTTGGTATCTTTTCTTCATCTGAGCTCCTTACACGCAGATTTTCATCAAAGCCATGGTGTGAATCTGTAATAAACATGCAATAATTTCACCAGATTTGCAGAGCTACTGTTGATAAAGAGACTCTTCATTTGGTTCATTTGTCCCTCATCTGCCTCCCTCCATTGTAGCTCTTTGGTGAGAAAAAGTGCTTTGCCAAAAGCAATACATATATTTTTTTTCAGTGCAGATTGTGATTGGCAGGGTTTTACCCACAAAGATACAGCTGACACATATGCCTTGCCAAAAGAATACATTTATGAAGGACCCAGCTTCAAAGCATTCAGTTGGAACACCTTCTATCTACCCCTCAATCTGTGTTTCAAAGCAATGTGCATTCCTTTGCCAGTACGGTAGTTATTTACAAGCATTATTATGCTGTGCATACAGCCTGATGTCTTGAAGTTGTTCTGAGAATTGTGCTGATGACCTACATAGGAAGGCAACATTTAATTCCAGATTTTTAAATGAGACATGCAATTTATAAAAGTTCAGAATAAAATTACTTTCTGGATCAATGTCAGCAAGGAGATCAGTAAAGCTCCCATTTATCTCTTCCAACACATCCAGAAAAAGAGTGAGAATTAAAGGTTCAAAAGCCTGAGATTTATTATTTTCTGTGCCAAGTGAAGGCTGTCTTCATGTTCAGTGTACAAAAGGCCATTTGGTTGTTGATGAAATTGCTGACTAAAATATCCAGAGCTGACACATTTGTCAGAAGACTGACAAGCTTGTGATTCAATAAAGTTTTCCAGCCTTTCGTTTGACATTCTGGTGGTTGGTTATCATTGTAAATGGGATTGTTAGTGAATTATTTTCAGCCTGTAGCTCATGCAGATATGACTTATTTTATAGCATTGCTATCTCTAAAACCTAAAGCAACATTTTCTTCCCTGCCCCCTGCACTTAAGTGAACTTTGTTTTTAGCAATACTTTGTTTTTAGCTTTGAGAGAATGTACTTTTAAAAACTTGTAACCTCTCAACACTACCACCACCGCCATCACTGTAGGCAGATGAGAGCTAAATCTGCAGGTCATTTCCTAGCATTTCAGATTTTCAGTACGTTCTTGTGAAAGGACAAGTACTTTGTCATGCCCACAGAATGCTCATTACAACCAACAGAAATGTAAGCTTCATGCACATATTTTTCTTCCTATGGTAGGAAGCTAACTTTGACGTCCAACTAATATGAACAGATTTTACTATATTAGCTAAGTAAACATATGTATAGTGGTCTAATCCTTGATACAAGTATTTTTCACATAGTCAAAGCATTTTTTACCTTGACAGTGTACATCATTAGATGCTACTCAAGAGAGCATTGTTGTGCTTTGCTTGAATACATTCAGTCACAATCACAGAAGTGGGGAGAAGGCAGATCCGTGTCTCTGACATTTTCTGTTGAGATGCTGGTTACAGTTTCTTGAGTTACAGAGTTCTTTTATTTTTAAAAGAGTTTCCAAGCTAGCTAATGTGGTAATTTATACTTCATAAAACTGTATTATGAAAGCTAAATTACTCTGTCTTATTTTGCTATAATTTGCATGGTTCTCTGGTTTCCAGGGCTCTATGATGTGGCTTTTTATTCCTAATCAGCGTCATGCAGTATCAGAATGCCTTACAATCTTTATGATTACATGTAGACATTTATAAAAATGTCTAATGGCTATAATCCATGGTAGAGTTACACTACTACACTGTATTGCACCTTTACTTCAATCATCTTGTTACTGACCAGACTACAAAATTAAAGTTGGAACAATGTGAATGTAAACTTTTAGGGTGACCTTTCACTACACTTGAGTCAGAGATGGATGAAAGTTTCAATGCTGATTTTGAACTATGGGTGCATGGGGAAAAGTACGTCTTTGGGAAGCTGTCAGAGAGGACCCTACTACCAAGGCCTACCTTTCCCTAGGATCTGTAATAGATCCCAAGCAAACAAGAAACTGGGAGAACATGAAGATTTGAATAAAATCAGTTCCTTTAATATAAACCATTCCTGTTTCAAGAAATGTTGGCAGGTATAAGTTTGTCTGATTTTGAACATATCCTAGATGGGTTGCTGTCAAGACCCTCCTTAAGACAACACTGATAGGGGTAAGTATAGTCAACCTAGAGCTTTTTGAGACTGTAACATGGGAGAGGA
The DNA here is from genome assembly GCF_014839835.1 of Dryobates pubescens. Taxonomy (NCBI): domain Eukaryota; kingdom Metazoa; phylum Chordata; class Aves; order Piciformes; family Picidae; genus Dryobates; species Dryobates pubescens. Next base: position 23,404,433 of record NC_071620.1, on the reverse strand, counting down.
TCTGTAGGAAGTGCTGTTTATGTGAAACTCCAACTGAACTTTAAGCAGTGATCTTGCTTCATGGTGAATTTTAAACAGAAACTGTCTATTACTACTACTACTCCTCTATTTGCTGTTATAGACAGCACTCACTTTTGTTTACAGCATGTCTAGATAAAAATCTGTTAAAAAAAACCCCAAATTAAAACAAAACAAACAAACTTAAAGCAGACACTTCTTACACTTATGCCCATCTGTTTGACTGACCTGATGCCCTTTGAAAAGCGTGACTTCACTGTCTTTGAGACAAACATATTTGCTAGCCAAAACTGACTTCAGAAAAGTTTGCAAAACACAAGCAACAGAAGCTTTCAGAAGAACCTTCTGTGTGAAAACAGCACCAGTCTTGGCCCATTACATAACAAATTGCATCTGTCACTTTGCTGAAGATGCTGTCATTCTGATGTCTCCTTTCTATGGTCTTTGAGCTTGGGATGGAGTTCATAATGAGCCTGTGGGACAGAGAATGATGATAGCCTTCTTTGTAGACACCAGCAGTTTTGCTAATGATCATCCCTGTTCTCAGAGTTCAGAATGTAATTCTACTGTACGTTCTGTCCTAATAGAAAGAAAACAGCTTCTATTTCCTCTTGTTTGTCCCTAGCAAAAAGAGGTTGCTTTTATCTTGGGAATGGTTAGCATCTACCTCAGGCATCTAAGACTCAAACCAATTTCATCTTCCACCACCCCGAGATGATGCTTTTGTGTCTGTTGGAGATGATGTCTTCACCTCAGATTTTGTTGTTATTGTTATTTATTTCTGTTTCTGACATAGCTCCTCTGGATGTGTCTTGGAGCTTTGCCTATGCCAAAGAACTTGGGCTGTTATGAAATGAGTCTTTACAGCTGATACAGTAGTAAATGGTCTTTTCTATGTTGAATTAACCTGGATTCTAGCTCCCTATAAATTCTTTACTTACAATTTGGATGTGTCTTCCACTGATTTAGTCTCTTATCTCTTTATGTTAAGCATCTACAAAAAAAAAGGGGGGGGGGGGGGGGAGGGGGCAAAAGGCTCCTCCAAATTTGTTGGTTTGAATTCCATCCTCATATTTCAAGGAACAATTTGAAAATTTCAGGTGGTTTGACTTCCCCCAACTCTGGAAGCAGTTACAAGATTTGAAAGATTCAGATCTAATATGTATTTATTCATACTAAACTGTCTACAGAAAAGTTTAAAGTTTCATCTCCTCTCTGATGAGGAAAGGCACCAGAAATAGAAACACTGTGATAATATTGTAGAAGGTTTAGTCTTGTCTTCACACTGCAATTTCAGTCTGCTGCCACAAATGCTAAGCAGCTTTCTGAATTATGTCAAGTAGAATGCTGCTATCCTGCAATAAGACAAAATGAATTTCTTTCACTTGCTCGGTTATATGCCAAATGCTTGACGTCAGTTATTGTTCTTTCTCCATAATTTTCTGGCTCTCTGTGGCGTTGCAAAAGGCTGATTTGCATATCTAGTAAACTACAACAGATTTGTGAATCTGTTGTGCTTCATATCATTAGCAAGAAAGTTAGTTTTGTACTTATTCTAGGATGTCATGCACAGAAAACAGCATTTTGTTGGAATTATATGTGAATGAATAGTAGCTGAAACAGATGCATACACTCATTGTTTCTTAGCCCTGTTTCCTATTGTACTACAGGTGGCAATACCATTCCTGATGATGCTCTGCCCTGCTAGTTAAACAATTCTCAGAGTTAGCTAATGACATGGTTTTGTTTCTAATGAGTATTAGCAGACAATAAGTGTTCTTGAGCCTTTTGAAGGCAAAGCATGAATTACAAAATTCTCACTTTAATAATTTTTTTAACCTAACAGTATGTGGTACTCCTGTGTGAGAACAATAATTTCTCTCACTTAAGTATAATTTTTTCAACTTCTGTTTATATGAATATTAAAGGAATGCTTAGTAATCAAGAGATGATACACATTCATTTAATTGATGTAGTAATTTTATTAAAAGTTTCAGTAGCATTTAAAATGTTTCCTTACTCATGTTAGGCTTATCAATATTAGTACATGTCATTAGGGGACTGTGAGCTTCTTATAAACGGCTTTTTTTATGGTGTTAACCTGTGTTAGTTCATTGAATGAATACATTTCAGCCTCTGAAGGTTTTGTTGCTAAATCCTTTCCACTTCTCTTCCCCCCCCCCCCTTTCTTTGTAAAATTAGTGGATTACAGGTAGTCTCTGTGGAAAACACATGACCATCTGTTGCAGTTTCACATGCTTTTCTGGAGAGGTATATGTGTATCCCATATCCTCGCAAAACCTACCTTTTGTGATTTAAGAGATTACTTTTTACTTGACTACTATGACATCCATCACATCATAAGCAATCACACCAGAATAAAAGTTTGTTGAGATTCACATTAGGAGTTTCATTTTGAAAGTAGCCATAGTCTTCATTTTTATAACTACAGCTTTGTGAGCAGAGATGAAATTGTCAAGACCCCAAATAAAATCATACTTATAGTCTTCAATATGCTGAAGATAGTTCTTGATATATCCTTTGGGAAACCCCAACAAAATACTTTGCCTTGTTTATGTCTGCCAAGTTGTAGCAAAGGTGAATGCTTTAGCTGGTCATTGCTTTAGCTGGTCATTGGCAGCTGGATACCACTATAAAAAAAAACACAAACAAAAAACCCACAAATTGTTATGCACATCCTGAATTAATGCAGTGACATCCTGACTCCGAGTTTTATTTGCATGTTAAATACAAAGGCCTGACTGCTAACTGACCTGAATTTTAACTGATAGAGGAATGTGTGCGTGTAGAGGTTCAGATGTCTGTAAAACTCACTAGTGTCAAAATCATCTAAGATATTTTCACAATCCAGGAGAGCACTGAGGCACCTAGCTGGCCTCCACATGTCCAGGTTTAAGCTTCCTATATAAATTTTAGCCACTGATTTTGGTGAAACCTTCCAAACAGTGAAGGGACTGGGCTAATGAAGTGGAGAGAAGAAATAAATTCTCCATATAGTATGTTGCTCCATTGTGTTCTGTGTGATGTAAACAATTACATAGATTTGATTTTTAATACCTTATCAACTGTCTGCCTCAATCTTTCATGTATTAGAGATGGTCTGGATAGTTCTGATAACAAAATCTTGATAACTTTAAATCTTTACTTGAACCTCAAATCAAATGTTAATTGGTGTTGGAGTACTTTTGATTTATGTAGTCTGCCACATCTCTTCCAAATCAGGTGCTGCACTACAGAATGCACAGCTTTTCTGTTGCTTAACCAGGCACAAGAGATACTTGAATTTCTACAGGCAAATCTTTCTTTAGTGGACTTCTGTTTTCTTTTGCAAGCCTAAATTTTGTGTACTTTAAAGTCATGAAAACCAGGCAAAAGTTAAGAGTTTTGTTGTTTAAATATAATATAGAAGGATTTTTGAAAATCCTAATTAAAAACAGTATAATGCAGTAATGTTTATAGAAGTGGAGTAAAAATATGCCCTCAAAGATGCTGACTTGGTCTAGTGGGAGGTGTCCCTGCCCATGGCAAGGGGCTTAGAATGAGATCATAGAATCACCAGAGTTGGAAATGGCCCCTAAAGGTCATCCAGTTTAATCCTCCTGCCTCCCCAACAACCAGCCTTCATCTCCCCAAAGCAACTATAGCTCCCCTCCACCCCTCAAAGTAGCCCCTGCTCCCTCTACCCTGCCTAAACAGCTCCACCACCACCATTTTTGTATCTATCCCAGAGCCAGGACCCTCAACCAGCCAAGATACCATGCAAAGGAGCTCAGCCCCAGTAAGGAGGCTCAGCCAGCACCCACAAATGATATTTGAGGAACCACCAATACTCTTTCTATCTAACCGGGGGGCCACCAGGCCCCCCGGCCTTTTGTCCCCATCACCATCACCCAGTGTGGACCACAGGGACTCACCAGTGATGAGAGGAGGACTCCTCAGCCCATAATGGGCTCAGCTTGGGGCTTCTGCCTTTCCTGGGGGGGATTAAAAAGGGGAGTGGGTGGGGAGGGCCAAGTGGCCACACCTGGGATGGGAGGAGACTCCAACAGAGCCCGAGTGCTCTAGCATTTGAGGGAGAAAAGGGGGAAAATGGGGCAGGTGGAGTGGAAAAGGGGCAGATATGGTGGGAAAGAGGAGGTGGCATTGGAATAGGTTGCCCAGGGAGCTGATGGAGTCAGCATCCATGAAGGTGTTCAAGAAATATGTGGATGTGGCACTTTGATATGGTTTAATAGTTGTTGGGTTGACAGTTGGCTTCAATGATCTTAGAGGTCTTTTCCAAGCAAAACAATTCTATTGTTCTATAATAGTAAAGCATTTCTTTGAAAGGAAGCATGTGTCTTGGAGAAATTCAAAGGTATATATTAATAAATTGGTATCATTATGTAGGATCACATGCTGATGTTGATTAGAAGGGACCTGTGAAGATCACCTGGTCCAGCCATCACCCAAAGAATGGAAAACTGAGATGAAGTTGATTTTTAATCTCTTTTCCTAATTGAGATTTGAGTACCTCCAGGGGTGGAGATTCCACATCCTCTCTGTGCAAGTGTGCTTGTCTGTGATTAACCTCATGGTGAAGAAATTTAGTACTTGATCAGTTCTCTCAGGCTGTGCTTGGATGCCATGTGCTTCAACTCCACACATATCTCAGCGATCATCCATTGGACTTGCTTCAGTATTCTAGTGTCTGTCTTGACCTAAGTATGCCAAAATAGAATCATAGAATAGCTTGGGTTGGAAGGGACATTTAAGAGCATCTAGTTCAAATGCCCTGCCATGGGTAGGGACACCTTCCACTAGACCATGTTGTGCAAGGCCCTGTCCAACCTGGCCTTGAACACCTCCAAGGATGTGGCATTCACAATCTCCCTGGGCAACCTGTCCCAGTGTCTTGCCACTTGGTGTTGAGGCACACATAAGGGCTCACTTCTTTTGTGTTCATTACTGCAGTGCTGTTGCTACACCTCTCTTCCTGAAGCTGTTAGTATGTGAACTGGTGAAATTGAATCAGATATGGCAGCATATGCTGGGGTCTCAATTCTTACTTCAGTACACACTCTCATTCCATGCAGAATACAATATCCACACAAGGAGTTTGTATCCAGCAACTGAAGTGTATTCATGTCAACAGCTTTCTAGTTTAAGTAAACCCTAAGGTGCTGCAAATGCAAACAGGTTATTCTGTGGCTAGCACTGCAATCAAAACAGCACAAGACTTTGTCCTGGTTTGGATAGGGTTAGTGCAGATAGGTTGTGTGTAACTTTATATTAGATTAGGTACTTCTAACTAGTTACAGTATCACAGTATAACTGAGGTTGGAAGAGACCCCAAGGATCATCAAGTCCAACCTATCTCATTAGACCTCACGGCTAGACCATGGCACCAAGTGCCACGTCCAATCTCCTCTTGAACACCTCCAGGGACGGCGACTCCACCACCTCCCTGGGCAGCCCATTCCAATGACGAACGACTTGTTCAGTGAAGAACTTTCTCCTCACTTCGAGTCTAAACCTCCCCTGGCACAGCTTGAGACTGTGCTAGTTGTTGCTGTTGCATACTCCTCTTCCACAGTGAGTGACCTTTTTTCAATTTAGTACCTTCTTGAAAAAAAGGTAAGGTACTTTTGAAAAGGTGATCTTAATCTTCAGTAGTTCTGTTGTACTGGGCATTGGTCACAGCTATTCCAAAATAAAGCTGTGCAGAAAAGCTCTTTATTTCAAATAGTACATTCAAGAAAATTGGTGAGGTGTCTGTGCCATTTTGCACCTATGTTCTGAATTAAGCCCAAACCAACTTGATTTGTAAATGGTAGGGGTATTCCAAAATTAATAGGAAGAGGCAACTCTTCAACCAGCCTTTTTGCTGTCCCTTTTGTTCTGTACTATAACCACCACCAAAAGGGCAGCTGAAGATTTGAGTTGTATTGTTTAGGTGATGCACAAGAAGTGGAGTAATCAGCATGCATGAGGAAGCTTTCATTGAAGCATCTGTACTCAAGTAATCCTGCACCAGAAAACCTGATATATGTTAAACAAGATTCCGGCAAGTTTAAATTGTGAGGTTTTTTCAGATCACTGTATGACACAGCTAAGGAAGGACTGAACTGTTCTAAAGCACTTTAGCTGATGATGAATGTGAGCAACCCTCATAACTGCATATCCAGTAATGTATCACACTATCTTAGGTCTACCTGTTCATTTTTGCTTCTGTTTGTGTTGACTGGTGGAACTAATTATAACTTATGTGGTATCATACTGTCATCTTTGTAAGGGTTATGGTCAGGACTGAAACTCTCTTGCATCCCCACCCAGTAAGTGCAATAATGCCTCAGTCAAGAGAGTTGAACAGATAGCTGCAGTCTAGTCCAGTAAGACAGAAGTCATGTCAGTTAGCAAGGTACAGCTCTTCGCTATGAAATGTGTCTTCTCAGAAAAGGGATTTGAAATACTTTTACCTTGCTCAATTATTATTTTTTCTTTGTTAAAGTATTCAGAAACTAAAAATGTAATTTCTCACATTTGCATCTAGTCTTACCCTAAAATCCAATGTGTTCTGTTCAGGTGAGTTTTATGCCCAGGTTTTCCCAATGATCACAGGAGGCAGAATTGTTGTGCTATGCCTATTTTAGAACTTAGTGTCAGTCCTGAAAATCTGATTCTATGATTTATTTTTATTACAGCCACTGGTGCTCTAATCATCACTAACTTACTAAATAAATTACTTTCTTAGTTAATGTTTTAAGGTCTTAGTCTTCACATAATTTATACTAGAAGTGAGCTAGCAGGTTTCCACCCCTTAAACTCCTTGTTCATTCAGTTCTACTTGGTGGTGATTTATTTGAATTTTAGCTTAATTTGCCTGATTGACTATTTTCCCGAGCATGGCTTTATAGAGAACAATGTTGCCTGTATGAAGCGTATCTGTAAATGTCACAGAATAGATGTGATTCATAAACATTTTAACAGCCAGGGTCCACCAAATAGTACTTGATAAGATAACAGAAATTATATGGTATAGATCTTTGGAAACAAAGATATTCACACCCTTTAAAGTTTGCTGGAACTCTATTTTTAGAGAGAATCTAAGTCCAGTATAACTACAGTCATACTTCAGAAAACATTACTGTAAGTGAAATGTGAACGAGCTGTCCAAGACTTAAGTGTATCTGCCTTATCCACTTATTAACTGACTCCCCAAAGACAACCAAAATGGCTTTTAAACCTCAAAAATATGACTTTTATTAGAAAATTGCTTAGGAAGAACTCTGTTTCTAAATAGAAGGAGAAAATGTGAATAGGCAGGACAGGTTAAAAATAAGAATTCATAAATAACTCTTCTTGCCTGTTGTGCAATCCCTTCTTTTGAGCTTTGCTTCTGCCTCATGCCAGCTTCAAAAATAAAGTGTTGGCTGGAGCAAAGTATTATGGGGCTAGAACTGTAATCAGATTGTAACATGAGAAGCTTCCTGTTCCAGTTGCTGCTTTGGGGTTCTAGGTTTTGAGTGCTGGCTCTTTTCTGCAGGCATGGTGGTGATACAGGTGGCAGTTGGATAGCACACTGGTGATGGTTTTCTGTTTCATGCTATTTCCACCCCCCCCCACCCCCCCCCTTTTCCTTCATTTCACTGAGATTTTTCTGCAAGTAGACTAAGCTAAGGTCATTGTGCATTAAGATTATATTATCTCTGTTAAACTTGTATCTTCTCTCAACCCAAAGCTTTTGTGTGTGTGTGCAGTGCTTCCCCTCACTTCTGTGTTGGGGGGAAACAGGCAGGTGAACTTGTTACAGTGGGTCACATCTTATGGAGCCTTTTTATTTTTGTGTCAAAGATCTCTAATTCTTCACAGCTCTTCTTGCTTGCTGTAATATTGTACTCGCTTTGTTTTCTATAAGCTGTCCTTTGGATCCTGGAGACCATTGTCCCTGAATAGTCCATTGTTTCCTTCTGGGTTCCTCTGAGACCAGTCACTTATTTTTAAGTTAATTTGTCCACAATGTAAGGGAAACAAGTGTGGTGTCCACCATAATGAAATTATTAGCATATGAGATTTCTTTGATACAGTGTGATGCTGTAAATGCCTTGGGTTTATTCTATTAATATTACAGATCAAACATATTAAAACAGTAAGGTTTGTTTTATTTTTGACCAACAAATAAATGATTGCAACATTTGTCATCTCTGATAAATACACTGCACTAGACTTTCAAATGTGATTAGTTTAGTATCACCTTTACTATTTTTGTTACAGTTCAGTTTCAAAGTGTTTCAATTGATTGACTTTTATCTGGGATGCCTGTGTAACCAGCCTTGTTCCCTACTGTACAAAGTTACTAGAAGGTATCTTGCACAAACTTGTACATTTGTAGACAGTGTCATTCCAGGTTTAGTTATTTTCACTTCAGTTTTTTTCTTATGTGCACTTCTTCTGAACAGCACATTTGTAACAAAAATCCGGAGGACAAATGTGGTTAAAATCTGTATTAAATCAAATATGAACTCTTATCATACATCTCAAGGTGAGTTCTCAAAGGTAGTCCTCAAAACCCCATGGTGAAGATTATTAAAGATATGCAAATTGCCTAACATATAGAGCAAAATTGGGATATAACTGTGGACAGCTAGTGCTAAAAAAGGAGAAAACTGTAATTAGCAGCTTTAGAAAACCCAATAAATTATCTAAAAGCTGACCCTGAAGTCTGCTACAGGGCTTCATAATCTCTTTCTTAAAATGTTTATGCTTCTTTTCATATGATCTGGGAGTGGCTACTATGTACTAAGGCATATGTGTATAACCTAATAAGAAATGGAAAGACAGATTAGAGAGTGTTTGCCCTTTGTTGCCCTTATATTTGGATCAGCGTAATAAAGTCATACCTGGCTGAGTCACAGCACTGTCTTCAGCATTATTTTAGAAAGCTCCATGCAGAGAACGAAACTGGACACAACAAACAGTATTTTTCTGAAAACTACTGTTACATTTTCAATATCAATGAAATCTTAAGGTCAATAAGTTTGATTTGAACCTTTGTTTCAGGCAGCAAGCATGTGCACAGAGAATGTGGAATGCTGGTTATTTTTTGCTTTAGAGGTGGTGCCCTCCTTCTTAATTTTTCCCTCCTGACAGTTTCAAATGAGCCATTGTAGTGGGGAGCTGACCTCTTACTAGAATATCTCATATGATAACAACTACAGTGAAACTTGACTTCAGTCATTAGCATTCAACATATGATTCCTTGTAAGGTAAAGTTTCTTGGTTTTTGTGGGCAATATGGAACGTTTGTTTTACATATACAGCTGCTGAGCTGTTCAAATTGACTCTGTGTATTTTCATTTATCATTGAAAACACGCCACATTTGGGCATATAAATTCATTGGCATTGTTTATTGCACACAGGTATTGCCCTGACATAGTGTGTTAACAGTTTGTATTTTCTACTTGTGAGACTATGAGATACAAGCACACTGGTTTTAATCGTACCTGAACTATGGCAGGTTGACTGTTTCATATTGGCATATTTCTGTATGTAAAGAGTTATCATTTTGATAGATCTGTATATCAGTCAGGACTGGGATACTTTTTTCCTACCATTATATCTAAGGATACATAAAACAATCTTGGGTACACTGCATTTTTCAAAGTACAATCTCTTACTGTTTGCTTGCGCCGCCTTAAAAGTAAAATAAAACAATGTGCCTCAAGGTGATATGTGACCATTATCTGACCGGGTTTTGTAACATGTTTTGTTGTAACATGATTCTCCTAGTGCCCTGCAGGCTAAAAGTACACACATCACATGGGATCTGTGGGTAAATGTTTCCAAGATCAAATATTCTCAGCTGGAAACACCCTACAACAGGTCCTGGCACAGTGAGGTTGTGTGACCTAGCCAATCAAGTTTGTCAGAGTACAGGGGAAAGAATAAGTCCTTCCATAGAGATCTATCATACCATACAGGGATATAGATAAAGGCAATATTAACTCTGATTTGTGTATACAAAGAATAGGCAACTAGCAAAATTTAGAGGGGCCTAGTGTAATGGTGTTACAGTTTAACATTGGCCAGCCACTCTCATTCCTTCCTGGTGGGGTGAGGGAGAGAACTGAAAGGGTAAAAGTTAGAGAATTTGTGGGTTGAGATAAAGTCAATTGAATAGGTAAAGTAAAAGATGCATACACAAGAAAGTCAGAACAGGGAATTCATTCACCACTTACCACTGGCAGGTAGATGTTCAGCCATCTCCAGAAAAGCAGGGCTTCATTACCCATAGAGGTTACTTGGGGAGAGAAACTCCGTCACTCTAAATATCATCCTCTTCCTCCTTCTTCCCTCATTTTGCTGAGTAGGACATTATATGATCTGGAATATCCCTTAGGTCAGTTGGAGTCATCTGTCCTAGCTGTGCCCCTTCCCATTTTTTTTGTGCAACCCAAGCCTACTCACTGGGAGGGCAGTATGAGAATCTGAGAAGGCCATACTGTACCATCAGCTCAGCAGTAGTGAAACACTCCTGTGTTATCAACACTGTTTTTAGCACATATCCAAAATATAGTCTCTTATGAGCTACTGTGAAGAAATATATATTTTTCCAGATAATATCAGCAAAATTTCCTAGTATCAGGAAGTCTACCCTGTTCTCCATCAGTGGTTTTATGGTATTCAACTGAAATTAGAGCTGTGGTGGATTAATATAATCTAGGTTGACAGAACTATTTAACCAAAACAAAACTAAACAAGAAAATCAACAAAACCAGACAGCCCCCTCCTTCCCCCTTGAAAACCAAACCCCGAAGAAAGAAGCAAAAAAACCCCAACAAAACAAAAGGAGAAAAAGAAACTATCAAAAGTGTATCATTGCATACAGATGGACTTAAAATATGTCATTTAGTAGCTTACAAAATTGTCCTTGGTAAAGCTTGGTAAAGCACAAAACTTTAGTAGAAACTTAGGCATTCTCAAGGTCTTAATTGAATAAACCATGCATTGTTTAAGATTCCAGTACCTAATACCAGAAAACTGTTTCAAACTACTTGCCATCATCTGAAGAAAGCATAGGCAACCAGACTTCCGATGGAAGTTATATCCAAGTAGGATTTTTCTCCTAACAAAGACCATCCTGACTATCTCCTTCTTCTATCTTCCCATTTTCCAGAGAGAGCACATATTGAGCTAAACATCATTGAAAGATCAGAGAATAATCTAGGAATGTTGTAAAGGGAGTCATCAGGTAAAAAACACTCTTTAGAGCCATTCTAATGTATTATAATTCTTTCTTACCTTTCACAAATTAGTTTAACACTGTTTCTGAATAGGATTGCTCTGATAGGTACATTTTATAGGCTGATGATCAGTAAATGAGCATTTAATTCATGGATCTCAATAAAGTGGCTCTCTTATTAAAATATTTTATCTGTTTTATAAGTGAGACAATTAAAGTGTGAAGGAGTTATGCAGTAAATCACCAGCAGTGTTAAGAAGGGGACAACAAAGCCCCCTTGATTCTCAAAATAATGCCCTGGCCACTGGCCTATGAATTAATTATAATAGAAACTGTGTCCTGAGTAAAATTTATGTGAACCATAAAGGAAAAGAGCTTTGTAATACCCAAGAATTTCCTCCTGCCTCCCTTTCAAATTCTTTCACTTTCACTGTGTGGAAATAGTACTCCCGATAGTTTTCAAATGCTCTGCTCTTTACTTCAATTGTGGAGCAAAATAATGTGACTTTAATTATAAGACTAGTTGTGAACTGTGGGTTTCAAATTCAGAGCATCATGTGCTTCCAGACATTATCCTGGTGGATTGCTGTGAATTGAAGAAGTTGTTTGCAGTAAATTTGACTACTCCTTCACAATAAGTCTACTATATGGCTTCCAGCAAACTGCTGTAAGGATTCCCTGACCTAGTGTTCATAACTCTTGTTTCACTGAGTAGGATGAGATTTTCTTCCATTAGGTTGCCTAAACCTTTTTTGAACTCAGTTGTAATATTCTAGAAAATGCTAAAGTAGCAGGCTGTTTGATTACACTATTAAAAGAATACTTAGTTCTATTAACTTTAGCCCAATGCCTGATATTGTTAATTTGGTGACATAGCACTTCGATTATCAGACACGAGTAGTCACTCCTTATTCACCCGCTGCATGCTGCTCTTTGTTTTACGGATTTCTATTGTATCATTTCTATCATTCCTTTTCCTCTCTGTAGCATCTAATTGTGTTCTTTTGGTTTTGTTGTGGTTTTTTTGTTGTGTTAACATTCTTTCTTTTTCTAGTGGCAGTGTGTTTGAGAAATTCAGAAGAGCAGAGAATTCTGGATTTGAGCATGTTATTGATACAAACTATGGTGTAATTATCTCTGTTTTGTTTCCTAATGTACAATAGTCTTTCTGGTCACCAGTGAGCATTTTGCCACCTGTTTCCACAGAAATAACTGCAATGACTATAAGACCTCTTTCTTGAGAGTAGTAAGCTTATTTTTTACTGGGTATGCAATCAGGGTTGCTCATGACATGTATTTACTGTCACTGAATTTCATCCACTATTCTAGTGCCTGGCTGCTCATCATCATGAGATCCTTCTGCACCTGCTTCCAAATTAACTAATGTTTAGAGTATAAAGGAAATGTTAGGTACAAGTAAACCATTTACTCTTAAATACAAAGGTCATGCATATTGTAGTGTGTGCTTTCATGTAAGACTTCCTACAAAACTTTTTGGATGTGGGCAGAGTTCTTTAGCTCTCACTACTGCTGCATAAGGTACCAATTTTTATTTAGTTTTGCTAAAGTATGGCTCTTTCTGGACCTCTCTAATGGTCATCACAGAGAGGTTTGATGCTCTGGTGTGAGAAACTTTGACAAGCATACTTCATATACTGGCCACCAGGTGAGATATCTTGTTTTGGGTATTTGAGTATTAGAACAATGCGCAAATGCGTGAAATGCGTGTAAGCAAGGTGATGGACCTTGCTGGCTCCCACCTTTGCTTGAATAACAAGGGAAGCAATCACATGTCAGGCACCAGAAATGAAAGTGAAATGCATCATGACAACACAGAAAAAAAGAAAACAATGGTATATGAAGTAAATGTCAGTAGCCCTACTGACAGAGCCCTACTGAAGAGCCCTACTTTGGGGAAACTGATAAAGCCATACAAGTGTCATGTCTCACAAGCTCTTTACTAAAGGAGTTTTGATATTGCTACTGACTATACAAACATCACATTTTTAGAAAACAGGTGTAAGACATGCTTTCAAGACCATCCAGATTTTGCACACAGTTCGTGCATGTGAACTGCTTATACAGGGGCTGCTGTGTGGGGATTCTGCTATCTGCCTAGTCATAGATTTGTGTGCTTTTAAATGCCTTCTGATATCCTACTTAATTACAGCTGACTGAGCAGAAGGCCTCCCACAGACCCTGCATCACATTTGCCTCACCCACCTAGAGGTTGTGGGTTTCTAAATTGCTTCCTTCATGTTTTTGTGAATGACTGCAGAGACTGAATGGTTATAATGGGACACTTGAAAAATAAATATTTGAAACCCTAGCTAATTGCACAGGAAATTTACAGAGGCAAAGTTTGATGACTCCACAGTAACTGCAAAACAGAATTCAGGGGAAAATTTTAATACAGGGAACCAGTTCTGTGTTAAAGTGGATATTTCATTTACATGAAGCATTCTCTATATGTCAGAAATTGTTTGCTTTAGCTAATGTAATCTTTTTCCTTATATTCTCCAAAAGACATTACAATTTGCTTTGGTAATTTTCCTCCCCATCCTAGGGAGCAGTATTTCTTCTTTGCTGTGAAGAAGGACAACAGTCCAGGAAGGAAAATAGCCTGGGCAGAAACTGACTGGAATTTAATATGTAAGTCTTGTGAATTTTCATAGTGGTTGTTCCCCTTCGGGCATGATGCAAAATCTTCCCACAACTGCCATTACAAAATAATCCCTTCAGATTTATTTCTCATTGTGTACATGTAGAAAACACATAGCTTTGAAGATTCAACATGTTGCTGTCCAGAAGAGTACAAAAAAACTAAACCACTTTGGTGGCTCTGCTCCATTTGCAGAGGGCTACCATACGTGAGATTTCAGGGGTCAGGGGCTTTTTTGACATTTTTCCCAACTTCCTGAGAGGTGATAACTGGTTACCCTTCTCAGCAGTTAGTCAGAAGGCTTTGTTTGTAAACTTCTTAACCAGACAAAACATTAGTTCTGTATTACAGTTTATTGGATGTAGTGTGTTCCCTCAGTTACTGTTAATGAACAAATAAGGTATCATTACAGAAAATATTGTGTCTGAAGTTACCTCAACTATCTGTCCTCAGTCACTTCAGCTGTGGTAGTATGTCTTACAAGCACAAAAATTGTCACAGAACTATCAAAACTACCTTTTATTTTTATTTAATCAGTCTCTGCACAGCACAAACCATGTGATTGTTGTATGAAACCAAATAACAGAGAACCTGCAATATGTCTTCTATAAAGCCTAGTGATGTGACAGTTTTAGGCTGTGCCTTTAAGGAGGGGACAGCCTCTGAACACTCTAGCTGAATGTTTTGGTGCAAAGAGGAAAACAAAGATAATTCTAAACAAATGTCATTGGTAGATGGGTAACAATGTAACTTTAAGGATTTTTAGTTTTAGCTCAGTCTGTTCAGCTGTTTTCTGTGTTGTGCAGCTGCTGTCTTTCTTCTGTTCTTGGTGGTACTGACCTTGGACTAATGAGATAAGAAACTAATTCTTTTCTTCCCTTACTTAACAACTGCTTTGAACTAACAGAATTTTTCTTAATATCCATTTTTCTCTCTAATCCTTTTTGGAAAAAAGGGAGTAAGGGGGGACCCCTCCTCTCAAAGGAGGGAGCTTTCTGTGTTACGTTCTTTCCTGTATATTTTTGTATAAACTGTATATATATTCATTGCATTTCATTCTGCTTGTAAATACAGCCCTTTCCCATTTTGCTTCTCTGAGTTAGCTGTGGCTTGTGTGGGGGGGAAGAATTGAACCTTTCTCACTACCACAAATGATTATCCTGCTCTGGCAGGGGACTCAGACTAGATGATCTCTTTCAGGTCCCTTCCAGCCCCTAACATTCTGTGATTTTAGTTTACAAACAGTGGTGAAAGAAGAACTTGCAAAAGGAAGACTGTTGCACTGCTCTGTTGCAGAAACTGTGTAGCATAGGTAGGAGAGCTTCATTTAAGTTTCCTCCTTGTCCAAATATTTATGCAGAACTCCTAAATACAGCATTAGTTTGCATTTTCATAGAATGGTTTGGGTTGGAAGTGACCTTGAAAGGGCTAGTCCAACAGCTTCTGCAGTAAGCAGTGATAGATCACATCTGTAGGTTGTTTGTCCACTGATGTTACTTTGTCATAAAAAGTCACACAGAAAGCCACTTTCATAGAGCCTTCCCTTCAAGAAAGAATTTCAGTAAATGGTTAGCATCTTTTTCAATATAACGAACTGAAAGTTAAGTTTCAAATCAGGTTTTCCCTCCCTCCTGCCCTGTGACCCTTGGTAAGCAGGCATGAACTGCTAGATACATTTTACGGAGGAGAAAGTTGGAGTACTGAGAGATTCAAGTTCCCAGAAAATCAGTCATGAAGTTAAAATTAGACTTACTCTGAAATTGTTTGTTCACTTTATAATAAATGTTAAGATTAGTATTTAATGGTAATTAATACTAATTAATACAGCAAAGAATAGCAACAGCTACTCCAGCATCTTCAAAAATATTTATCATCAACAGTAACAGAAATTATAATTCTAGTATGTTTGCTCATTCTTTCCTTGTGCCTTTAACTGAAGCTGCAGAGTGTGGAGAAGGGAAATAGTATTACTACTGTTTCAGCAAGGAAATTGTGACAGGTGTCCATCTTTCTTATATCAGTAGCTTAGTGCTAAAAACACAGCTGGAAGAAGCACGTTCTAAAGTAAAAGCGGCAACCATCAGAGCTTTGTCAACAGTGAAAATAACATAAATGTTTTCCTTTCATAGCATGGGGGGATGTATATGTACTTGCTTTTTCAACTAGCAAAATATCTGAAGGGAAAAAATTTGTAATGAAACAGCACAAAATTCTGCTTCAAGAACATCTGACATGTTTGTTGAGAGTATTTTAGAAACACACTATTCTTGTAAATGAGAGGTTAACTTCTCAACCATCTAAAAATGTTCATTAGAAATTATGATACACACCACAAAGCAGAACAATTTTAGGATGCATAAAGTAAAAGAAGTTAGAGGTGTGAGCAAATACTATTGCCACTGAACTCAGGAAGTCAAACTCCTGGTTCAAAAAAGAATATTTTACTTTGGTTTTCACCTGTAGAGACTGATTAAAAATAAGCATTAAGGCTCAACTGTATATGAACCAGCTTAAATTCAAAACTGGACGATATACCTATTATCTAAGTGGAAAGTTGCACCCAGGAGATCTGTTCTCTCTGAACTGGGTTCTGGTAGGACTGTGTGCTTGTCCACTGGCTGCCTGTTACTGGAAAGCCCCTCATCTGCCTCAGTCTAGAGCTCAGCACTTACAATGCTGCTGCTGAGACCACACTGACATTGAATCAGCCAATGCAAATATTTGATTTAAAAATAAATTATGTGCTTTTTAACACAGTGTACCCTTATGTTATAAATTAATGCCCCGTGCAAACTTGCAAGGGCTAGAAGTATAAATGGATTTCTAAAGTCTTTGAATTCATAAAGAATAACTCAGTTGCAGACTAAAAATACCCATCTGCTTTGGATGCAGACTCAGAAGGCCCATTTCTGACTACTGAGAGGATATACATGGGCTTTCTTTCAAAGCAGGCTCCAAATATCTTTCAGCTAGCAACTTTTGGAGGGGAGGATCAGGGTTAGCAGACTGATGTCTCAGTATTACACTTGTTCTTGTGCTTCCTAAGTCCCTTGCTGCTTGGCCTCTGACATCGCAGTCCCCAAATGTGTTTCTGTGCTGTTTCTGGCAGGGACTGAGATAAGTACCCCGCAGCAGAGAATAAGATGTAGACCTGCCAGTCAGGTTTTGATAGGCGCAATAAAACCAGAGCCTCAGCTGCTCAGCTTCTCAACCTTTTAAAATGAGCCCTCAGGGAGAGGCTTTGGTGATGTGTAAAGAGATCAGTGATGCAGAGCATGGCATTTGATTTGATCCTCAAGTCCTGGTGCCTTCATTTACAGGTTTGTGACCTGGTGTATTGCTGTCCTGTGCTAGACTGGTGAGTTATGATGCCATTTCTTGTGTGGAAGTGTATGAAACAACGTAGTCACTACAGACTTCATACTTGCTAGCCATAAATATAAGCAGCACATAACTGGATAAATAAATTTGTAGTGAATTGTGTATGTCCCAGTGCTGGCTAGTGCTAAGTATTATGGGTGTTGAAGTTCAGATTGTAATGAGAGGCTTCCTGTTCAGGTTGCTGCTTTTGGGTTCTGGGTTTGGAGTGTTTGCTCTCTTCCATGAGGATGGGAGTTGGTTAGTTCAGTGGTTTTCTGCTTTGTGCTGCTGCTTTTTGTATTTCATTTGACTTTTCCTGCAAATAGGCTAAGCTAAGTAATTATGCATTATAGCATTATCGCATTTGCTCAATAAACTTGTTATCTCAACTCTTTATCTCAAACCACTGGGGTTTTTTTGTATGTTACTTTTCCTTTCACTTCTGTGTTGGAGGGAAACAGGCAACTTAACCCATTATGACTGAATAGAATCAGATCTAAGTCAAACCCAGACAAGGCCTCTCAAAGTTTTAGACATTTGTTGCAAGCATGGAAGGGACATTTGGAAATACATGTAAAAAGAATTATTCTTTGTAATGTCCAGTACTTGAAAACTGTGTGTGAAGTATATAGCCTCACTTACAGAACCCAAGTTTACTGCAGAGGTATATGTCTGCATTTGATTTTGTTTTATGAATTCTTAAGTAGCATACTCTATAATTTAATAGTTAAACAGTGGAGTCATATTTGTTTTTCATAAAACAATCCTCATTTTGTTGCAAAATCAGTCCTTGTTCAGCAGTAGACAGAGAGACCATACTAGTTAAAGAGAACGATGGCAGAAACACATAGAAATGTATTCTCTCGATGTATAGACTTCCAGTGATGTCTGGGGAAATAAAACAGTGGCAGAGCCCCACAAAACTTAGACGCATTTATGCTTTTGTTCAGGATTTCAGGAATCCTGGAGTTTATCATCATTCTGGCCTCAATTTTTCCAGCTGCTGACCACCTGGATACAAACCAATGCAACTGTCTGATGTCCCATACACATACACATTTGTATAAGAACATGTTATGTGTGTACAAAGATAATTTAGATCTAGTCTAGTTTATGCCTAGTCATCTGACATATTTGCATAGCTTTTCCAGAGAGTGAGACCACAGTGCAAGCACACAAAATAAGGGTTTTTATACTTTTAAGTTTTGCACTTTTAAAAACATGGGCTTGCACTTTTGTTGTTTGAATAATTCAAGTAAAAGCAGAATGAAAGGCAAACCCATAAAGAAAAGGTCAGAGACATCAAGAGACACCTTCCTAAGCAACAAGAGGATACTGTCGAAGGGAAAATATATTCAGAGAGATCAGGCATCTTTGAGAGCGAACGACAATGAACTAAGAATATTAGAAGAAAATTAAAGGGAAAACTGCTAAAGGTAGCAAACCCAGCATTTATCAGACCCCCTTCTCCCTCCCCCCCCCCCCCCCCCCCCCCCCCCCCCCCCCCCCCCCCCCCCCCCTCCACCTTATTACTATTTAGGCAAATAAAAGGAGTTCAGAGACAAAAGCTGAGATAGGTTTGACTATCCTTTTTGAAGAAGGAGATGGGAATGAGGATGAGGTTGAAGACCAAAGAGAATTGGGCAGTAATTAAGGC
The DNA here is from genome assembly GCF_014839835.1 of Dryobates pubescens. Classification (NCBI taxonomy): domain Eukaryota; kingdom Metazoa; phylum Chordata; class Aves; order Piciformes; family Picidae; genus Dryobates; species Dryobates pubescens. The sequence goes on along the minus strand of NC_071620.1, from coordinate 23,385,493 downwards.
TAACAGAGAAGAGAACACACGTAAAATGAAATAATGGTAAAAGAGATGGGATTTTTCTTCTTTGATATTTGAGAAGAGTATTTATGATTTTTAAACAGGCTATATAAATAGCACTGAGAGCAGTAGTGAGCTTTAAAAGGACATTAGAACCAATTCAGCTCCTTGACTCACCACTTCAGTGCATTATAAATCTCTGTACAGAAATACATACATGACCTACAGTTGGTTGCTTATTCATTGAATAAGCAGACTGGGGGGGCAAAATCATGGCTCAGTGTTGGGATTGAAGAAAAAGTAAATCACTTTTAAGCCTGCAGCACAGTCTTCTGATAAAGAAACAGACACCCTCATTAAGACGAGGCCTTGGGAAGTACTAGGATAGACAGCAGACAGATAACTGAGACCTGCTGTTGACTTCAGTGGTATAAGAAGCTTTGAAATGCTCAGCCAATGATTCTGCCCTTGTCTCTGAGCTATCTGCTGTGTTGAGTCTCTCCTTCATAGGTGCCATGAGGGTCCATACCTTAGTATGCCACAGCTCAGGTGATGTTACCAGAGAGAAACAGCTCTAGATGATACAGCAGTGATTTGATGAGCCCTTCGTATGTTGCCCTGTTACAAAAAGTTGAAGTGTTTAGACTGGATATTATTTTCTACAGGTCTGCATGAACAGAAAAGGGGAAAAGCTGTGCTTGGACTAGTCATTGTTTAAAGACTTTCAGTCAGTTTGTTCTTGAATAAATGCTTAATTCCAAGTATGCTTAGAAGTAAGGTTTTTGGGAGAAAATCTGAAGAGCAGAGCAAGGGATTACTGGGAAAGCAGGGAGAGAACAGAGCAGGAAGGAAGCTATTGCATGCCACTTTAGGGATTTCATTGGAGAATAAATGCAAAATATAATGCAGTCCTAAATAAGTCTTCATTAATGCACATGGGAAGTTGACAAGACTTTCTTCCTTGACTTTTCATTCATTTGGGAATAAATTTTCATTTGTTTGAAAAGTTTTACTCTGCTGAAGTGTATGGGGTGGGAAGTGGAGGCAGTGCTGTTAAATAAAATGGAACTGACTCCATATAAGGTGTTCTTTGTGAGGATTGCTGGGTATTGGAATAGGTTGTACAGAGAGGCTGTGGAATCTGTGACCCTGGAAGTTTTCAAAACCCTGAGGTATCTGATGTCAATTTGATGTTAACTTTCCCTTGTGGAGGAGGCTGGAACTCCTGAGATGTCTTCCAAGCTGAATGATTCTATAAGTCTGTTGTGTATTCTTTATCAGTCAGGAGAGAAGGAGATGAATAGAAGGTGAGGCCTCATGGTTGTGTCCACAGTGAACTTTGTATGTGGAACTTTAAATGCTACCAAAAACCAGCAACCAGGAAAAAAACAAGCAAAAAACCAACCAAACAAAAAAATACAGAAAACCCAAACAATCATGCACAAAATGAAACAAAGCCAACCAACCAACCAAAGAAAAAAACAAACAAGGGGGAAAAATGGATATGTTACTGTTCTGAGTAGTTCTGATTATTGTTGGCTCACACATTTAAAATAAGTGCAGAATTAAACAACTTTTATTGCTTAGGTTTGTTTTACTCAAATCATAAACTAACTGCAGTCCAGAGAAGTTTGTCTTTGGATAACTTCTGTACAGGCTTGTTACAGCAGCTTAGCAAAATCAAAGCACACAAACTACTGGAAATGTTAATATCACTGCTGGGTAGAGCTGTCCCATTTGTTCAAGGACTCTTTCTTTCCATGAGAACACCAAAAATGCCATGATGAAGTACAGAAATTGGCAGACACAAATGTGGTTAAGAAGCTGTTAAGGGTGGTGACTTAGTAGATTAGCTTGTTAGAGCTGTCTGATTATGTGAAGTGTCACAGATACAGTGACCTTGATTTAAAAGTATACTGTGGTGGTGCATGTCTGTGGTAACTCTTAGCTAGCGGCACACCCATGGAGCAACCACCAGAAGATAATATTAAAATCCTCTGCAAAAGCTTTAGAAAAGGGATTAATAGAAAATAAGGTGTTCCTTGCTGTGTCATGTATAAAGACTCAGATATCACATACAAAATGTCACAGCAGGTAAGACCTGAAGCTGATTTTCTAAAGAGCTGAGTAATTCAGTAAGTGCTTTCCATTTTGAAATGTGTGTCAGTGAAATCACATACTCTCTGGTATTAGTTTTCAGTGCATAGAAAGGTTTTATTATTTATGGTAGGTTAACATATACAAACAACTGGGCTGAGAAGGAAGGATAAGTGTGTGCCCCTGATGGTTCCATAAATCTTACTTCAAATACAGCATCTAGACAGTTTACTGATGAATACTTTGCAACCGGAATGCTGCTTAATTGCATAATGAATTTTTTTGAGGGTTGGTGCATAAGTGCCCCCGTATTTGTCTTGCAATAGGTTCAAAAGTTTTTCTTCCTCCTGTCCATAAATTCCCTGAAAAAGTGTCTCCATGGTTTGTAGCTGCTCCTTTATCTGCTTACCTTTCCTGCCCTGACTAAAGCTACAGCTTTGAATTCGGGGTTCTTAGTGAAAGCTTCATTACTTTTTCCAGTTCAAAGATTTCTTACTGAAAATCATTTTTCTTCTAGAACATGTTTTGATCAGACTCAGCTTTAATGAATTTCTTTAAAGCACCCAGTATTGATTCGCCACTGGTGAATACCTCATGCTTGGCTCTGTATAGGAATATTTATAGGCAAATGCTTTGTTCCTTCATAACAAAGTAGTCTAACACCAGTCAAATTTTAGATGAAACTTTTGCAATTCCTTTTTGGAAATAAGGGTTTGATCTCTTTGGTCAGAGGCAGAAAGCAAGAATGGCAGGCTCAAATAACAGTCTTTTTACCAAGGAAGAAGGTAAATTGTCTTCAGCCTTACTAGAACTACAGTTAATTTCTCCTTTCATCAGTTAAATATTGCTAGTAAATCCATAATCACACTAGAAGACATACAAAACTGCATCCACTGGATAGAAGAACCTTTGCCATTAATGCTTTCTGGTTTGGTAAGTTTGAAGTTTCTTATAGAAAAAGAGAGCAGAGGGAATGATTACCAAAACCAAATCTGCAAGCAGTTCAGATCTTTTCTCCATACTTTGTCGTTTCACCCCAGCCCCCCCCTTCACTTTTCTAGGAAATGTGGTTGCAATGACAAATACTGATCTAGTTTTTGACACAACTTTTAGTATGTTGCTAAACTGAATGTTAGGTGTTTCTTAATATGTCGTAGGTTGGGTCATCCCCCTGCCCCCAGTTATGCACAGTTTCTTTCAGAAAAAGAAAACACTTCAGATGTGTTGAAACATAGAGCCTGTGGGGCCTTTTGCGTGTTTATGTTACTTTTGCAAACACACACACCACCAGATGTGCACTATGTCCTCTTCTGCTTGAGGCAGGGCAGGAAACTGCACCCTGCCTTCCTACGCTTGGCTGTACTAATCTGTGTGTGTGATTGCCAGGCATGATTACTGCAACATGCTGCACTCAAATCACCAGCCAAGTCAGTAGACCTAAAGGCACACATGGAAGTTCCTAGAGAGGTTTCTAAGCTTACTGAAACATAAGCTAGGAATGCTAGTTCCAATGTTAACAAGGGACACATCTGTCAGATAAAAGACTCCCAGCTTTGCATGAAGAGTCTTCCTCAAATCTAAACAGATCTAAATCCAAACCCAAATAAATAAGCCTCTAATTCTGTAAAATGGATTCTGAGATATTACAAATTGGATGAGAATTATTACACATTTTCCAATCTCTACAAAACCTAGCAAGGAACTGTGGCCTTCGCAGCAGTTGCTTTGTAGTTCTGTTAGTCACAAATGCCTGTGAATAATTTTCCTATACTGGTAACGTTAACTGGTCCTCTCTGGCCTGTGAACCTAGGCCAAGTTTTCTCTTCATTGGTGGATTCCCCAGCTGAACAATGTAGACACACAGAGGTGTTGATGTATTTTCAGTCTTTTTTTTTTTCATATAATGTGGCTTCTTTCCAATTTGACCTTTGCAGTCTGCTGTAGTCCCCAGCCCTTCTTGTATTTCACATCTTGCTGTTGTAAGCCATGTCCTCCCGTGCAGCACTAACCTTATAGTTATGCCTTGATTAAATTTTGAGCTACCTGAAGTTTTCTTTATTAACAGTTTTCTATATTAAAACAATGTATTTTCTGGAGTGTCTTGTGAATGAATGTCAGTGAATGGATTAGTTCTTTTTACATATATCTGTTAGAGAATCTACATTCTCTGAAAAGTTTAGTGTGAAAGGGCATGCCAATAATCTTCTATGTGTGTGTTGTCATTTTATTTCACATCCAGAAGTAGTTAAAATCTTTTCTTGAGCATTTGAAATTTTGCATGTCACCATTTTACTTGTAACTCTTGCTCTTCTTTTTGTTACATGAATGATTTGTATTTTTCCCTTGCTGCTGCCAAGAAATCAATTCTTAGTGCCAGGTTCTAAACTAACAGCCAGTTTCAACTTACTTTCTCTCACATGTAAAATAAACATGAACTACTGAGTATCTCTGTTTAGTTTCCCACTCTATAAAGTGGGTTAAAAATGGCTTAACAGGGCTCATACAGCTTCTGAAAAAGCAGGTTGGGACTTTGAGACCACAGTTTAAATTGCTACTTTTTCTTATTCTACCCTCTCTTCACCCACTGCTTATCTTTACCTCCTGTTCCCTGCAGAACACCTTAATATTTTATCCTTTAAGCTTTCATTTTACTTCACAATTAGCTAGGGAAAGGGAATGTGCACAGAGATTTTTTTACACTGACATGGTATATTTGTTTGTGATGCCCATTATTAAGTGTACCAATCTACTCAGTAATATTGTTACTGTCGCAGAAATAACTGCTGACTGTATGACATTGGCTGAGAATCAGGCTAGTGTGTAAGAATTAGGCAGTCATTTTGCCCAGCAGCTATTAATTCTGCCTGTGTATTTTGATGAATTTCTTGGGTTTTAATGTAAGGTGTCTTCCACTTGAAACATCTTAGAATCTGAACAAAAACAGAAGGGCAAATACTTTAAAACAAAGTTACCTTCATGACAATCAAGAACAAAGAAGCATATGAGGTAAACCCCCATCAAAATGTAGTCCATTTTCAGTTTGATTTCTGCCCAGAAATGGGGGGTGTGTGTGTGTGTGTGGTTTTCTTCAGTAGATGACATGAAAGAATCACTGTCTATCTAGTGAAAATAAAGGGTAATACCTATTGAATAATTGCTATTGAAGTATGTTTCAATAAATTTTCACTGCAACTGAAAAATAAACTGAATGCCCATGCAACTTTCTTCTGTCTAGGGGTTGTCCTTCAAATATTGTCTCTTATACTATTTTTTTTCCACTGTGAATACTCATTGCAGATTGCTAGAAATAGTTATATTGTTTAATCCAATTAATAGCAGTAGCTGCAATCACACCTTTTGAACGCTCAGCTGAAAGTCTTGTGCCATGTCTGATTTTACACGTATGCACAGATTTGATTGATGCCTGAGGTTTGGTATCTAACAGGAGCACAAAGACAGTTTTTCTACCTCAGGTTTGTTTGTTTGGGGCGGGTTTTTTTGGTTGCATTTTGGGGGTTGTGTTTGCTGTTGATGTTTGCTTTTGGTTTTGCTTTATTCTGAAAAAAATTAAAAAATCTGCTAAATTACCTTACATTGTGTTTCTTAACAACAACAAAACAGGGTTCTTTTCATCCTATCTTGAGATCAGCCACAAGATGTTTTAGTCCCAAATTCAAGCAAAGACATGTGAAATGAATATGAATCCTGGAGCTGCTAGAGCTGGAAGCACAATGGTAATTTGAGTAGAAATGGCCCAGATGCAAAATTGCCAGTTTGGGTACTTCCACCTATGCCACTGCTTTACGCAGTGTGCTGCAAGCTGCAAACTCTTAAAATCTGAGTAAATACTGAAGACTACACTGCACCATGCCTTGATACTATGACTGCCCGGCTAACAACACTCAGTGAAGACAGTTTTCCAGTTTCCAGGTTGGGTGTAGTCATAATTTTATTACTGCAATGATACACTATAAGAGATTCACCTACCTGTAATCTGTACAAGCTAAACTGGAGAATACCTCACTGAGCATTCATTATGCCTGTTAGTTTGGTTTTGCTTTTACTTGTGTTTTAGACATTAAATTCCATATAAAATAAGCTGCCATGACAAGCTGTCTCTGTTTTACAAAGTGAAAGTTAAAATAATCACAATGCAATAACTGAAAACAAGATCCCTTGAACATGGGAAAAACCCAAACCAACTGAACAAACAAACAAACAGACAAACAAACAACCCAACCCCCTGAAGTGTTTATTAAAAGACTGGTTACACTCAGAAAAATGAGTTCTGTGGTGTCTTATACACCACCGTACTCCTCATCATCACTGAAAGTTCAGATTGTCATCCTGGGAAAGGATGTACTATTTCTGTAACATACTCTTTTCTTCTGCCTTTGATGACATAGTTCTTTGATCTATACCTGTCATTAAAACAAAAAGCTAGGGAAGATTGAGATGATTCAAAGTGCTTTCCTGCTGAACTTTACTTGCTGAAGGTGACTATTTTATGCTGTCTTCTGTGAAATGTGTTTTTCAAATATCACTGATAAAATGATCTATTTTTGTGCTGCCCAAACCTTTAGACTTGTTTATTAGTTTATTTTTTTTTCTGTTTGACCTTCTGTATATAGACTGCTGGGAGTGTAGAGTAAGAGAGAGGACCTCTTCTATCACTATCCATCTTGCATCTTTCTTTACAGAAACAAACCAGGTTGATCTCAATTGTTATGCCGCTTGCATTTTTGTTGACTTTGATAAGGTCCGATATGCAGGCTGTGCTCATTCATGCTCTGTGAAAGAAATAAATTTTCTTGGTAAATCCCTCTATCAGTCTGCAAGGCACAACAGAAGTATTTCTTCTTGTGGCTACTTAACCATGGTAATTTAGATTTGAAATGTACTTTACATTTTAGAAATGTACTATTCCCACAACATCCCACTAGGCCAGTGACATGCTGGTATGTACCAGACAGTGTGACCAGCAGGACTACGGAAGTGATAGTTCCTCTGTACTTGGCACTGGTCGGGTCACACCTTGAATACTATGTTCAGTTTTGGGCACCTCACTGCAAGAAAGGCAACAAGGTGCTAGAGTGGGTCAAGAGAAAGGCATCAAAGCTGGTAAAGGGATTAGAGAACAAGTTCTATGAAGAGCAGCTGAGGGAATGGGATTGTTTAGAGTGGGGGGAAAAAAAGTAGACAGTGAGAAGGTCTCCCCTCAGCCTCCAACTGCGTGAAAGGAGCTTTTATGCAATAGTCTGAGCATCTGCCTCAGTAATGATTTCTATGAATTATTTTCTTCCTATCTTGCTTCTCCTTCATCAAGTTGTTATAGTTTAAAGCTAAGTGGCTTAGCTTAGCATCCCAACTATAAACAAAGAATAGGAACTTTCTGGAGATATTTGAGTAAAAAAATCAATAAAATTGGCCATTGGATACAAAAGAAAAATAATGATAAGTCTATATGATCCCATTAGTTTGTTAATGAGTATAAAAATTAGCTTCATAAACACTTCTGTCTCTCTTTAATTTCTCTGCGATCTCTGCTTCTGCATTGCTCCCTTATCTCTTTCCTGATCTTCTGCTGGTGTATATTGTGTTGGTGAGATACTGGGAAAGAGAGGGAGAGGAGAGGTTGTGAGCAGCCCCTTGGAATGCCCAGAGGGGTCTGGGAGCAATTCAAGGGGGTCCTTGTGTTGTTTCTTAATTGTAAATGTATGTATATTTATTTTGTATATATTCATTGCATTTTGTATATCTGGGTTTTGCTTCCTTTGTAAATACAGCTTCATTCTGCTTCCAAACCAACTGAGATGGTCTGGTGATTTATTTTGGGGCTAATTCTCCAGTTTGTTGGGTGGAGTAATTTCAACCCATCTCACAAGCGTACTAACAAAACTCCTATTTACTACAGTAACAATAAAATTTAATCCTGAATTAATTAATTAAATCTGTGTTGATGTTATTTGGGATGTTTTCTTGAAAGTTTTAGTTGAGAAGTCTTTTTTCCCTCCAGGAGGATATATTGCACCTTTTACTGCTGTCACCTGAGGAATGTAATTGCATATTGAATCTTTTAGTGAGAAAAATTGCTCTTCAAACAATTGTTTATTCACATTTGTGAACACCAATCAAATCAAAGAAAATGGGTTCAGGAATGTCCACTTGCCCTCTCTATGTGCTGTTGGTAGTGAAATACATAATGCTTTAATTTGATGTGGCAAATTAAAAACCCAAACCAGGTTACAATAACGAAGATAATGACAAACTATTTCATGTAGAAAAACTCTACCTCTTCCTATTCCCTGGGGTTTATGTAAAAACAACAAAACAAACAAATCCAAACCAAACAACCACACGTCAAAACCAGTGAGACTGCCAATTTCCTCTGGAGAATCTGGAAATATAGAAACAGACATCCTTTAATTGGAAATATTTCAAATTTTCATGATTGAGAGAATACAAATCCATAAAAAGACCCCTTTACATTCAATGTCTCACTGCAGAGATTATTAAAAGTGCTTAGGTTTCTCCTCTTAACTATTTAGAGAGCCTACAGTTAGTGTCTGTCAACCGTGCTAGACAGATTTCTATGACCATTTGCAAACATTTTGCTGACTCTTCAGAGTCCAGTCCTGTCAGTCATTGGAAAACATACTTGGATGACCCTGTAAAGTGCTGCTGGCAAAAGAAGAGATGAAGAAAGTATCCCTCTATTTTAAACAGTAAGAGGGAATTTGGGGAAGTCATCTGCTGTGTTGGAAACCCTGGTTCTTCTATTTCTTCATCCTCTTTAAACCACGTCTCCTGAGTTGCAGTGATCCAAGTTATCCTTACTGGACTTTGCAAGGAGCTTTGGTACCTCTAGTCACTGTTTCCTCTTTCTGTGCTTTATAGGAAATCATTAGGAACTTAACTGTTGAAATATAAGGACTTTTCAGAAAAAGTAGATTTTTTTTTCTTGTTTTAAGGAATTTGATACCAAAGTCTCTGAAAGTGAGTGTGCCAAGGCAAAAGCTTTACATTTACTAATTTAAGTGGCTCTACACACATTGCTTTCTGTGGACTGCTTTCTGTCCAGTCCCTGTTTTGCAGCATTGCTGCAGGTTCCACTAGACAGGAAGATACCTGAGCACCAGATAGTGTAATGTTCAGTGTAAAAGTAATTTCCTGTCTAAATTTTAGTGTCCACAATGGATGAGTTAACATCCATGAAAGTGCTTTCCATTTGAAGACACCTACCACTTCTCATCTCTTGACTAAATTTTAAAGATACCCATTGTGTGTTATATTTACCCATTTAAGAGAGATCTATTGATGGTCATGTTATAACATTTAGAAAGCCCTGAGGCTTACCAGCACTTCCATCTAGCAAACACAAGACAGTTTATATGTCCTGGGATATAAACTACCATGATATGTCAAGGTTTTACAATATTACCTGGCAAAGCAGACTGGAGCATTTAAATGGAAGATTATATTGTTCTGTCTGCCAGGAATATCAGTCAATCCCAACAGGTGCTATTATATTAGTGGCAGATAACTGAAATGTGTTACAGTATTATTGAAGTAAAAACATGTCAGAAATTAACACTAAAATGAATGTTAGAATTACTGTATAGATGACTTTTGATAAATTTTGACTGGTCACCTGGCATAATACATGGTCAAAGATAACAAACCTAATCTTCAGCAAGCAAGTGTTGTTCCCAGAAGAAGAACTGGTTCCCCTAGCAGCCAGGGTATGTGGGACCTGGAACTTCCTGGGGCACCTCTATGCAGAAATGTTAAGAAGTTAATTTAATATCTTCTTCAATGATGTAAAAAGTGGGATTGAGTGCTGCACCCTCAGCAAGTTTGCTGACGACATTGAGTGCTACGGTCAATAAGCCACTGGCAGCCTTAGCTCCTGCCATCTCCCAGTGGTGTTGGGATCCTGTCTCTAGGACCCAGAGGAAACTGGGAACATGAGCTGTGGCCTGGTCATTTGGTTTGCTGTGACTTCACCAGAGCCAGGACAACGGAAGTGGTTCTGATGATCACTCTGCCTGTTTTCTTGGTCTGTGTGGAGATGAGCCTTCAGGTAGGTGACCACTTCCCAGTATAGGGGGAAGGGGTGGGGGGGAAATGTTGCATGGTGCTGGGAGCTGCTCCCATCTTGTTCCACTTTTTGGGGTCCTGCAGAAGTGGTGAATGCCCCCAGTGCCAAGCTCCCTGCCAACGGCCAACAGCCAAGAGCAGCAGTGTGCCAGGGCCATGGTAGAGGCTGTCAGCTGCCCATTCCTCCTCCTCCCTCAGCATCTTCTTGTGTGCCTGTGAAAAGTACCTCCCAGAATGCCAAATACGCACGGTACAGGAGGTGAGTGCTGGGGAAAGACCCTCAGAATCTTCCCCAGACTCTCAACTCCCTTCCCTGCCCCTGTCCCCACTGCTTGAGGAAGGGCTGCTGCCAGCAGCTCATCCCAAGTTGCCAGGATGTAACAAGCTCTGTTCTGGTTCCACTTGTGTGGTTCAAGCCCGGTATCAATAAGGAGGAAGAGCCTGGTCCCCCGTGATGACCCCCAGGCCTCCTTGGACTTCTCCTGAGTCCTGTTATACAAGCCTGGCGACAATAAGGAGGAAGAGCCTGGTCTCCCACCACCCCCCCCGGCCTTGGAGTCCTGTGAGTCATCCTCAAGTTCACACTCTCTGGCTGATGCTGTAGAGCTAGTGGGGCAGCAACCATTCAAGCCACAGGGCCCTCTGGAGATGCTGGACCTTGTCCTTGACCTTATCCAAGCCATTGACATGAAAAAGGCATTGACTGTACAGCTCCAAGAGCTGCTGCAGGTGTGCCTGACCAAGTGGAAAGAGGCTGAGAGGAGGAGGATTGAAGCCAAGACAGTCTCCAGCAACACCTTCCTCCTGCCCAAGATGGAGCTCCTGTTTCGGAACCTGAGGCTGCTGCAGCAGGAGGAGGACTCAGAAAGTCTAACTTGGTGCAGGGAACATCAGCACGAGGTCTGTCAGCCATGCAAGAAAGTGGGGCAATGGCTACAGAAGGTGAAGGCAAAGGCAAAGTCTTGCATTTCCCTGTTGATGAGGAAAGGCTCCAGAGGCAGGTGGGCCTGACCAAGTTGCAAGAGGCTGAGAAGCTCTACAGCAATCTCCTCCAGCTGACTGAAGCAGCAGCAGTTTCAGCATCTGAGGCTGCTGCAGCAGGAGGACTCAGCAAGCCCAACTTGCTGTCATATCTCAGTGGGACACAACACTGAAAAAAATCACAGAATAAACTATTTCACTGTGATGGTCTGAACAGACTTTGTTCTAAAATGTAAAGAGCAGGCAGGAAAACAAGATTTGTCTTACCTGTTAGGGAGCATTAAGAACATGACAGAAATTCCCCCTTGTGTTGAGGTGGAACCTCCTGTGCTGCAGCTTACATCCATTGCCCCTTGTCCTATTGCAGGGAGCAAGTGAGAAGACCCTGTCCCCTCCCTCCTGACACCCAGCCCTCAGATAGTTACAAACATTTATTAAATCCCTTCTAAGTCTTCTCTTCTCCAGACTAAAAGCCCCAGGTCCCTCAGCCTCTCATAAGGCATGTGCTCCAGTCCCCTAATCATCCTTGTAGCCCTCTGCTGGACCTTCTCCAGCAGATCCCTGTCCCTCTTAAACTGGGGAGCCCAAAACTGAATGCAGTACTCAAGATGAGGTCTCACCAGAGCAGAGTAGAGGGGGAGGAGAACCTCCCTCGATCTGATGGACACATTCTTCTCAGTACATCCCAGGATCCCATTGGCCTTCTTGGCCCCCAAAGTACATTGCTGTTTCATGGATAACTTGTTATCCACCAGGACTCCCAGGTCCCTCTCCACAGGGCTGCTCTGCAGCAGATCACTTCCCAACCTGTACTGTTACAGTTTATTATTCCTCCCCAGATGCAGGACTCTGCACTTGTCCTTGTTGAACCTCATTTGGTTCCTCTCTGCCCAGCTCTCCAGTCTGTCCAAGTCTTGCTGGATGGCTGCACAGCCTTCAGCTGTATCAGCCAAGCCTTCCAATTTGGTATCATCAGCAAACTATCTGAGCAGACACTCTCTTCCCTCATCAATGTCATTGATGAAGGTATTGAACAGCACTGGTCCCAGCACTGATCCCTGGGGGACTCTACTAGCTACAGCTTTCCAGCTGGACTTGGCACCATTGATCACCACTCTTTGAACTCAACCTTGTAACCAGTTCCTAATCCACCTCACTGTCTGCTTTTCCACCCCACACTTTGTGAGCTTGCTCATTTCAGAGTTTTGGAGGTTTTTTTTTCCTGAATTCAAGCCTTCAGGGTACCCACGTGATAGTACTAGTACTGGCTGAGAACAGGCAGATGGTGTTCATCAACACTTCCAGGCAGAGTCATGCTTTATCATGCCAGTTTTGTCATCAATTATTTCAGTGTACTAAAACAGTGATGGATCTCTTTCAGATGACTAAGACATAAGTCTGGAATCATCTGCATGCTAGCTATGTATGTGGCGATGATTTTTTAATTGGGAAATGGTGATGCTTTGCAGAATCAAAGAAACTTTGTAAGATCACAGGCACTTCTAATGTATATTTCTCTTCTTATCTCCAGCTAACAGAAATGCAACACCTCCAGTTTTCAACCATCACTCTCATGATTTCATTCTGACCATTAGGTAACAAGTAACACTCTGGCTTGAGGATGGTGAGAAGATCCCATTTTGTTATTTCTGCTACTATACATCCAATGATAGGACAAGTGACAATGAGTGTAAGGTGGAGTATAGAAGGTTTTCTGTGAATGTGAAGAAAAACTTTCACTGTGGGGTTGGCCAAGCCCTCCTCCCTTACATCCTTGGGCATCCTGCTCCCTGCCCTCTGAAGAGCCCCCAGGGTGCCCAGGCCTGCAGAACATGAGCACCATTGTTGATGACAGAGTACGGAATCAATATGGACAACCAGTATGATCTAAGTATTGTTTGTTTAATTAAGGAATCTCTACAGCTTATATAGACTCACAGAGCATCGTTGGCATAGCTTCATTGGTTCCCCACAACTGACCCCACATTGTACTGTTATACATTATTGCTTAAACTACTAATATCACGCGAGGTTGTTGATCAACGTATGCATCTTGTCATTCCCAGATAATTCTCTGTGTTTATAGCTACCAGTACCTTGCTTTAATTACATGCTGCAAGCACAGCACTGTTTTGCTAACCTGCTAGCTACTTCTACACTTATTAAGCATGGCCTACCACTATGTCAAGCTGTAAGTTTATATTGCCAGATTGCTCACACCACTTATTGCTATGATTGCCGCAAATCCCCCTTTTTGTTTTTGTGAGCAATCTGGTCATGGGAGTTGTTCCCATCCCATATAAAATACTCTTTGCATACACAGAAGCAAGCAAGTAAAAACTAAACTATATAGCAAAAGCAAAAGTTCTGTAGTGCAGCATGTCTAACAGACTGATGTAACCCATACAAGGCACAGCACTTAGGTTGAGCTAATTAGAACATTCTAACAGAACTGGCATAATACATGGTCAAAGATAACAAACCTAATTCATTAAATTACATTACACTTCTAAGTGTAATGTGTACATCTTTCACTAGCACTGCATGAATGATTGTGAGATCAAAGTCTCCAGGCAGCCAGTACCAGAACAAGAGGGCACAGTCTCAGGCTGCGCCAGGGGAGGTTCAGGTTGGATGTTAGGAAGAAGTTCTATACAGAGAGAGTGATTGCCCATTGGAATGGGCTGCCTGGGAAGGTGGTGGAGTCGCCGTCACTGGAGGTTTTCAGGAGAAGATTTGATGGGGTGCTTGGTGCCATGGGTTAGTTGTTTAGGTGGTGTTGGATTGGTTGATGGGTTGGATGCAATGATCTTGAAGGTCTCTTCCAACCTGGTTTATTCTATGTATAAAGCTTTGTGTATTTGGAAACCAAGATCATTTTTCTTTCTTAGAACATAGAATACATAGAATTACATTGTTTAACTGAAGCGCCCATTCTCTTCAGGAAAAGGTTATTTCTGCACAGAAGAAAACATAAGTGAATGATTACTTGCTGAAATCCAGAAGGAGGTTCTGGATTAGGAAAAGTTAACAGCTCAATCAACTATGCCCCAAAATACTAGAACAGAGAATATATACTTCAGGACTAAATGACATAAGATGGCAAGTGGGAATAAAGCCCTGGAGTGCTGCACACTAACAAAATTGACTCAGAAAGTCACTGATAGCCCCAACTATGTTTTGACCTAAAATATTTGATTTGATTGGTGGTAAACCTGAGTGGAATTTTAAATATTTGAGTTCTGATTACCTACTCTAGATAGGTTCAAAGATTTCAGTTGTGGAACTATTTGCCATTGTTTAGGCTATATTATCATTGACTCATAAGGTTTAATTACAGAAGAAAACATTGGATCACACTACCTGGTCTGCTGTATTCTATTACATCTTTCTTAATAATCCATGAGGCCTGGAGATGTGAGTCAGCTTCTATATCATAACAGCATTCCCATGCACAATAAACATGGTTCATTTGGCTCACCTTCTACACGAAAATTATGAGCATGTCATGTGCACCAGTTTGATCAGACTTATTGAAATGAAGTGCTGGAGTACCCTTCACAAAGCAGTCCCCACACCCTGATGAGCCTATGCTGTTAAATGTCTTTACACCGCAACTCATTCTGTTTCACCCTCTTCCTCTGTTAATCTGAATAAGCCATGTCTGAGGAAATGTACACTTGACTAGTATGCTTTTCCAAAGATGACATATTAGGTAAAAGCTGTGCTTAATTTCTATTTTGAATTTGATGTCAGATTCTGCCCACTAGTACATTTTTTATTTTTATTTTTTAGTTTCAGGGCTCCATTAGTATTCACTAACTTCTCCATAATAAAGATAGTTGTACTGAGCAAGTGGCCTTTCATTTTTCATCTGTGATGAAGTGACAGTATGAATTATTTAAGAACCTTTTCTCTCAAACTACAAACTGGTTTTGCAGCTCTTTGTTTGGTCATCTTCAATTCTCAAAGCCCCTGTCAAAATACAAGTATCAACACTGGTTGTGTTATCTGAACAGTAGTTTCTCTAAAGTTGCAGTCAAAATTAATTACCTCTTGCTACTTCTGATCACAGCTTTCCCCTTTATCTGCCCTTTTACCACAATGTAATACTGGAAATAATTCCTGAGCTTTTTGTGCTCCCCTAACAAGGGTGGTCTGGTGTTACTCAAATGACATAACATGAAAATGCATCTTGTTTGAATGGCCCATTCAGATCTGAACATTCTTCATTTCATATTCACTCAGCTTATATGAAGCAAACTTTCCTACCTAATACTAGCCAACTGCCATCCAGTCAACACTTGCTACCCTGGTCACATAGTATCTGATTAGGTGAAGTATGATAGAGCATGGATGCACCTACCTGTCCTATACCACACAAATGTACATATTATTATTTGTCTTTTGGCTGACACTTGTTTCATACGAGTTTAATACAGCAATCCACATCTTCACTAAAAGGTTTAATGATGTGAGAAAAAGTAGGTGGGGAAGAAGGGGAGTGTTGGGATGCTTCTGGGTATGCTTTGGGATCTCCTTTTTTCACTGTGTTTGTGGTTCTCTGTAAAACATTCACTGCTTTTCCATTTAAACTTTCCACCACTTCTACAATCTGTTTGTCCGAGTCTCATTTTTTTCTGCCCTGGTGGGAGGCAAGGAAGGATCGCCCTTTCAACCCACCACAAAGCTCTTTCTCCATGGAGCTGCTTTCTACCAGGATGACCCCTAGTCTGTACTGATGCCTAGTGTTATTCCTGCCCAGATAAAAGACTGTACACTTCTCCTTATTGATCTTCATGAGGTTCACCTTCACCCAGCTCTCCAGCCTGTCCAGATTTCACTGGATGGCTGCACAGCCTTTCGGTGTCAAACACCCTGCCAGTTTTGTATCATCAGTGAACTTGCTGAAGGTACACTCACCCACATCATTGATAAAGATAGTGAACAGAACTGGACCCAGTACTGATTCCCGGGGAACGCCACAGGCTTCCAAGTGGACTCTGCACTGCTGATCACAACTCTCTGAACTCTGTAGTTGAGCCAGTTACCAATCCATCTCACAGTCCAATCATCTAACCCTCTTTTCTCGAATTTGCAGACAAGGATGTTATGGGAGACAGTCTCAAAAACATTGCTGAAGTCAAGATAGATGATGTTCACTGTTCTCCCTTCATCTATCCATTTGGTCATGACTTCATAGAAGGCTATCAGATTAGTCAAGCAAGATTTATCCTTAGTGAAACCATGCAAGCCTAACTCTTAGATCTGTTTAGTGCAAGCATGTAAACTTTGTCATTTGGCACAAGTATTTGCCCAGATTTAAACCAAAACAAAATAAAGCCTCCAAATCAAAAGAAACTCCAGCAATTTGCTGGAGTCAATAACAGAAGAAATATTGGATCAGTGACTGAGCTGTCAGTGCTGAACTCAGTGATGCAGAAAAAGTGTCTCAGCTTTAAACCTCCCGCTGTCTGAAGAGATGCTATCAACTTTGCAGGAAGGCCTTTTTTGACCTTCGTTTTTATAACTCAGAATCTGTGGTTCTTCTGTAAGTGTTCCTTTGTATGGAAACCATTGTAGCTACACATCATGAGCCCCTATATACCGTGGGAAAGTCTTCAAACAGTAACATTGCTTGGCCCACATGTATGATCAGTAATGTAAATTCTTTCAGCCCTTCACCTACTGAGCATATAAAAGAAAGAGTGATAGCAGTCACCTAACTCCCTCAAACTGTCTCTGAATGTCTGCTAATCTGTAGCTCATTCTGTAATCTATCTTTCTTGAGCCAGTAGGCATTCATTCCCTGTGAAATCTTCCAATTTTCATTCTCCCTTTTTTTTTTTTAAATTCCTTAAAAAATATTTTTCAACATATTTTGTATCACAGTAATTTTAAATGTTGGATTCAAAACACGAGACTCATTCTTCTCTCAAAGAGGCAGAGCTTCCATCTGCATTCTTTAAAAAAAACACCCTTCCACCAAACATTTAGTTGCTCCACCTGTTAATCATCCTCTTCCAGTAGAAGGAAATCCAGACACTCAGAACAGAATGAGATGGCTCTCTGAAAGCAAAAAGTGAGAACTTGAAGCTTCTCTATCTCTTGATTTCTATAATCTGTCTCTTCCTCTCAGTAAAGACAGTTTGCAAGCCAGGTAATAGCAAGGGCCTGGCCTGGTTCTTAGTGCTGAACTTCCTGCACTGAGATAAAGTATAAAGGGCTGATAAAACAAGTAAAACTACCACCACCAATACCACTAAAAAAACCACACACCAAAGTCACTAACTCCCCTTCCCCAAACAAACAAAAACCCCAAACCACACACCCCACACATCCCCCCAAAAAAGACCTCTTTGCCTATATTTCCCAACTGAGGACAGAGATTAAAATACCAGTTTGGTAGGAACACCAATGAAGCTTGCTTCCCAGCCAATTCAGCTTTTAAGGGTACAATAATCCTTATATTTAGTATAATTTCTTTATCTCCTTATACAGCAATGACAACACTGAAACAGGGTCTGGTGGTACAAATTATGTCCTCCTCAGTATGACTCAGAGGAAATTTATGGTTGAATTTATTGAGATGCAGAATCAAATCTATTTCTTACTTTATCTGCAGGCAACTACCAGTTAAAATGGCCTAATACTCCTGTGGCCTCAGTTTCAAGAACTCTTAGATAAATTTTTAGAGAAACAGATTACAGTCACCCAATAAACAAAGACTTCTTGACAGATCTTGAATCACCAGGAGTTACCCTGCAGCTTCTCCCAAGAGCCTTTCGTCTTTATCATCATGACATCTGTACACCCCGTTTGCTATTACACAGCTCCAAATTGATCACAGAGCTTTGCTAGAGGTTCTGTCTATAGTCGGTACTACCTTGAAGACTGAAAAATCAATGATCAGAGAAAAAGGGCCATCAATTATCAATCTGTTTAGGTTGTGAAAACAAGTTAGTGATGTTTATTAGAGAAGACATCTTGAAGTCCTTTAAAAATGACACCAGCTACTATCATTCCAGATGCTAAGAAAACGAAACAGCTTTCTCTAATGACAGCTGTTCCCAGGGATAAAGAACTCTAAAAGCCAGATTAAAATAAGTAAATGTTCCTCTATTTCAGTCCAACTGTACCTCACAAACTAACGTCATTATGTAAATACTGCTTCCTGACAGAACAAAGCCTTTGTGAACAGATTTTGGTGTCAAGCTAAACAATAAAAGGCTATATTTTCTGAAAGGATATCTAATTTCCATGAATAACACTGAAAGTTTCATCCTTACAATTACTTATTTTTTCCATATAATTTTCTATAATAATTATAATGATGAAGAGTTGTCTTAGTTTAGAGCAGACAGAAATTGTATTTGACCCCTCCCAAAAGGAGGAAAATAAAAGCACTCCACACAGAATTGGAAATTTAAATGGATATACTAGGTACACAAATGTGAAACACGTAATTCACGTTTCAGCTTGCAACCAGGTCATTAAGCCTTCCGACAATCCAGGCTTCAATGCCCTCCCAGGCCTCCCACCCTTCCTCCCTGCCCTCCCAAGCTAGGCTGAATA
The DNA here is from genome assembly GCF_014839835.1 of Dryobates pubescens. Classification (NCBI taxonomy): domain Eukaryota; kingdom Metazoa; phylum Chordata; class Aves; order Piciformes; family Picidae; genus Dryobates; species Dryobates pubescens. The sequence goes on along the minus strand of NC_071620.1, from coordinate 23,366,746 downwards.
GGTCTGCAGCAAAACTAGCTTTGCCAAGACCGAGACAGGCAGCAAACCTCCCCCACACTGCAAGAGATAAGGGATCTGTGCCCAGAAGGGAGAGAGAGGCAGAAAGGCAGCCAGAAAAAGGGCAGAATGATCTCTGCACTCAGCTTATATAGCAGATACAGGGTTTATGGGATAAAATAACATAGATTACATAAAACATAAAATTACAATTTCCTGCATCTATCTAGTCCATTGAAGGACTGTCAGCTCTCTGGTTCTGAGGTGAGGTTGCTCAAAGCCTCATCAGGTCTGGCCTTGAATAATTCTGGGGATGGGACATCCGCAACTTCTCTGAGTGGTCTATTCCAGTGCCTTCACCTCATGGTGAAAGACTTCTTCCTTGTATCTTATCTAAATGTACTTTCCTTCAGTTTAAAGCCACTGCCTTTTGCCTTATCACTGAATGTCCTTGCAAACTTCCTCCAGCTTCCTTGGAGCCCCCTTTCAGCTACTGGGAGATTGCTATAAGGTCTCCCCAGAGCTTTTTCTTCTCTGAGCTGAACAACTCTTAACTCTAGCAGCCTAACAGCCCTCATAGCAGAGGTGCTCTAGCTGCCTGATCATTTTTGTGGCTGCCTCTGGACTCACTCCAACAGGTCCATGTCCTGCTTCTGTTGGAAGCCAGAATTTTTACCAGAGAGGAAAAGAGGGTGAGAATCACTTCTCTGGACCTACTGACCACATTTCTTTGGATGCATCTCAGGATATGGTTGGATTTCTGGGCTTGAAACACACGTTGTCAGATCATGAGTGAACATGATCCTGATTTCAAAGGTCTTTTCCAACCTGGTTAATTCTATTATTTCTGGATGAAGGATGGGCATTCCCTTGTCACAATATCCCTTTCTCAGTGGTTCTTTCTGTAGAGAACTGTGACTAAGATTTCCAAGCCAGTTTGAACTAATTTTCCCCCTCTGCATTTACCACCATGAAACACAACCACAATGGAGAAGATGCAGTCTTTTTCTGTCTGCTCTTTATGAAATTTGTCTTTTGATTCATAAGAAGTGATTCTCACTTTCCAACCTGCCCCTCTTCCTGAAGGCTTCCTGTTCAGAGTTGATTGATAAGTGAATGCATTTTCCAGATATGCTTTATTGCTTTTTCCCCCTGCTCCTTTCCTTCCTTATTTCTGAAAAGAAGCAGTGAGGGGGAAGAAATGGTCTGCAAGCGAGGCACAAATGCAGAGATTTATTGAATGATGAGAGCAGACTCAAAGGGCCTCCAAGTAAAAATAGTGTAATTAGTATAATATCATCTGACTAAACAGCTCCTGCTCTACCACCACTATTTTTGCACCCATCCCAGAGCTAGGGGCAAGACCCTCACCAGTCAAGATTTCACACAGAGGAGCTCAGCTCCAGTAAGGAGGCCCAGCCAGCACCCGTGGATGATAGTAGAGTAGTTATCAATTCTGGTCCTAACAGCCGGGGGGCCACCAGGCCCCCCGGCCTTTGTTGTCACCACCACCATCACCCAGTGTGCACCATGGGCACTCACCAGTGATGAGAGGAGGATCCTCAGCCCAGATGGGCTCAGCTTGGGGCTTCTGTCTTTCCTGGGAGGGATTAAAAAGGGGAGTGGGTGGGGAGGGCAAAGTGGCTACACCTGGGGTGGGAGGAGACTCCAGTAGAGCCCAGGTGCTCTGGGTTTGAGGGGAAAAAGGGGGAAAATGGGGCTGATGAGGGACTTTTAGGGTGTCAGGTAATGATAGGACTAGGGGGAATGGGGGGGGAAAGAAAGTAGTGGGTAGATTCAGATTGGATGTTAGGAAGTTCTTCCCCATGAGGGTGGTGAGACACTGGAACGGTTTGCGCAGGGAGATGGTGTAAGCCTCATCCCTGGAGGTTTTTCAGGCCAGGCTGGATGTGGTTCTGTGCAACCTGATGTAGTGTAAGGTGTCCCTGCCCGTGGCAGGGGGGTTGGATCTGGATGATCCTTGAGGTCCCCTCCAACCCTAACAATTCTATGATTCTATGATTCTAAAACAATTTTGCAGTTTAGGCTGGATGTTAGGAAGAAATTCTTCACAGAAAGAGAGACTGGCCATTGGAATGGGCTGCCCAGGGAGGTGGTGGAGTCACCATCCCTGGAAGTGTTTACAGTAAGACTGGATGAGGCACTTACTGCCATGGTTTAGTTGATTAGTGTTGGGTGATAGATTGGACTTGATGATCTTGAAGGTCTTTCCAACCTGGTTAATTCTGTGATTGATTGTGTGATACAATAATAAGGGAAACTAGGTAGGAAGATGTTCAAAACAAAAGAAAGTAAACCTTTTCAAAACATACCTCAGCTGTGGCATTCCTCACCTAGGATGCTGTGGATATATGAAATCAGTGATGACATAAATTATGGAAACACAGGCCTGTGGAGGACTGCACATGCACTAAGATCCAGTATCAGTGGACATCTGTAAAACCATAAGCCTCTGATGGCCACATGAATGTTTGCTTTGCTAAACTCTCTCTTATATGGGTGACCATCAGAGACAGGATACTTAGGACAGATGGAGCAATGCCCTAATTCCAGCTCTTTCACTAAAGAATCTGAGTGCTTTGAGTAGAGGGACAATCAGAATATTGTTTGGGGAAGGATGGGTGGATTTCAGGCATATCAAACTTTTTATTCTTTTGTTGACACAATTACAGGTGACATTTTTTTGCCTTTTGCCTTTTCCTTGCCCTTCACTTTTTTTTGTACCTTACTGGTTTTCCTTATATGGTTGGTTTTAATTACTGCTTCTCTTTATTTTCTTTTTCCCTTGTAACAAGCCATCCTCCAGCCCTAAACACAAAATAAAAGTAAGCACCCACATATGTGAATATACCTTGTGAAGCATTTCCAGCTTTCCTTCTTTGCTCCTGGCTTTGTACTGTGGAGCTGAACTAAGCTTAGCTCAGAGTCTGCAATCTTCCAGCTATCAGACAGGATCAGAAGAAGCCTTAAGGGGAGATTTGGGGGGGGTTATGACTCTTATTTAATGTTGTATTCTGTTATTACTATTTGCAGAAGATCTTTGCAGTTGTTCACCCAGTGTTCAGAGATCAATGTAAAAAGTGGTTCTAGAGCAACGGCACTGTCCAAGCTCCTGGTCCAGCATCAGTGCCTGACTGCTTGATGGGATCCTGGGGGAGTTATCCTTATTTACACCGGACCTGCTAGGTTTCCATTGCACTTTCAGAATTACGCTAGCAATAACAGATATTTGGAGGGATAAAAGTATTTCTGTTTTGATCCAGACACTAGTGCAAGACTCCTGGGGTTTTCCAAGATGGAGCTTTTCAAGTAAGGTCACCTTGAATTTAACTAACAGACAAGTGGGGCATTTATGGATTTTTGGAAATGGTGTACTCCTTCCTTTTAAGTGGGTGGAATTTAAGTTGGTCTATAGAAAATTCCATTGAAAATCTGAATGTAATTCTTGTTATGCCTTCATCATTTGTAGAAAGTGTTCTAAGTGACATATACATACATAGCACAACAGTTTACCCCCTTCTCTAATCTGAAATAATCAAAAAGACTTTGGTAAAAGGGAAAATTTTTAAAATGAGACACAAGATGTTAATTTTGCCTGCACTCCTCTGCCTTGCATTGGAATAGAAATTCAATGTAAAGTTAAAACATTTCCTTTTATCTCCTGATGACCCACACTAGTTGCAGACCACAAGCCATCAGTCTTTCTTCACTTACCCTTCCTTCCTTGAGGCTATTGTTACTGATTTTATCACAAGCAGAATCTGGTATCATCAAACCCAGTTATACATGTGCTGAGTGATTACTGTGACACAATAAATTACATTTTCCCCAGGCTTTAGTCAAATGCATTTTCGTTTATAATCGTACCAGAAAAATACAACCAGTAGGACTTGTTCATTCCTTCAGCACTTTATCTTCATTTACAGAGAATGGATTTGTAAGAAACAGGAGAAAATGTACCAGGAAAAGACATATGCTTGTCAGGTAATTAATTTCTGAGAAACTAGATGTAACCTTAGGGATATTTTAATTAGATATATATAGACACTCCATTCCTAGGTCTGGGCAGCATTATAGAATTCACAGATCTCTCTATGGACACCTATGGATTTCTATATGGACACCTATGGATTTTCCACATCAGATTTGAAGTGTTCATCTGGAACATCCTCCCCATGAAGTCACGGTGTGTAACTTTCTATCAAACAGAAGGACTGTTTATATATATATATATAAAACCAATTATATATATAATTTATACCTATAACAGCAACACCCATAGATAGAACCAAACCAGAGGCATGCTGTACCAGCTGAATAACTGCAAAGACAGATATAAACTCTTCTGTGGTTTTCTAAGGTATGGTATTTATGGATGGCAACGCAGCATCAGCAGTGACCAGTATTGTTGTACTCTTAAGGAGATCAAAACACTGTACTCTTGATGTTGTAAACATCAGATGTATACTAGTTATCTCTGGTTTTGGATGAGTGATCTGAATTTGAGAACTGAAAGGAAAGCTGTCATTTAAAATGAGAAGAAAATTCCAAGGTTTTTCCCATGATTTAAACTACAAATCCAAAGAATATTTTGCCACTATATGTCTTTCCTTGATGATTTCTTCAGCTGTAGTTGGTGCAGTGAATATGCATTTGAATTTCTGTTTTGTGCATTTCTTTAGAAAGAGTTCCAAGCAGAATGTAGTTGATTCAGTTTTAAAGGGTTAATTTTCATGCTGTATCACTTTTAAGAGTTACAATGTACTGCCTGAAAGAGGTCACTAAATACAGCAGGAACTTTGAGGTTTGTTTACTTACAGTATCTATTAGTTTTTTTCTAATTGCAAATCCCATTGGTGTGCAAGAAAATGTTGGCACTCAATTTCCTCAAATGGCTTTTGCCTGTAACAGCCTAGAAATGATATACCAATTCTTGCTTCCAGTAAAAAATCTTTGCCAAGGGTTTGCTATTAACCAAAACAGCCATATGTCTACAGCTGCTCTTACTGCATGTATTAAGGAAGAAAGATCCTGTTGTGTCAGATGTGGGAGGATCTTCCTGACACCCTGATGTAAAGAATGTCCAGAGATTCCTGATGGCAGGTCCAAGCCTGCTGACCCTGGGAATGCCAACCATTAAACATTGAGCAGAAGTGATTAGAAGCTCTGTTAATCTTGCATTTCCTCAGTTGTTGCAACACAAAGTTGCATAAACAGCAGTATTCTATCTGTACACATTGCTTTTAATCACAGCAGCAGAACGAAAGCATTTATGACCATAAAGAGCTTCTTCAGTTCATACTTTTGTCTCAGATATGCCTCTTCAGTTATCTCTCTGGGAACTGATTTAAAAGGGGGAAAAAGAGAAAAATTAATAATGTGGATAGTTTGGAAAATGAATAGTTAGCAAATTTTGACCAAACCTGAATTCCTGCGCTGAAAAACCCTCAAAAAGGTAACAAAATCAACCATTTGATGTATCTTTTGGAGCTGCTTTTTACTTAGTTCTTCCAAATGAGATGACAAACTGAGATCACTTCTTTTCAAAAAGAAAGTACCTAAATATGGCTATCCTATACAAATATCTTAGCCTTGCTGCCCCTCCTTTTACAATAGTGCTTCACAATCAGAAGAAGGAAAATCAAGTAATTTAAATAAACATTTAAAGGCCAAAGAGGATTATAAAATGTATTTATTTGCTGGTGTTTTATTACATTTTGGGTGTACATGCACATATTTTCTTCATTGCTGTAATTTGAGAAAACTCATATATCTAATTATAAAAACTAACGTCCAATAAAGAAGCTGCTTTATGAAAATGCAATGTCAGGATTGAAAAAACCTTTTTGTTTGTTTGTTTTGTTCTGGCTGCCTAAAATAATGATTATGCTATCAGTCAATCTCTAACAGTTTATGAAATCACTGAACCATCCTATTTGAACCACAAAGCATATTTTTTTGCCCCTGCCAGTCTTTTAGAGTCAGTATGCATAGTAACTGGTGGTCAGTAGCAGTCATCTGGGCAATCAACCAACACCCAGTATGGAGTTCCAGCCTTTCCATCATACTTGACAACTGCCCAGGTGACCAGCCAGGCTTGGGGCTTATATTGGTAACAGGAGGCTGGAAGAAACGGGAAAAGCAGCAAGAATGTCAAGGATGAAGGGCCATAGTTCACACCTTTCCTAGCATATAGAAAACAGGATGACCTGAGGGTTTCACCTTTCAGATGTAAGACACAGGCTAGGGAAAGCAAGCTTCAGTAGATTTATTCACAGAGCTGCTTGTTCCCATGTGCAACAGGTATGGCATTACGTTTGCTCTCATCTTGAGGAGAAATCACTGTGTAAAAGTCTCCCAGCACTTGATACTAATGAGCATGTGTCAGGGTGTTGGGTTTTTCTGCTAGGTTATTTATTTTGCTACATCCAGAAGCTGCCAATCATCTACAATGTTGAATAACTGCCTGCTTTTCACCCATGTGTACACATTTTGGAACAAGCATGTCTCTTCCTTTGTGCTAGTTATCCAATAATTGTTCAAAGTGAATGGCTTTGGGAAGATTTTTCTTCAGAAAAGTTATTTACTTTAGAATTAGTTCCTATCTTGTTGCTATTGCTGTGCCTTTGTGGCATAAATATATAAATATATAGCCTAGTTTGGTGAAAAGTCAAATTTTGGCAGGTATGGAGGATTTAGGCAATGATTTTTTTTTCTCCCTTTTTTTTTTTTTTTCTCTAGATAATTCTATTTTTTCCCCACATGTTGACTGAATTCTGTATTGTCCTGGCTTTAGCCAATTGAATCTGCTGATGAGTATTCAATACTATGATGCCATCTTGCCTGCTGTAAAATCAAAGTGCTGGATGGAACAAAGCATCATGGGATTTGTAATTTGGATGAAAGGCTTCCCATCTCTGGTTGCTGCTTCCAGTTTCTGTTTTGGGGGTGTTGCTCCTTTTCCACTGGACTGGCTGCAGGCTTTTCTGGGGGAGGAGTGGGGAATCATTTCATGGCTGGCTTGTTTCTGCTGCTGCTTCTGCTTTCCTGTGAAATAGCCAAGGTTATTTTACATTGTATTATTGTACATTGTATTATTTCCATTGAACTCTCCTTATGTCAAAGCACAGAGATTTTTGTGTATTTTAATTGCTCTTGATTATGAGAGTGAATGCTGTTTAGAGCAGACTGTGTTAAAACAGGACAATTATTAACACTCCTTTTGATAGGAGGAAAAGTATACTGGAATAAACAGATAGCATTAGCCATGTTGCTCCTATGTATGCTTTCCTTTACTTATTCTTGTCTTTTAAATTAGAATGTGTGTCCACAGCTGCCACATTCAATTGAAATCTGACTTTTAAATGCAAATTATTTAAGTTTCATCATGTTACAATTGCTTTAAAAAATTTAGCCTTTAAAGTCTTTGTGAACATATAACTGATAAAAGAACCAACAATGACCAGCCTTCTTAATTTATATAAGATTGTCAGTGCACACACCAAGCAAGCACGCATCTTCTGCTCTTAATTGAGAATGTTCATTAGAGACAAGAAGTACTTCAGGTGTGTGTACATTACAGTTCTGGTAATATTTTGGCACCTTCTGGTAGCATTTAAAGCATAATTGTGCACTTACAAGGTTAACATTGGTTACATTTCCTTCCTCTAACATAGCCTCTTTAATGAACCCCCAAGTCTTACTATGTAGTAAAAACCTTTAGAAATCTAAGTGGACCTGGGACTAATTGGAAAAAAAAAGGGAAAAAAAAAAAAAAGATAGAAAAAGAAAGAAAGAAAAAAATGGATCTTGCTCTTTGACAGCATATCTGGATACCATCCCTCCTCATAGGTGCTCTGCAACAATGCTTATTTTATGAAACTTTAGGTTTTGCAAACAAAATCCTGGCTTCTTAGAGCTGACCTCAGGCTACTTGTTCCCCTTTTCAGCAAAATCTCATACATTTTTACATGTGTCCAGCCAAATAATTATCACATATGATTTTTAATAGAGCAGTTTTTATTAAATAAAATACAAAGAAAAACAATAAGCACCATTTTGAATACACTATAGTTTTAAATAATTTCAGTAATTACAACTGTTTCAGGCTGTGGAAAGCAGCACAAGGGATACAAATTTAATAACTGAACTTACAGCAAGCATCTCACATTAGCAGAATGTTAAGGGCAGCAAGTCAAACACACAAATGTTAGGCGAAACTAGAAGTATGATCACCAAGTGCATAATAATTCCATCTTCCTGTAAGGCTACTGCTTCCTACTTTTGGTCATAAAGGAACATCACCTTCCTTATACACACTGAACTGACAAACTAACAATGCAAGCTGATCTATGCATATTTGAATGAAACCCAAATTTGTAGCAGAAAATGGTTGCACACTTCTAAATGGACTGCCTGCAACAAACAGATGCACTGTACTTTGCCGGCAGAGTTCACAGCTGTTTGGGAAATGGTGGGATCAGTTTGGTTTCAGAATCACTTTGGGACAAAGCACTGTAGGAAGTCTAAAGATCTAACTGCATAGAGTTCAGTTCAGCTCAACACAGATTTTGCATAGACTATTTAGTGCTACTTGTAGGGATTTTGGAAAACATAAAAATTTACATTTGTGTGGCATACGGAAGGGATTTGGGGCACTGATCAGATACAAATGGGAATCAACAATGTGATGAGACCAATAGCCATTGTCCCTAAACCAAGAGTCCACAGCATCTGCTTTTGTAGATGACACTTAGTGGGGGAACTCCCTTGTATGTTTAACACTTACATGTTTGACCTTGAATAAAGGCAAGCAGAACAGGCTAAATCCACAAGATGCACAAAAGTTATGCAGGGCTGTAAGCTCTGCTTCAAATCTTAAGATGAGATAGCCATCTCCTTACACTCCCCTTGCTATAGTCTGACATGAGTTACATTAGTGATGGGACAGAAGACCAAGCTGTCAGAGGGTGTTTCACTATCTAAGTAAAATCAGCAAAGTAAAAGAATTCAGAAGGTATTTTTTGGCTTTAGGTTTTTGTTGTTTCTCTGTGATAAACATTCGGTAGTTTGAATTTAATTTGCTTTTATATTTGCCTCATACTACTTTAATAGACATTTTTAAGTCATTAGGCAATTTCATTTTTAATAATTCTGGACCAAAAAGACTGGTTGTAAGTAACACCATCTAGTTTTTGCCTAACAAGCAACTGAATACTTGGACTTGGAAGTCTCATTGTTGCTACTACATCATCTGATCTAGCAGGGAATATCAGGCTGGAAAATCAATCTCTTATAATATGCCATGCATCTCATTACACTCCTGACTGTCTTCATTCCTGTGTAAGCTCTCTTGAAGTACTTCTAGCTTACTGTATTCATTGTGAGTTTTAGGGGATGGGCATAAGGTGAGTGAGACCTTGGCCACAAAAGTATGTTGTGTTTGAATAAAGGGGTAAACAAACTCATCAAAGACAGTCTGTGAAACTCTACAGGAAAACCCTTTTCTGATTAGTCATTTTTTATTTCTGTCAATTTAATTTACATGCATTTTTTACTGGATTTAAGACATGGTCAAAATGAAATAAAACTGTTTGCAGAGGAATTGCTCTAACTTAGCTAAAAGACTTAAAAGTGACTTAAGGGCTGGCTTACTTGGAGAGTATGCTGTGAAATTCTTGTGTGTGGACAATTCCACCACCATTTCCCACTTGGTATGCCTTGCTGCCTGGCACTTGCTGCCTGATTAGTGCGCTTTCATGGGGTAAATGTGATTTAGGGCTCCTAATGCTAGATTAGTGTCACAGAAATGTTGCCCAAGTATGAGGGCTAAAGATCTGGTTAAGATTTTGTCTAAAAATTGTAATATTCTCATTTTGTGAGGGCAGGAGTTATGCCAAGTATTGTCATTACCCATATGGCCCCAGAAATCCCCAGTACAAAAGCCTGAAGTTCCAATAAGCTCTGTATCCTGTGCTTTAAACCATTTGGCAGTGATAAGGTCAGAGTGTTTATTCAATTTCCACATGTGCTGCTGGTTGATGTAGTAATACAGGAATCCACTATTAATAAGTATGGACCTGCAGACAGACAGAAGCAAGTAATAGATTGCTAATTCATACCCTAGCTTACTTGAAGGAGGTGTCTTGGGGCTAACAACCAAAAAAAAATTAAAACTTTAAGATTAGTCTGTAGAAGAAAGTTGTGTAAGGCATCAGAATATATTATCATCCAAAACTGAAGAAACAAATTAATATTTTACTATATCTTAATCTAAATATCCCTGAATTCAAGTATAATAGGACTTATATCTTAGGTTTGTTACTTTTCATAATTTCAGTCTAAATTCTGACTTATTTAAGAGACCAGGGTTATTAATATTTCCTGCTGTTTCTACTCATTTTTTTCAACTGGATTTCTCCAAGGCATTCTCTGCTCTCACTTCTACTTTCCTCTTCATTTTCAAAGTATCTGTTCTGGGAAGTGGCTGAAAGATAGAAAAACACATATAAAAATTGTTTGACTGCACACATTCATTGTAAAATACAGTGTTTTTTCCTGGAGGAGATATGAAGGTGAATCAGGAAATGGATGGCTTTCTCAGATCACATGAATCAGGACCCCAGAATTCATCATTTTCACCAAATACCTGACTATTTTCATGGAGTTGAAATTAGACAACCCTTATTTAAGGCTCATACAACAACTTCCTTAAGTATGTTATCTATCAGAGACTTTAATGAAAACAAAGAGGCAATGACTAGAAATCAGCTTGCACATTTATTTATGTTATAGAGTTGTGTCGAAAATAATCACCTTAAGCATTCACAAAATTAAGCCACTTTTATAAAGAGCCTAAATCATACAAATATGGTGAGAAATACTAGTTTATTCTCTTTTTTTTGAATACAAACAGTAAATATAAACCATGAGATAAACACCTATCTTTAAAAAGCCAAGTAATTTAGACTTTCACTATTCCTAATTCAAAGCTATTACAGGTACCAGTCAGTGTGACCTTTAAATACAGCACTTCATGTGAGATAATAATTTGACAGAAAAGAGAGTTTATAAGTCTGGTGTTTATTTCTCTGTGATTCAAAGCAAGTATTACAATGATGTCTCTTGCCAAGACAATTAAAATTTTGCTCAGTCTGAATTTGTTTTGTGTCTGCTACTGGGGCACAGGCTACTGGGCCAGTCTTGCGTGTCCTCCTTTCTAAAAGCATACTTTGCTACTGGAACCATCTGAGGATGACATTTAAATGTGACAGACTCATGATCATAGAATCATAGAATCAATAAGGTTGGAAAAGACCTCAAAGATCAAGTCCAACCTGTCACCCAAGACCTCATGACCACTAAACCATGGCACCAAGTGCCACGTCCATTCCCCTCTTGAACACCTTCAGGGACGGTGACTCCACCACCTCCCTGGGCAGCATGTTCCAATGGCTAACAACTCTCTCTGTGAAGAACTTTCTCTTCACCTCCAGCCTAAACTTCCCCTGGTGCAGCTTGAGACTGTGTCCTCTTGTTCTGGCGCTGGTTGCCTGGGAGAAGAGACCAACCCCCTCCTGGCTACAACCACCCTTCAGGTAGTTGACCTCAGCAATAAGGTCTCCCCTGAGCTCCCTCTTCTCCAGGCTAAACAATCCCAGCTCCCTCAGCCTCTCCTCATAGGGCTTGTGCTCGAGGCCTCTCCCCAGCCTCGTTGCCCTTCTCTGGACACGTTCAAGAGTCTCAGTGTCCTTAAATTGAGGGGCCCAGGACTGCACATAGTACTCAAGGTGTGGTCTAACCAGTGCCGAGTACAGGGGCACAATGACTTCCCTGTTGCTGCTATTCTTGATGCATGCCAGGATGCCATTGGCCTTCTTGGCCACCTGGGCGCACTGCTGGCTCACGTTCAGCCAGCTGTCAATCAGTACCCCCAGGTCCCTTTCTGTTTGGCAGCTCTCCAGCCACTCTGACCCCAGCCTCTAGCTCTGCGTGGGGTTGTTGTGACCAAAGTGTAGCACCCTGCACTTGGACTTGTAATGACAAGTTAGCCTTGGAAGGTTACTTTGCTCAATACAAGGCAGAAATGCCAAGGACACATACAACTCAAATGCAGCTGGCCAAATACTCTCCTGAATCTCAGTGGGAAAGAAGGAATAAAGAGCAATGTAGACCTGATGAACAGGTTTCTCAGCAAGGTCACATAAGCAAGTTGGATTCAAAATACAAGACTTCACAAACTCTGTGTTCTTTAACATTGGGTCAGGAAAGGGAGTTGTTCACATGTACCATGGCCCTGGCTGGTCTGCTCTGGAAAGTTACTGGTCATCAGCAGTTTCTCCTGAGTAATACATGATGTGGTTGAAAAAACAAAAGCAGGCAATTAACTGTCAGATATTGAAGCTTTTCTCTTGAATGAAACAAAAATAACTAATATTTTCAGTGGAGTAAAAAAACCTCAAACTGGGACAAAATGAAGACATTGAACTCTTGTCACTAAAGCAAGCAAGATCTTTTCACAGACTCATAGAACAGTTTGGGTAGGAAGGGATCTTTAAAAGTCACCTACTCCAGCCTTCTTGCAATAAGCTGGGACATCTTTACCTAGGTCAGGTTGCTCTGAGTCCTGTCCAACCTGACCTTGAATTTTTCCTCTCTGGGCAACTTGTTCCAGTGTTTCACCACCCCAGTTGTAAAAAAAAAGTCTTCCTTGTATCTAGTTTGAATCTCCTCAACTTTTTTTATTTAAAAACATTGCTCCTTGTCCTATTGCAACAGACTTTACTAAAAAGATTGTCCACATCTTTCTGTAGGTCCCCTTTAAGTATTGCAATAAAGTCTCCCTGATGCCTTCTCTTTTTCAGACTGAATAACCCTAATTCTTTCAGCCTGTCTTCATAGGAGGGGACTTGTTCCAATAGGTCCACGTCCTTCCTGTTCTGAGGGCTCCAGAAATGGAAGGGGTCTCACCAGAGAGGAGTAAAGGGGCAAAATCACCTCCTTTAGATCTGATGGCCATGCTTCCTTTGATACAGCTCAGGATATGATTGCCCTTCTGGGCTGTGAGTGAACACTGCCGGCTCATGCCCAGCTTTTCATCTCACAGTACAGCCACGTCCTTCTCCATGTTGCTGCTCTCAATCCCTTTTCCCTATGATGGAAGCATAGCTCAAGGCTCAGTTGTACCAAAGCTAACTCTTCCCTCCTTTTTATTTTCTCTACCTTTTAATCTAACTTAACCTTCAGGCTTACAAGTGTTGACTTTGCTTGTCTAAATGATGAGACAGACAGACATACTAGCCAAGGTGGTATTGATGGGTAATGTGAAGACAGGCCTTCCTTTACACCGTGACTTTTCCACCTAAACAGATGGAAATCTACTCCCTTTCCTGCTTTCTAACACTCTTTATATTCTGCCACCACAGGGAGGAGCTGAAATCTGGCTTCCTACCCAACTGGCCAAAAGCCTTACGGTACTGTGAAGCCTTTCCTCTTCCAACTGCAGTACCTTATGGCTTTCACAACCTGCCATCCCTTAATGTGGTAGGCTCTAGTCTGTTGCAAGGAGTGATCGAGAACTAGTAACAGTGAGAAATATAATGACAAGAAAATACAGGGCAGAGGATGAGGAGAATCAAAATGAAACAAAGTCTGGATGGAATTATGATTTGGTCCACTCAGGGTTTTCTTTCCATTCCTTTAGTCATCAGATTCTCCCCTACCCTCAACATAACACTTCAGGGTTCTATTAGGATAGCCTTATTTAGGTTATAGAGGTTTAGCCTGGGACTGACAGATCACAATGCAAGGTACTGTAATAGACACAAAAACCTCGCAGCCACTGCTTGCAAGAGTATGTCTGGAGATTGCTTTGCCTAAAATTTCTCATCTCACTCAACTAATCTCATTTAACTCTAAACTTAAACATAACAGAGAGAATAATATTTTATAGCCTCATTTCAAACATGGTTAATCTGACAGCCACTTTCATACATCTTTGCCCATAAACTTACCAAAATAAATTAAAATGAAATAGAATTAATCATTGACATCATGACTGTTTTTTTCATGAGATTGGCAGGTAGATGTAAAGTACATGACTTAAAACCTCTAGTGATGATAGTATGATGAAAACCTCTAATGATGAAAGTATGATTCCAGTGGAATATTTCTTAGGATGTAATCCAGTATCATGTAAAGCTATAAATGTTGTGAGGGTTTTGGTTTTGTTCCGTTTGTTTGATTTTTGTTTTTTGTTTTGTTTGTATGTTTCTTTGCTTTTACATCCCTGTCCATTGTTCCATTGCCAAACCAGAGGCTAAAATGTACACATCATTCCAGGTGCAACAATGTTGATGGGTTTTTACAAGCTGGTGGTTTTGCATACGCAGTACTTACATTTCATATATAAAGTATGGTTGTTAGGGCTGATGTTTTTCCCAGCAGTTGGAAAAAACAAGTTTCTCTCCTGTTTAAAAACTGTAAGGTTATTGTAATAGGTGAAGATACAAAAAAAGCGTGGGACTTGATGATGTGAACAGATACATCTTAGAAAAACTCCAGATAAGCTAATGGGGTATAATATGTGAATCGTCCTGTATCTGCAGTTACTTTGATGGCAATGTTTAGGTATAAAATGGAGCTGAGGAACTTCCACAGAAGCGTGATCCTACATTACATTGGTGTCTTACAAACTGTATTATTGTAAATAAGGAAACATCCTTGATTGTCAGGGTTACAGGACTGTAATGGGAAAGAAGTTTGGCCTTCAGTATTTGCATTTGTGGTTTGGATTTTTCACATTTTTTTTAAATACCAAGAAGCAATCGGAAAGAATGTTTCAAATTCCAGAGCTTCATTTGTAACAGTAATTTCAAACTTTCATTAACATTTTTCCTTGAACAAGTTTCAGGCAGTTGGGATTTGCAGGTAAGTTTTGATTCTGATGGTTTTGTTGTAGTATGTTTTTATAGGATTACTCCAGCATGGATCAATCCTATCTACAGTTTTGCTGCAACAAACTCTCAGCTTATTAAATGAAGTCTTGCTGCAAACAACACAGGTTGGTTTATGCTATGCGTGTAGTGGGAACGTGCAAATGCTGCCATAAAAAAGAAAACCACTTTGATGGAATTAATTTAAATACACATAGGAACAGAAATAACCTTGTTTAACAAAAGTTTAACATATGGCTAAACATAAAGGCATGCACAGAAAATACAGTGAGCGCGGAAACGCAAACGTACGTACCTGGGGCAGATGCCTGCGCACCGCGACTGCCAGCGTCGCAGTGCCACGTCTCAGCCCCGCTCACGCCACGGGAGCTTCCTACGGGATTCTCCCAGGGCCTACAGATGAACTTTCGGGGCTGACACGTCGATCCGTGCCGGCGAGGGGAGGGGAGGGGAGGGGGCGGAGAGGGACTCGCTGCAGGCTTTGACGTGGTCG
Organism: Dryobates pubescens; assembly: GCF_014839835.1. Classification (NCBI taxonomy): domain Eukaryota; kingdom Metazoa; phylum Chordata; class Aves; order Piciformes; family Picidae; genus Dryobates; species Dryobates pubescens. The sequence continues at coordinate 23,351,281 of NC_071620.1, read as the reverse complement.
CAAAAATGTCAGCGCCGCGTTCCCCCGCCCGCCCACGCCGAGTCGCGCAGCGCAGGGCCGAGGGGCTGGCCGTGGGACGGGGCTGCCGGGGCGCAGCTCCCGCTGCCTGCGCCGTTCCACCCTGGGTCCCGGAGGCCCAGGCTGCCGGCGAGCGCAGGGGAGCGGGCAGCCGGCAGCGCGCAGCTTCTGCACAGGGGTGCGCTCCCGGGGCGCTCCCGCTCTCTCCCAACGCCCTGGGGCAGCCGCTGGCATCTGTCTCTCCTTCGCCTCTACCTGCTCCACTTCCCAGGTCCCTGGAACCGTGGGCAGCGGCCGGGCGCCCTGCGGCCCCCGGCACTCGTGGAGCTGCCCCTCGCCCACCGTCTCTCCCTTCCTTTCTCCCGCTGTCGCTGCAGCAGCTCGCCAGCGTGTGTTGTGCTCAGTTGTCCTGACGCGGGGAGCCCCCTACTCAAATCTGATCGAGAGAAGCCTATTTACCTGGGCTGCGGTAAGTAAAGAAAACAAAAATATATCGAAAAATAAACCAAAACAAACCTATGCCTCAAGCACGAATATGTCAACGAGTTGCAACTTCTCGGCTGGCCCGGAGGGTGCAGCGCGGGGGAGGGAAGGCAGCAATTTGAGAGCACCCCAGCCCGGGGCAGCGCCGGCTACGGAGCGACCCGCGCATCTCCAGGGCCGGGAGGCTAGCGCTACTCCGCCTCCGCGGAGGGGCGCTGGGTCCAGCCGGCGGGCGAGGCGCGCAGCTTCTGCGCCGCGAACTTGGTGGGAGCGAGTGGCTCGGCTGGGCTGCGCGGGTCGACGGTGCGGCTGTGGCGGCGTGAGGTGGTAGCACCGTGGCGGGGAGACGAGCATCAGTGCCTGCCTGCGCTATGCAGCCTTACGGCGGTTTCAGGTAACCCCATCCCGGGTTTCCCCTGCTCGGTGCTCGGGCTGGGGTTGGCTGAGCTGGGGGTAGTGGGGCTTTTGACGAGCCGCGGAGATGTGGCGCGTCTTCGGCCGCGCTCTCCCTCCCCGGGGCTGCCTGGCGTGCGCACCGCCGGGCTGTGCCCCTGGCTCCCGCGGAGCACCCTCCGGGGACAAGGGGGGCGACTGGGGTTTCGGCCGCCGACGCCGCGGCAGAGTGCCGGCAGGGGGAGCTGGGAGCGAGGCGAAGCGGCGCTTCTGCCGGCGACCAGTGGCGAAGAGCGCTGCTGGTGGCCGAAGCCCGTCTCGGGTATTGCCCGGCTCCACCTCCGAAAGTCCACCGAGCCTTTCAGAACAGGCTGTCGTTCTCCCCGAAGACGGTGCTGTTTGCTCGGGAAAGGCAGAACCGGCCGGACCTAGGGCCGCATCTCCAGCGGGTCCGGAAGCCGCTCCCTGCCGGCGCTGAGCGTAGCGGGAGCCCCGGCGCCGCTCCTGCCCGCGGGATCACCCCCTCGGGAGGATTTTCTCACCAAGCAGCGGGAGGTGCGTGGCGGTCGCTGAGCCGTGGCTGCCGAGAGGGTGGTTGGTGGCTCTGAAACATTTTGGAGGGGTTTTGTCACTCTTCGGCAAGTGAAGTTTACTCTGCCTCCTTCTCTGGTGAGATCAGAAGAGAAGCGGCGTGAAGGGCACCGGCACTTGTCTGAGAAACGTGGGGGGTTTCAGCGGGATATTCTAGCAATACGATTTGAAGTCCCAATGTACTTTTGTTGTCGCTTTTATTTAACTGGACTAGCTGCAGTCTGTGGCACAACCGTGTTTTGGCGTTTTCAGAATTGTGGAGTCTGTGTTACCGTTCTGCAACAGCGCAGAAAGAAACGCCTCGGTCTGTTACATTAATCCATGTTTTAGCGAGGATTGTTTATCAGATAAATAACAGTTGTTAGGGCTTGTTCTGTTATTACCAGATGCTAAATGTGCACGGTAAATTGACACAACGATAATCTGCGCGGGATTATTTCTGGGGGGCTCGCACGGATGGGGGGAGCTGTCAGCGCATCCCTTCCTTCAGCAAACCGGACCATTGACAGGAGAGGTCTCTGCATGCGTGCACGGACGCTTTTGTGCAGGTGTTCAGAATCTGCAAGACTACAGCTAAGAAAAACATCTTAGAACTAAAAACTCTTGTTAAAGTTGTAGCAATAGCATGCTTCAGCAACCCTAAGGTAGTGCATTTGAAGACCATATTTTCTGAAAGCTGGCTAACCACTTGTAGTTTCATTTTTTTTTTTTTTTGTGTATGAAAGGCTGGTGTGATGCTAGCTTTTCATAATGGAAATTGCACTCAAATCATAATCCTAGCAGTATCAGCGTCTTCTGGTTGTTATATAATATTCTGACTCAGTTTAGCAAAGTTTGATTTACTAAGAATTGTTGAACTTGGTGATGTCATACATACATAATGTGTACTCAGTCAAAAGTGTATTGCTGCTGTGAAAAGCAGTGATATCGCCTTAGGTACTTTGCTTAGTCTAATGAAGTATTTTAGTAGACTTCTGTATTTTGTGCTGTATTCCCACCTTCCTCTGCAGCAGGTACTGATAATTTAACTTTATTATATTTAGTAATAGATTCATTTCATTTTCTTAATTTTATGCTGAACAGCTGTGAGGAGTCCTGCTGAGAACAAAGCTTTTGCTCTGGAGGGTGACAGTTTACTTTTCTGTTCCAGAGGTTGTTTTCAACTAAGTAATGTAAACACTTGCTTTTAAGTTCTACTGCTTATTCCTTAGCATGTGGCAACAGTTTTGTTTTGGTTGAGAAACTGAAAGCATTAGTCTCATTTCTTTTAATCTTTAACCAGTGCTGTTTTCTTAGAATACTTTCGGGTAGTAGGAGTGTTCCTGCACTTTGTAATGATCCATAAACTTTGTTGTATCAGGTTTGTTGTACTCATTTCCTGTTGGGCAGAGATGCAAAGGGTGGTAGCTATGGATTTATGCTGTTTTCAGGAGAAAAATAATTGAATGGAGGTGTGGGTTTCTTTGTTTGTGTGTTGGTTTTTGGCTTTTTATTTCTTCCCTCCAGCTACTTGGAGAAACCACACAGATTTCAGCTTCTGTTGATACAGTCTTATACAGGTATAGGATTTTCACTGAATGAAGTTCATTACTTTCCAGTGAGCAAACTGTATTACAAGCTATGAGGTGCAGAAATACAACATAACCCCCCTGCAAACTCCATCAGAGGTTGTGTGAAAGAATTCAGCCAAGGGAGCAGCTGAGCTCCTGGGATGAGCAGGAGCAGACCCCTTTCTGTAATCTGGTCTGCAAGGGCCGTGTCACTCCCAGCGTTGGCAGGGGCTTATTGCTATGTTGTAGGACATGTGAATGGGTAGTTGATAGTGCTATCAGTTGGTAGTGGGTGTGTGCTACCAGTACTGTATGTGACTGGGAGTGCAGAAGGGAATGGTGTACCTAATCTGATACTGTATTATTTAACATAAACTAATATGATTAGTTAATATGTTGTGATGACTGACTTTGGAATAGCAGCAATATATGATTTAGCTTTAGATTTAACATGTGCTTTATAAAATTTTGGTAAGGTCTTGATGTTTGGTAATACATGTTCTAAAGTTGCTACAACTCCTGAGATGAATTGGTATTGCTGTGATTCTAAGAAGCAGCACTAAGGAACTTCTCATTGTCTGTAACATCATTTCATAGAGATGTTTAATGGGAATTGTTGCTAGTGTTGAGTTCTCTGGATTATTATTAATCAGCCTTTTTATCCTCTTTGGCATGTCTACACATTCCTATTTGGAACAAGTCTAAATTACAGACTAGACAGTTGGTCTTTCCTAATGTGTTTTGTAAAGCTGTAACTGGTTAAAAAGAATGAGGTTTGTAGGTTGGATTTTGTTGGTCAAACACTGTATAAACACTTTCAAAATTACCCTTTTGAGATTGGTTTGTCAACTGTTTTAAAGCACCCGGCTGGGTTTAATTTCCAGGCTGCAGCACTGCAGCTGTAACCTCTGAAAGGCAGGTGGCAGTCTGCTATCTGCCAGCCTTACCCAAACCTGGGCGACCCACAGCTGGAACTGTGCCACTGAACTACACTTTTCTGATAAAGCTGCTGTTGTAAAAACAGCAAACTGTTTCCAAAAAAAGTTGGGGCTTTTATTTTAGCTTGCTTCCTAAAAGTGTCTGAGTGTTTATTTAAGAGATTTGCCAGGTTGCATCTAAGTATAGCACATTTGCTTAACGTTTGTCAGGAAGGTAGCAGATGTAAACCTAGTTAATGACCCCTAAACTGCCATCAAATTGGTCTTGCATTCTTGATTTTTTTCCCCTAGAATGTATTATCCGAAGTATAAATCATGCAAACATTTTGTCATTTAATGGATTTATTCATGCATCAAATTTGTTTGTGTTCACAAGTTTGTGTCTCCACTGAGGTACTTTGATGCAATCCAACAGTTGTCTGCTGTATAAATCACCTCTATCTCCATACTCATAGTTTTTAAATAAATATATCAAAAAAATCAATCTTTCTTTGGAGACTTTTTGGGAAGAAATCATAGAATCAGTAAGGTTGGAAAAGATCTCCAAGATCATCAAGTCCAACTGTCAATGCAACACTACCACAACCACTAAACCATGTCTGTGCTTGTGTCCCAGTATGTATTAGAAAGTCAGGCACCTTCACAGAGGAGCTGATGTTTGTCAGTGATAGTAGCAGAAAGCTGAGATTGATATGAAATCTGCACTATGGCCATTGCAGATGACATTCTTGAATTTAACTCAGCTGTTAAAAGTTATCTTCTCAAAGGTTATCTTTTCTTTTCAAACAGTTTGAATGATTTGCTTTAGAAAAAGCTTAAATGCCTGTAGCTGCAACTGCACTGTTGTTTCCAGACTTATCTCTGAGTAGCTTATCTGTGTTAGGAGTTTCTTGTGTGATAGCAGGATAATACAGATTTTCATTCCTTTTCCAGTTTTAAAAATCAGGATATATTCCTGAGCTCCAGTATACTTTAGAATTGTTGGATCTTAATTTCTGAACCAACCTTTGGCCAACCTTTTCATGGCTACCAACCCCAGTAATGGAGTTGGGGTTTCCACTTTTACTATGCTGATTGAGTAGCTCTGAATATAATTTGCTGATTTAATTTTTTTTTTTTTAACATTTAAACTCCTAGCTAGATGAACAGCAACAATGAACACCTTAGCAGTATTTGTTATGTTTAGGAGAATCTTACAAAAAGTATAACTCCAGAATGCTGAAATGCCTCTTGTCCTTTCTGTTTGTAATACTGGAGTGCTTTCCTAGGCATTCCGGTGATGAATGAATTAGAGTATATGTGATGGCTGCAGGACTGATATATAATGTGATTTGGATGGGCCATACTACAAAGTGTAAGATCTTCCCACCATCACTGGGGGAATGCCACTGTCATTGGGCTGGTATGTTAATCTGACTTTGGTTGTTGAGGGCTTCTTTTGTTAAGTCTTGTTTGCTTTCTTATTCTGAATTTGCAGTAGGTTTATATGGTTGTTTTGTTAGATTTTATTATTAAAATTAGTGTGTGTATTTTAATTATTATCTTTCTTCTCTTGCTCCAGTGCATGCTTTCCCCTTGTATTTTTTTTAAACCAAGCAATGATACTAAAGTATTTTACAATAATTTGTAGGAGAGCATAAGTGTGCAAAATTGCTACCAGTGTCTGATGTTATATTACCAAGTACTGCTACGTCACACTTGTAATTTAGCCAAAAGATGAGATTTCAGTTTTAGAAGGGACTAGAAAAAAACTCTCTGGGTAGTGCTCTTCAAGGCATAGGCCAAGAGTCTGATAAAATTTATGAGCCTTATGAACTGGCTATGCTGCTGAATAAGTGAAAGTTGATGTTAGTGCTATTGTTTTCTCTTGCACCTGTTTCTGGCACTGCAGATCCACATTCTGACTCTAACGTGTTAAAATACTTCAGAAAAACCTCCCAAACAAGCAGAAAACCCCTTTAATTCATGTAATCTAATAAACTCTGCTCTTTGTGACCTGAAAACCACTGTATGCTATGTTCCTCAAAGAAAGACAGGTACAAGGAGAGGATGCTATCAGTGAGCATTGTAGTTTGTTGTCCTCCTTGGCAATTTTGGTTCTTTATGTCAGTCAGTTGCCCACTGGGTCATTTTAATTGTACCAATATAACGCTTCATGTGGAGCCATATTGTAAACAGTATTGGGGAACCAATCTTCTTAAAACCACTTTTTGTCTTTGAGGTACCCATTGCCACTGATCCCAGCAAGGCACTATATGCGCTGGTTTCAGTGTAACTGCAGGTGTGCAATGAGTATTAGGAAGTGAGGAAGGAGGGGGGAGGAGGATTGTGTGTGCAGATAAAAAAATCTGATTAATCCCTCAAATAATGAAATTTAAGACTGACAGAAGAGCTCTGGTGGATTTTACTTCAGTGGTTTAAAGTGTGTTCATACAGATATTTGTTAAATTCATTTTATAAGAGACAACAGGCTCTCTTGAGAGGCTTGCAAATTAATTGACTCACAGACAGATGCACAGCTTCACTAGCATCTGCTGAGAACTGAGGTATCTTAGAGGCATTTCCCTTGGGTGTGTCAGGAAGTGGGGAAATTCAGGATAATAACCTGCTAAAAACTGGACCTCAGTCTTCCAGAGCTTGGCTGTCAGACATCAGTCTCTTGAAAAATTGTAATGGATTCTGGTACATGGTGTTGGAATTGATAGTATAAAACAACACAACCTGTTACACACTGATTTGCCAAAAATATGAGTTCATGCATACAAATCTAGAGACCTGTGAGAGGTGAAGAAGCCAGTGTTTGTAGGAAGAAAAGCTTTTCTTGATGAGGGTTGCTATGAGACCTAAAATTCTATTACCCCAGGCACGGGGGACTTGTGCAAGTGATGTAATTCCATTGTAAAGCTTGGTAAGATTATGCAGGTCCACCTGAATTATCCAAGAGACCTGCAAAATGTTCCAATTTATCTTCTATTGCTTTCCAGAATGTCATTATGTTACACTTCTTACCTGAAGCATTAGACAGGTCTTTAATATTGAAGACAAATCGGTGGAGCTTGAGCATCATCCTTTAACTGCTAATAACAAAAAAATGTGTAAGTAGAAACAACTGCAAAAAAAGAGATTCAGGCTCTACATCCAAATCACTGTTCTTTTTGCTGTTCAGTACTGAATTTGCAAGTAGCTTTTATTAGAGATTTCTCATTTTGCTTACTTACCTATAACTGGCAGGGAAAATTGTTTTGCAAATTTGTTTAATGTGAAGGCCAACAAGATCAGTATCAGGGCTTGAAGAAAAATAGTCTTGAACTAGAGGTAAACACTTCTGATATTTAACTTCAGTCTTTTTATTTGTGTCTCAAACCTGTAATCATAAAGTGCTCTTAAAATAACTTGAGCAAATGTGTTGTTTTCATTTGAGTACCCACATGAACTCATTGCTTACAGTGGGCTCACTGCCTCTTGGAAGAGAACACGTTAGTCTTTTTATAGCGTGACTGTTAACAAGGCTTGTTCGTCAACTTCAGTTGTAGAGATGATGTTTTGTAATTTTAATTTTTTTTCCAGAAGATGATAAAAACCCAAAGCAACCACTGTGTTGCAGAGGCATATCAGTAATGCTTTAATAAGAGAAAATATAAGAATGGCATAACTGCAAATACAGGGTGCTCCCATTTGTTTGTGAGTAGCTTAGCTTTACCTTTCCAATTTACTGTGAAATGATTGTGGACATTGGGCCTGGTTCATAATTACATGTGTTTGTTAATTTTGTAGATTTGAAATTCCCTATTAAGAAGTCTTTTAAAAGAGAGTGTTTTTTTTCCCATGCTATTACAGAATATATGTCTGGTTGGAAGAGAATTCAAAGATCTTCCAGTCTGACTTTTGATCCAGTACTGAAAGGTCAACACTAAACCATGTGCCTAAGTGCCAGGTCCACATGCTGCTTGAACATCCTCAGGGATGGTGACTCCAACATGGCCATGGGCAGACCATTCCAATGTTTGACAACCTTTTCAGTGAAGAAGTATTTCTTAATATCCAGCCTAAACCTCCCCTAGTGCAGCTTGTAACCGCTTCTTCTAGCACTGTCACTTGTCACCAAGGAGAAGAGACTGGCCCTCTTCTCACTCCAACCTCCCTTCAGGTAGTTGTATACTGAACAACCCCAGCTCCTTCTGATGCTCCTTGTGGGTCATGTGCTTCAGGCACTTCATGAGCCTTATTGTCCTTTTCTGGACACACTCCAGCACCTCAACAGCCCTCTATAGTGAGGGGCCCAGAACTCAGCATAATGCTCAAGGTGTGGCCCCATCAGTGCTGAGTACAGGGTGATGGATCATCACCTTCTTGTTCCTGCTGGCCACAGTGTTTCTAATAAGAACCAGGATGCCATTGGCCATCCTGGCCACCTGGGCACACTGCTGACTTGTGTTCAGTCAACTATTAACCAGTACCTCCAGGTCCCTCTCTTTCCAGCCACACATCCCAAGTCTGTAGCTTTCCATGGGGTTATTGTGATCCAGGTGCAGGACCTGGCACTTGGCCTTATGGAATTTCATACAGTTAGGTTTGGCCCATTTGTCTAACCTGTCCAGATGCTATTATAAAGCTTCGTTACCCTCTAGCAGATGGATACAGATGCCCAACTTGGTGACATCTGCAAACTTACTGAGGGTACACTGAGTCCCCTCATCCAGCTCATTAGTAAAGATAATAAAGAGGACAGGCCCCAGTATTGAGCCCTAGTGGATACCACTAATGACTGGGTGCCAGTTGGATTTGACCCCATTCATCATCACTTTTTGGGCCTGGCTAGCCAGCCAGTTTTTTATTCAGCGCAGTGTGCGCTCATCCAAGCCATGTGCCACGAGCTTCTGAAGAGAATGTTGTGGGAGACAGTGTCAAAAGCTTTACTAAAGTGCAAGTAGACAATGTCTACAGCCCTTCCTTCCTCCACTAGGTGGGTCACCTTACCAACCTTGAGTATTTTTATAAGCCCTAAAATGTGAATGTTGCCAACGCTGAAAAGTTTTGAAAATGGCATTCAAAATGAGCACAACAGTTGACAACACACTTGTTCCCCATCTCTCTGTTCACATTGGCACCTTCAAAGATTCATCTGTAGTCATAGATCGGGTCTAGAGAACTCAATTACAGATGAAAATTATAGAAATTTCATATTAATCAGCAGATTTGGTTCAGTTCGTGTCATGCCCCAGGTACTTGTCTCCCCTTGCCACTTCCTTACATTGTGGGAATCATTACTTTTTGGCACATTTGAGACCCCTTTTCCTTGCTTATTTGGTGAATGAAACATTCTAAACCTTATAAGAAGTTATGCATAGGTGTTGAATATTCTTGCTTCCTCATAAAAAACCCTAATTTTCCACAAATCAGTCTTCTTACAAAGAAGAGTTTCTTTGTGTTTGTGTTAACATCTGATGGCAGCTGATAGCTGGGATAAGTTTTATGAAAAATGTTCCTCAGTATCGTTCATGTTGTCCTTTAGGTACTTCTAATGTAACCCTGCATCCCAAAACCTTAAGAAGAGAAAAAAACAACTCTTTGACTTCATGATACCATCTGGGTAGATTTCCATCATTGTATAACTAGCCATACAGGTGTTAGACTTATGTAAACTGAAGTGCTTATGGCAGCCTTACTTTTGTGATGGTTGTAAGCATTTGAATTCACAAGGCTTAGTATTATGTTGCTCAGGTTTAAGTGTCATACTGTGACTGAAATGAATTTGGGATTGCTCTTGTAGGCAGCTAACTAGAGAGGAGGTGTTGAGCAGACTTAACTGATAATCTCCTCAGCCTTAGCAATGGCAACTGGCATAGAAACTATTAGTATCTTCTTCTGAAATGTTTCATTTATCTTCTTTTTGCAGCAGGGAGTTCCTGAGACATTCTCACCATTTTAACAGCATTTTGGGTGATAACTATGTTCCTTTTCTCTTGGTCCCAGGAGTTCATTACCAGAGAAAGCTGTTGTATCAATTTTCCACTATTGGTTTTTCTGGTGGTAGTCTTGGCCATTCAAAAATGAATGAAAATAGTGCTTGGTGCCGTGGGTTAGTTGTTTGGGCGGTGTTGGATTGGTTGATGGGTTGGACGCGATGATCTTGAAGGTCTCTTCCAACCTGGTTTATTCTATGTATTCTATGTATTCTATGTATATTTTCTCTGACACATCTATGCATTTCACGATAGCTCAGCATGTGAAGAGAAGGATGTGAGTAGCTCTGATCAGAACTGTTGAAACAGATTTCTGGTGTTTTTTGCAGTGTGGCATGAAGTAAGTTGGAGAAGCTAGCTAGCTGCCTTCTTTTAGTATTTTTGTTGACTCTAGAAGATGCCTATATCCTGCAGCTGAGTTGTTCTAACTGCTCAAGGTTCTGAAACATCAATGATAGATCAAGCGTAACTTTAGTAATGTCAGACAAATGTATTAGAATTAAATATAGACTGTGATAGGCAAAACTCATCTGAATAATAGCTTCTCTGTAGGAATTGTTGGGTGGGGCTCAATGACAAGTTATTCTAGTAACACTCCTTCTTGATAGTAACCTATGTGTAATTTAAAATACTTATATTAATTACAAAATGTGTCTGTGACACTTGTAATTTCTTAATGAGCCATTTGCAAACAGCATTTATAAGTGTTTCTGGACTTTTGTGTGCCTGGTCAAAATTAATCTACCTTCCAGTTTGTGTACAATATACATGGATGGATGCATGTATGCTTTTTTTCCTCTCCATATATACACACACATGCATTCACACATATATTTTTACAGTCTATTCCAGTTTGCAAACAGTGGTGCTGAATTTTTTCTTAAAGTCCAAGTGCTGCTGCAGCATCCCAGACAAACAAAATAATAGTGGAAGGACACAGAGGTCTTTCTTCTGGGAAGAACGTAACAGCTTCATTCCAGTAGTTAGGACACAAGACCATGCCAAAAGACAAGTGACTTGTAATAGACATCAGTTCACTGTTCTGATAGCTGGTAGTTTTATTTTGAGCTCTGAAGAGTTCATCTCTTTGAACAGAAATGCAGATATAAAATATTGACTATATGTAATATCTAAAATTCATAAACTTCTTAACTTTAGCAAGCTGGAGTGCAGGAAAGAATGGAGCAACTTTTGCTCGAGAGTGAAAAAATGACTAAAATGAATGTAATTTAAATTCTTCACCATGTCTATAGTGGGATCTTTTAAAGGCAGATATTGTGGTGTGATTTGATGGGATTCAGAAGGTACAACTGAATCAGTAGAATTTCAGTGAATTATGAAGATATGTTAATTTAGATGGACTGGAAAAATGGGTAGGCTAATTGGAATACAGTAATAATGTATGTGGAAGATGAGGTTTTAATATACTTTTCTGAAATCTGATGAATCCTTTTTAAATGCAAGTGTTTCCTCATAGTTTGCTTAAGTTGTACAAAGGGAAATTTAGATTAGATTGTCATGGTTTTGCCTTGGCTAGGGGCCAGATGCCCATGAAAGCCGCTCTATTGCTCCCCTTCTTGGACAACAAAGAAGGAAAATATAACAAGGCTTGTGGGTTGAGATAGAAGTTGTTTAAGGCAAAAGAGAAAGCAAAGGCCATGTGGAAGCAAGAGTGAACAGAAATACTCTCTGCTTCCCAATAGCAGACAATGTCTGTCCACTTCCTTGGAAGCAGGGCTTCATTACACATATCAGTTGCTCCAGAGGACAAGTGCCATTAACAAATGCCCCCAGACTTCCTTCTTTCCTTTAGCTTTTATATCTGAGCTGATGTCATATGGTATGGAATACCCCTTTAGTCAGTTAGGATCAGCTGGCCTGGCCATGTCCCTTCCCAAGATCCTCAGCCTACTGTTGTGGTGGGGGGCAGTGTTGGAAAAGCACAGCCTTGGTGCTGTGCGAGCACAGCTCAGCAGTAGTCAAAACACTGCTGTGTTATCATCACCCTTCCAGTTACCACTGCAAAACAGCACTATGAAAGATGCTTTAGGGAGAACTAACTCCATCTGAGCCAAACCCAATACATGAATATTAGGAAAAAATTCTTTACTGAAAGAGTGGTGACATGTTGGAACAGGCTGCCCAGGGAAGTGGTGGAGTTGCCATCTCTGGAGGTGTTCAAGAAGCAAGTCGATATGACTCTTCAGGATATGGTTTAGTGGTCATGGCAGCTGGGTTACGGTTGCACTCAGTCATAAAGGTCTTTTCCAACCTTAATGGTTCTATGACTATGATTCTGATTTGATAGTATAAATTGTCTTATAGTCTTGCTGCAGGTTGTGGTTGAGTCCGTGTATTGTGTAACATTTAAATACAGTTGTTATGTTCTAATTTCTGAATCCTGCAGGTTATTTCTCCCCTTCCATTCCCTCAGCTGCAGCTGTAGTTCAAAAAGTGGGATTAGTAGGTCTTAATATGATACTTGAGATAATGTACAATAGTATGTTGTTTTTGCACTGTTCTCAGCAAAGGCTAACTTGCTTAATGCTAATGGAGTGAAATATTGGGGGTTGATACTAGCACTGCTTCACAGTCCAAACAAATTTGAAAAAGAAATGTTTTACACAGATTGTTATCTGGCTTTTAGCATAGGATTGGTGATAAAACAAGCTCTTACACTCTGTTGATTTCCTTTTTCTCTGTGTATGTCTTAAGGCAAAAACTCGAAAACTACCCACAAACAAAACCCCAAACCAACCAAACAAAAAAAACCCCAAACCAACCAATAAAACTAACCCCCTGCCCCACAACACTTAAGAAAACCCCCACATCAGAATATCCCTTGCTTTATTTAGTAATTTGACTTAATTCTGCTAGATCTGTCATCTGCAGGATGATGCCTAAGGTATAAGACAGGTATTGTAGGTTGGATTTGCACCCCAACAAACTGGAAATTTGCCCCCAAAGTAAAATTACCACACTAACTCAGAATTTTTGGAAGCAAAATGAAATTCTATTTCCAAAAAATGGACTAAATGTGAAATTATCAAAGGCAACAAACAGATGAAAGTACATTTACATATATTTGCAGTTCCACGTCAGAAATACCCCCTTGTACAGACTCACACCCCACTGGGCAGCCCAGAGGGTTATATTAATAGCCAGCCTGCGGTCTCTCCCTCTCCCCTATACTTTACACAGTCAAAACAGGAGACAGTTGAGCCTGCATTCAAGGTCAGAGATAAGGCAGCCAGAAGCAAAGCAGAAGAGGCAGCCCAGAGAGGAAGATCAGGAGAAAAACTCTGTGTTCCTAAACTGTACAGGAATTTACAGAGCAAATGAAATGAAATAAATTTATCTCTATTACTTGCTTAGCCTCTTAGAAAAAAAATAATCATCTGGAAGATTCTCTGGAAAAATCTAATTCTTATTTACAATTTAAGCATAGCTTAAAACTGTAACAACAGGCCAGTGTCCTCCTGCATTGTGCTAATAATTTACATGTGTGTATTGATGAACAAATGATTTTTTAGATACTCACGCAACTCTTTTGTGCATAGAAATAAAAAAGGTGTGAATGGCAGTGCTGGTGTAGTTTGCTGATCCCTTTGACTGCTGCATCAAGGAGGAGAGCCTGTGGCGAGTTTTGTACCTTGGAGGAACTGATCTTTTCTGCTGTCACTCTGTAGTAGGTCAGTAGGTAAAATAGTTTCTGTGAGCAAGCCATGTGGAAACTCAGCCTTCAGTTAGCCATCAGGTATGCAGTGTCATGTTACCTCTATCACATGTAATGCAGGCAGGTCACCTTTCCTGCATTCCCGTAGCCCAGGCTGACTATATTGGAGTTGCAGTGATGCTTGGACTGTCAGGAGCCTGCTAGTACCCATGTGGCTGCCTGATTTTTTTTTTTTTTCCTGCTGCTTTGTGTCCTAAAGCCCAGTACAGAGAAGAGCAACTGCTGTTGTGTGGGTGTTTTTATTTTATATTACTTTTTAATGCCTCATTCAAAGAGTAAAGATGATAAGGCAAGAAGCAGGTGAGAAGGGAGAATCAGCTGGTAGAAATAAGCAGAGAGAGAGGATTTTTTTGATGAGGGGGAAGGGAGAGCTTCAGAGGAAACTGGAGTTCCTGTTTTGCAGAACAGTGTGATGAGAGCCAGTAGACTGGCCGTGGCCAACGGCGGAGTTGTGCAAAGCTTTCTCACTGCTGCTGTGCATCCAGCACCCCACATGTGCTCACAGCATTATCCTCTTTGGGTATCATAACAGGGAGTTTCTTACACATGTAACTACATGAAACTTGATGGCTGTTAATCTAAATAATTGGCAAGCAGAAGGAGTGGCTATATAGTCTGAATTACAGAAACCTAATTTCAAGTTGGAAAACTGTGTCAGGGTAATTGGAGTAATGTCACCAGCTCTGTTTTCATTTGTGTGTTGAATGTCTGTGGATCTCCAGGTCTTTCAGCTGTTCTCCAGGTATGAACTTTCCATACAGCTTATTAGTTACTTGCTTTGTGTTTCTTCTGTGAATTATGCTGTGTTTTGCAGCGGAACTCTACTGTAGCTGATGGGATACTATGGACATGTTGTGAAGATAAGCTTTTTTTCAAAATTATGAAAAACTACTGAGTATGTGGTTTATAGGATGGCTTTGCTTAAGTGTTTTGAGTTTCACAAGTAAGTGTGAAATGGCAGCAGCCTTGTTTTAACTGTTGGTGGGAGATCTTTGTTTCTGTGTGGTTACTTCATAACCCAGAGGCAGACTCTTTTTCTCTCCACCTTTTATTCTCTCTCTCTCTCTTTTTTTTTTTTTTTTTTTTTTAGGGAAAAAAATTCCAAAAGAAAGCAATAGTTTTTACTAAAGCAGTTAAAAAGCCGGTTGTCTCAGTTGTCTGAGAACTTACGATCAGCAGAAGACCTATGAAGCATTACAGTTCAGTTTGGTGTGGGAGTGCAGTTCACATAGGTTGGAATAGCGTGGTGGAATATACCTGAGTTCCATGAATTATGGCAAATACAAACCACAAAATGTTTGCTTAAATTATTTGTAAAACAAAGTGTACTTGCAGATGATAAAAAGAATGTCAGTATAGCTTCTTTATTCCACTGTCAGTACATGCAGACCTTTTTTTATCCCTGTGTCTTTAAATATCTTCTCAAAAATCCTTCAAAGGTAGTTTTATTAATTTAACATAGTGCAGATGTCACTAGCTGTGAGAAATAAGTCACAATGACTTGTAGTGTTATGTCAAAAATACCATTAAGAGGCTTAGAACAAAGGGAGCAATTAATGAACAGTCTTTGCTATGAACAAATGTCAGAGACTCCTCCAGGGCTAAGCTGCTTCTGTGCCCTATTCATTAGTTTCTGTTTTGAGCAAAGTTGATGTTGATGACTGGATTTAATTATGCATAATTGAAAAAATTAGCAAAAAGTATTAGAATGAAAAATTTACATTTAATAAATAAAGACTTTTTTTCCTTCTTAGGGGTGTTAATGCTTCATGTGACTAACATTTCCCTCTAACTATTGGCATTATCTTCATTGGCGATTTTGGCAGATTTTGGTCTTATTGTTTGCTTCAGGATGTAAGCCAAATACTGTGCTTACATTTAAATCTCTGTGATTAAGTGTGTGTTAAAATCACAGAATTATTGGGACTGGAATAGTCCTCCAAGATCATCAAGTCCAGCCTAAAACCCACCACCACATTGACTGGACCCTGTCACTAAGTGCCGCATCCAATCTTTCCTTGAACACCTCCAGGGACAGTGACTCCACCACCTCCCTGGGCTGCCCATTCCAGTGTCTAATTACCCTTTCCCTGAGGAATTTCTTCCTAACATCCAGCATAAACCTCCCCTGGTGCAGCTTCAGGCCATGCCCTCTCATGTCACAAGTTGCCTGGGGTAGAGTCTGATGCCCACCTTATTGCAGCTTCCCTTCAGGTAGTAGTAGAGTGTGATAAGGTCTGAGTCTCCTCTTCTCCAGGCTAAACAACCCCAGTTCCCTCAGCCTCTCCAAATAAGACTTCTCCATCCTCCTCACCAGTCTCATTGCTCTCCTCTGGACCCTCTTCAGCATCTCAATATCTTTCTTGAAGTGAGTGGCCCAGACCTGCACACAGTACTAGAAGTGAGGCTTCACCAGTGCTGAGTACAGGGGCAGAATTACATCCCTAGTACTGCTGGCCACACTATTCCTGATACAGGCCAAGATGCCATTGGCCTTCCATGCCACCTGGGCACGCTGCTGGCTCATGTTCAGATGGTTGTCAACCAGCACTCCCAGGTCCCTATCCAGCCACTCATCCCCCAGTCTGCAGTGCTGCATGGGGTTATTGTGGCCAAAATGTAGGACCCTGCACTTATATATATCTCTGTGTGTAGAGGGAGCTGTGCATATTTGAACATTCTCTCAGAGGACAATGAATGTTTCCTTTATCTGTTACATTTTACTTACTTTTATTTTTTTTTTTTTAATTCAGAGTGATAAATCTTTTGGAGGTTATCACTAAAAAGATGGGCTTCTGGAATTTAAAAACATTATTTTTAAAAAGGTGAGAGACTTCTGTATTTTTGGATTTGTCTGCAGATCTTCATTTCTCTCACATTTTTTAAAGCATAGATTCTTATAAGTCTTTGTCATATTGAATAGTGATCATTTTAACAACTTGGAGGGTGTGAAAATATAAATGTCTTCATCCCTAATTTAAACAGTGTCTAGTATTTTCATTTAGTATCACTTCTAAGAGTTTAGATAGTGCTGGGATGAAGAGGTTGAATTTTTAGGTGTAACATTCACTGCTATAGAACTGAGAAAGCTGTTCACATGTACAGGAGTGGTGATACCAGAGGTACAGAGAGTAGGGCAGAAGCCTAATTTGTCCAAAAGTTTGTGGCAGAGACTTTTTCTTTTTATTTGCCATACCAGATTAGTGGCAGGCTTCAAAATAGTGCTGGGGTCTGAGCAAGACATGTATGCTTTGAAAGCTGAGGAGGTAAAAAACACAGATGAAATGTTTAATAAAGGTATTTAAGCGATCACAGTTTTTTTGTTTCTCGTGGCATTATGTGGCAGTTTTTCAGAAGTTCTTCAGGTCTTCAGAATGGTGGTCTCATTTTTCTGCTTTCACAAAGCAGCCCTTAGGGAAAAGGGAAGGATTTGGAAGAGGAATGCTGATGAGCACCTATACTACTCTTTCTATCATGTAGTAAAGGGATGAGCTAGCAAGAACAACATCCCTGCTTCCTCTTCACCTATGAAATACTAAGTTTCAGATGTTTCATGTCTTCATGGAAGGGGAGGTAGTGGCCTAAGCAAGTTTTGATTTTTGTTTTGGTTGTAAGGCTTTGCTATTGTGGGAACACTAAGTAAGTAAGTGCTTTCAGGAAATAAAGCAAGCTTTTGCTTACCAGACTGAAACACACCTGCATAGTATGGTTTGGTGCCAATATGGTCTTGGTTTCATATTTGCATCCTGAAGGAACAGATGTTACAGCTGTACTGCCATGGAAGTAAGTGGCATTGCAACAATGAAACTTACTGCATTAGTTTGAAGCAGAAATGAATTCTGCAGTTTTGATTTACTTTCCAAGTATTCTTCTCGTTCTTCACCTGCAGCAAATGTGAACACTGGAAGGAACCTTCCAAGAATGTATATCGTACAGGGTGAATTTGGGAAAAACAGAATACCGTGTCATGGGATCTAGTACAGTTGCAGTTACTATCTTAGGATGATACTTATTATAAAGGTGCATAAATAAAGAAAAAACATAGACTAGATTAAAAAAATACAGACCTACAATGCCTTTCTCCATTTGAGGGGGAGAAATTAATTTGTGTGGGCTATTTGAAAACCTTTGGTGAAGGAGTTCACACTGCTTCAATACAAGGTGCTATATAGGCAGATAGGTCAATTATGGTACAGCTCAGTGAACTTTAATTTTTCTAAATTATTTTGTTTTTTTTTAAGTTAGCACTTGTGGGCCACTAGTACTCTGATAATGAAAAATAATCCTGATGGTGTTCTCTAGAGTTTGTCTGGACAGAAACATAAATATTTGAAACATACATTTAGAAGAGGAAGATTCAGAAGAGTGTTGGTTTTCCAGTCTTTTTTTAAAAAGTTGTGATTATTTTTTAAGACTTGTTTAACAAAAGCCCCCAATGACAAAACCCCTCAAAACAACACCACCTCCTGCCCCCTCCCCCCACATTATCAATTTAATGCCTATTTCAAATACAATGATTGTGCCCACCGAGCTGAAGAGCTGGTGAAAATTCCTGAAGGCAGAGCTCATTTCTGGGCCCTCTCCTTCCCCCCTACGTGATTGCTTCTGTTCTTCTCTGTCAAAGCACCCTGCAAGAGCAAAGTGTTCTTGATTCATCTCTGTGAAAGCCACATATGTGGCAGGGATGTTTCATATAGTTTTATAAAGAGGCTTTAAACCTCACAGAAATAAATGATTCACATTTTGGTTTTAGCTTTAACTCTAGTTTTAGACAAAGTTGCTTTTTAGTTATGGGAAGAAAAATCTTCCTCTTACTTGTTGAGGTGGCAACTTGGGCCTTGCATGAGAAGCAGAAAACACGACTTGTTCTTTACAACTTGGTATTTTAGGATTCATTGACAAATGGCTTGAGTAATGTCTGAAAACACAAGATATTCTAACTAACTACTAACTACTAACTACTAAATACTACTGGAAGAAAGCAAGCTTTTATTTTAAAAAGGAAATAGGTGGGGTAGAAAAGAGCAGGATAGACTTAGCTATTTCTTTCTATGATTAACAGGTGAACTGGCTTCAAAATAAGGCACGTCTTCTGCTTTTTTAGAATTTCAAGGTGCTTACTGACTGAGCAGTAGAGTGTTTTTTTCTCTTTATCTGATGCCTTACTAAGTTCTTTGCAGTATCCTGACTATTAGGAAGCTAAAATTGGAATTTTAGCTATCTGGCTTAGAAATCATTAACATTTATTGACTTCTAAACACTCTTCTGTTATCTTGACACTGTCAGATCATCCTTATCCACTTTGTGCAAAACATAATTGAAAACAATGACATTTCTCAACTTTTGTGAACAGCTAACAGAGTGGAGAAGATTTTTATCTGAGAAAACGTCATTCAGGATGAAGCTTTAAGAAGCTGAATCTGCTAGCAATAAGAACAGCTTTAACAAAGAAATCTCAACCTAAGAGTCTGTGTGCTTCTTCTGCTTTGACCTTTGCATTAAACCAAGAGATGGTTTGTAGAGGTCAAATAAGAAAGTTGTAATGGAAGTGACACAGAAATCCAATAACGCTGACTTCACAGTTTTATATTTAATTATCTCTAGTTTCATTGCATAGTGAATTTCAGATTTTATGGTAATAATTGATGCTTTGGTTGTGATTCTTGAAATTTGATTTATGTATGAAACTCCTTCAAAAGAGTAGGAGCTCAATGGCAAACTGCTTCAGGGTGAGGAAGTGAGGAAGGGGAATTAAATACAGCTTTAAAGTAGTGGTCCTATTGATCAAAGAGCATTCTCCATAAGGAGTAATAATATCCTGTCAACTAAGAATTGAAGAAAGGGTAAAGGGAAGATAATTAAAATTAAAAAGCAAAGAATTCTTCTAGTAGACCAGAAAGTAGAACACAAAACATGAAAGCTAGGAAGGAAGTCTACTGTAAAAATGTAAACTCTGTT
This sequence comes from Dryobates pubescens, assembly GCF_014839835.1. NCBI lineage: Eukaryota > Metazoa > Chordata > Aves > Piciformes > Picidae > Dryobates > Dryobates pubescens. Next base: position 23,331,651 of record NC_071620.1, on the reverse strand, counting down.
TGTAATACATTAGCAAGTCAATATAATTTTTTTTGTATTTCACTTTGTATTTGGAACCAAAGCAGCTTACAGATGTGTCTTGCTGGAGATGTATAATTATTTTTCCTACACAACTTGCAAGTTTCTTTGCATATTAAATAAAGTGAGGGTGTTGGTAAATTAATAGATGAGTGAATTGTAAGTGAGTTAAAAAGAGACTTGGATGGTTACAGTTGTGCTGATTTCTGTTATGTCTGGAGATGGTAGATTCTCCCTTGTTCCAAAGTACATAATATAGAAGTTGAGGGTGGTGACAATAGTGTTCTTTCTAATACTGTATAACAGTATCAATTGGAGCAGACCTTTGGGCTTTTTGGTACAGATTTAATCTGTTCTGAGGATGACATGGATGGAGCCTTTTTTTTTGTTTGTTTCCCCCTTTAAGTTGTGTGTTAAACAAAATAAAACATTGTCCCTATTTGCTAAGCTTTTGTGCTTTGATGTTGTAGATCTTCCCTCCTCTGTACATTTCCCAGGAAGTAACATCTTCTACTTAGAAGTCCTGTGCCACCAGACACTGTGAATTGCATTATTTGTGTTGATCTGGAAACTGTATTTATTATTATACTTTCTGGAGGTTGATTTTGTTATGCTGCCAAAGAAATATAATCTTTCCTGCCATCTTGTTAATTTTAAGCAGGTTTTACAAAGTTCCTATCAGGTTGTAGTGCTGTGGGTATGTATCGAATAGATGCTTAAAGCCTGTGAGAGAAGGATAAAAGGAAGGTCGAGGTGAGTGGTCAGGAACTACCTGGGTATTAAGAGATGGGTTTGGAGTGTGTTCATAGCAAAGAGGCTGATTGGATGTGTGTGAAACAGGTTGTTCTCAGTCATAAGATGCAGAAGGCTGGTTGTAATTTGTCGAGAGGAATATGATGAAAAATGAGACTTGGTCTGAAGGTTTGAAAGTGATCTTTGATGTATTGTGAAATCCGTGGCCAGTGACATTTTCTAAAACAAGGATGCCATGCTGTCAGCTCTGCTTTAGGTGAGGACTTCTAATTTGTTTCTTTTCTCCTTCTATATTCTGTGGTAACTAAACAAGGTTGAGACTAAGGGATACATTGGGAAGGGGATGCAAACATGCTGCAAATGACACCTGAGGTTGTGGTGTGACATGGTGCAGGCAGGCACAGGGAGTCATAATGCAGCCAGTGTCCAGCCTGGAGCAGGCATGAGGTGGCACAGCAAGACTCTGGAATTAGCTTGGGAAATAGCTTTAAGGCACCATCCTGTTGCATCACTTTAAAAGGAATTAAAATGTTCATCAGGTCATGCTCAGTTATACTCCCTCCAGTACTCCTTGGGCAGCAGTTTGCGCCCAGCTTTGCTGAGGCTGTTCTCCTGGTAAGAACTACCCAGTTTCTATCCATTGCTTCTGTGGCAGTTGTCTCTGTTGCAGAATGTGTGCAGAGTGCAAAGACAGCAAGGTATTTACAGGTATTGTGTGTTCAAATTTTCAACTGCAAGAACACTAAATTCAAATTATTGTGGGGCACCTGACATATGAATAAACAAAATGCCTCAGCTTTCATAACGCAACTCTACATTCAAGCTCATAGTTTTGGTTGTACAGGACAGGGAAGGAAAACTTGCCCTGACATGAAGTGCGAAGTGTAGCCTGACCCCAGGTTGTAGAAGGTGTTCTTGAGAGATGCTGGACTTGTAGTTTGCAGAAATCCTAGTTGGGAGGGATAGAGTACAGTTTGGTTTTGAAAAGAAAATTTGCAAGTGCATGCTGAGACTTCTGCCTGGTTACTGTAGTTGCTGCTGGCCTCTTTGAAACATACAGAAACATGCTTGCTGTACCATGGTGATTTTGTGTAATTTCATTACACAAAAATCCTTAACAAAAGTCTCTAAGGAAAGGTTGACCGTTTTCTGCCACTGTTGATTTCCTAATGTTTTGCAAATGTGATTGCTGCTATGATTAACAGAATGCCACATTTAATTTGGGGACATAAACAACGTTCTTTTACCACTAGTCTAGTCAAATAATTTTTAATGAGACAAAGAGCTAGTTGAACACCCAAATTGGTTTGTTTACTTCAGTAGCTTAACTGCATTAAAATAAAAGAGCTTGCATGGGCAGGGGGTAATCTACTTCATTGCTGGATGCCATTAATCACCCTTTTGACTGAGAGCAACAGTTTTGAAAAGTGACTTATAGATGATCAAATAACTCTACTTTCTACACCATTAATGGTTCCCAGCAGGCTACTAGTGTGCAATCACAAACATCTGTGCATTTGAAAGTTTCCATTTCCCCAGACACATATTTTATGCAGGGGAAAAAAATAAAATTGTTTTTGTGTGAGGGCCCTTTTGGAAAAAGGGCTAAGTGGAAATGTTTCTGCTTTAACTCTTGTATGTGATCATATCAGAAGATTTTATTTTTTTTTTTTTAATTTGTTTTCATTGCTTTGGCTTCATGGGATCTTTTTGTCATTTGATACCCAGGAATGAAAAATTTAGTTGTCTAGTCAAATAATGGTTCTGTTTTAGCAGTGCATTTAAAAGAAATGTAGCCATTTGCCTACAGATACTTCAGAGTGTGCCTTACTTACTCATGGCTGAAGGTTCCAGCTCTTTTGGAAACCAGTTTAACAGAACAGAGAACAAAAATTGTTTCTTCAGAAAATCCTACTACTTCTAAATTGGTCTGTTAGACAAGCATTTAAATACACAGGGAAAGAGCTCTGGGCAGTGACTGTGCTTCCCTTTGTATTATCAGCATTTCCCAGGGCCGCTTCAGTTGCTCGCTATGCCCAAGATGAGTGCTGGGTATTTGTGATCACCCTCACTGAATCACTGTATAGGTTGGTTTAGAATGATAGAGGTCAACCGTCCATATCAAACCATGTTTGTTTTCATCGTAGCCTCTTCTAGCACCATTTATGGAGTATCTCAACTTTAGAAACTTTGTATTTTTGGAGGACTTTGAGTACTTGTTCTACATACACTGTAGAGAATTAATGCAAGACTCAAAAGCATGATATTGATAGTTCTGTTTCACAATTCACTTTTCATTGTTCTTGCTATGTAAAACAGAACAAAACCAAACCAAAAACCAAACCAAGACCCACAAAAGAGAGAGGGAGGAAAAACATCCCCAGACAAAAAAAGCCCAAAGGAAGGAAGAATCCCTACTTCATCAGTGAAAAATAATTGTCTCTGCACCAAGCACAGGTTTTATGTTATCTACTGGCAAGGATATGACGGGCTATGCTTCTGTGATTTTGTTGTACAAATAGTCCTCTTGGTGGGCTAATTCAGGATTATGACACTAATTAGTGATCTTTAAGAATAATGAGTTAGTAAGAGTTTTCTTGTAATAAAGCAGAATCAACTGTGTGAGAGAAAGACAGTCAGATCAATTCTGCATCTATCTGTAAATGACAAAAAAAGTTTTGTTGGGGGGTATACTTAACCATTATTTTAACTTTTGTTTTGAGTAGTTCTGGATTTGTTTTGAAATTATTTGTATATGCAGTTGGTTTTGCAAACTTGATTTAGGTTATTGTGTACATTACACTTACAATATAGTTCTGAAGAGTATAGATGCTCTAAAATTACCACACATGCTTTGCATCTTGAGATATGAATTTTTAGTGATGAGTATTAAATACTAAGATTTGCTCTCATGCAAAGTATATGATGGTCAATAAATTAATGAATTATGGAAGGAGTTTTGGATGATCTGAATTCACATGTCCTTCAAGGATAACATGGCTATATGAAAAAAAGGGATATTTGTGTCTACTAAGGGAGAAAGAGTAAGTTCTAATCAAAATTACAATGTGATGATTATTTAATAATTTAAGTGGACTTACTTTGCTTTAAGTCAGTTATTTGTGAAGCTATATAACATTCAAAAGTACAACTTTCCTAGGTATACTAGTGTAAAATTGTACTGGGGTTGTCTTTGGTGTTCATTTCAGACTTAGGCAAATGTCTTGATTGGAAACTGTTCAATAACAGTGTCTAATTTTGTTCTGTGTTTTTTGGTGGGTTTTTTTGGGGGGGGTGGGGAGGTGGGGTAGGAAGGGGTTTTGTTTGTTCAATGTTATTCTGGAACCTTAATGTTCTGATATATTAAATGGAACGCTTTCAGTGTCTTGTTAAGTATGGAGATGTCCTGATAGTGTGCATAGGTCTCTAGAGTAGTCTGGCCTGCCTGTGGCATGAACCAGCAATGCAGAGTGATCTGCACCCGTGATGCAAGGTCTGGTGCAGATCAGCTTGGTGTTGCAACCACTCCTTGTCAGCTGGTGTGTAGCAAAGGGGCTGCCAATTGGAGCCCTTTCCATTAGGAGTTTCAGTCCTGGCTTTTGGGCTTGTGCATGGAGATGTCAGTGTGACTTTCCTGGTACAAAATAAATGACTCTTTCTGGCTGTTCTTTAAGCATTTTTTTTTTCAGTCATATAAATTGTGTATGAGCTGCAGAACAAGATCAGACACAGTCTAAAAATGGAAAAATTAGAGTGAGATTAATATTTTCTAATTTGGCAAAGAACAGGTGGTAGAAATGACACACCTACCTATTTTGTGCTAATCATAATTGTGCCATTATCATCTGCTTTGTATTGGAAACTCTGAATAGTACTGGTAAAAGAAGTGAATAGGAGAATCTAACATCAAAGCTCACTACTTTCCCATATTTTAACGTAGACATGAAAAGTCTACTGACCTTTTTCATGCTTGCAAGCATAATTACAGCTTGAATAGTATCCTTATAGAAAACAGATTTTCAGCCTTGGGATACTTGGGGCTGTGGAGGATAGGCTTACAGAATAAAACCAACATGCTCAAGCTTTTTTTCCCAGTTTTTCTAAGAAAATACAGTAATTACTGCTTTGTTTCAAGACTTTGGAACAAATCCGATAAAGTAGTCAGTTGAAAAACTTGTCTGCACTAATGGGTTGTGTCTGCTCATCATATTCAGCTGCATACAAGGGAAGATGTCAAGAAAAGCCTTTCTCCCAAAAGCTGTGAAAGGTGCTGTTCTATATTTCTGAGTGGACTAGAGAAAGAATAATGGTCACCTTCAAGCCTTGGATGCCATCTTTTCCAGCATGTATGGAAATATAGAATAGAATAGAAAGAACAGAATTAACCAGGTTGGAAGAGACCTTTGAGATCGAGTCCAACCTATCATCCAACACTATCTAATCAACTAAATCATGGCACCAAGCACCCCAACTTCAGGGAACAAACTTGAAATTTGTGAGGTGAAGTCCACTTTTACACAAACATAGTACTGTTTGATGCACTTACTAACTTACATCGTGATTATAAGTTCTTTGCAAAGTACAGAACATAATTTGTAGCTAAACAAATGACAAGCGAATGTAGGCTTTTTTTCTTTTCTTTTTTTTTACAACAAGGCATATATAATGTTCTTATTTTGATATCAAATACCATCTGTGTTCCTTATTGTTTTAGCAGTTAGAGCTACATTGCTAGAGCTGTACCACATATGTTAGTAATTTCTTTACTAGTTGGCATTGATCTTCTGTTCTGTGCTATTCATAAATCTGTTTCTTACCTCTAAAGTATTGATCCTTCATCCATGAAATAGATTTCAGGTTGTTTTGATACTATATGAGGTGTTCAAGAGGGGATTGGGCGTGGCACTTGGTGCCATGGTTTAGTAGTCATGAGGTCTTGGGTGACAGGTTGGACTTGATGATCTTTGAGGTCTTTTCCAACCTTATTGATTCTATGATTCTATACAGATGTAAGCTTAGACTATTTAAACCCAGCATTATGGTTATTTATTTACTATTTAAATGTAGTACAATTTACCTCAGATAGTGCAACTGAAGAAGACGTTTGCAATGTCACCTCCACTGTCTTTCTGGCCATTACCTCTCCTTGAATAATTGTTGTGGGTTCATACTTTGCAATCTTTATGCAAGGAACTTCTGGATGAATTAGTTATTTTTGCAGTCAGACCTTTGTTTGCTGGACTTATCTGAGATAGAGTGTATTTAGCTCTTTGAACAAGAGGGTATCTCATGGCTTCCTTTGACCAAGAAGGAAGAAATACTGAATTCAGAAAGAGAGAGAGTGGCCATTGTCTCAATTCTGACTTGACTATGAAGTCAGTTTGAGCTAATTATAGCAGTGTAGTTTGGTCCTCATACAATTTATTCTGAACTGGTCAGAAAAGTAGAGAAAGAGGACTGTAGGAAAATATCTGAATTGTTCACTCACACTACTATAATGTTGAAGATGATGACCGTGTAAGGACATTCCTAGAACTACCCTATTCCCATGTTGTTTGGCCCAGTTGCATTGAATACATTCTAGTATTTAAAAAAACCTAACAAAAGAACAAGGAAAAAACCCCACCAAATAAACAAACAAACAAAAAGCAAAACAACACCCCAAAACAACCAAACAAACCCCAAACCTGAAAAACCCAAATCAAAACATCTTTTGCCTCCCAAACCCGGATAACTTTGTGTGATCAGAAGTAAAGAGGTACTACTTTTCCTTTAGTATTTTGTTGTGCATCTCATTATCATGTTTTGTATGTGTCCACACAACACTTAAGGGCAGAAGTAAGCTTGAAGTGGGCTTTTGTTTGTGGTTCAAGGTGGCTGGCTGCAAGCCAGCACCCATCTGAGCACAGTGCAACTTTTCACTTTAGCGTAGTGCTGGACTTAATTCTGTTGTGTCTGCAAGTCTTATTTTTCCCCCTTGTGTTTGTTGGAAAGCTTAGAGATCAAGAGGTATAAGCCATTCAGCAAAAGATGACATATCTATGCTCTTTGTTACACGTCTTTTGTTTCTTTGACGAGCACTGATCTGATATTCTTGGTTAGACACTTACAGGCTGTTCACTTTTTCTCCTCCACCTACATGCCCAAACCATTTGCTATTCAGAACTTATATCAGTATTTCATGCTTCCTGGTGTTCAAGTGCTGGTTTTGTTGCTGCAGCACTTTAACAATGGGGTATGTCAGAAAACCAAAGTCAAGAATTTACAAGTTAGAAAATGTGTATCTAACTTTAAAACTGGAAAGTCTAACCCAGTGGCTTTATATCTGCATCATTACAATTTATTTCATGTTCCACTTGCAAGCTAGGCACCCTAAAAACAATGGAGGTGTCTGTGGGAAGTTAGGATAAATGACTTCTTAATAATTGAGTGAAGGGATAGTGCTTCCCCCATGCTTTGGCAGGAAACCTCAGCTCCATCATTTTCTTCTCTATACCCCTTAGTATTATCAAAGTTAGAACCTACCTGTTGATTCTCCCTTCCCCAGCCCCTCCAGCTGTAGAGAAGTGTAGCACAGAAGCAGGGCTGAACATGGGAAATGTTCAAAAAAGGACAGAGCAGAAGTAGCAGGCTGGTGAGTGAAACTTGTGCAGCTTCCAGCACTGGCTGATGAGCCCAAGCCCAGAATATGACAGTCCACACATCAGGTGACAAACCAAGAGTGGCTGAGCAACCAGGAGTGGAAGCAGGAATTTGAACTCCTTCTGGTCAATATGAGCTCTGGAAGTGTCAAGGTTCAAACATATTCATTCTCCTGCCCTGCAGGACAATTTTGGGTCTGCTGATTGGTGGCACTGTTTTCTGGGGTTTTTTGTTTATTTTGTTTGTTTGGTTTTTTTAATCAACAACACTATCTATCTGCTGGTTTCAGAAACTTGAAAGTGATCTCTATCAGAAATTAAAGGTCCGTCCTTTTGAAAGAAGGGTTGATGAGATCATGAAAGTGCAGGCATTAATAAGACTTATTTGTTGTCAAGCAGGTTCTGTGCTCCCTGGATGATTGGAAACCTTGGCTACTGCTTTGTCATTTAGAAGAGATCGCATGCATTTACAGCTGTAAAGGATAGGACATAATATATATATTTTATATATATATTAAAATGCAGCTCTTTGATGCTTACTTTGCAAGCTGTTTCTTTTTCTAAACGTGTAAGGCTGTGATATACAGCCTTGCAGCTTTGTTGTCCTAGGTGGCACTGTCAGGACCTACAAGTGTTCCAGCACCCAAATGGATTAGCAGGTGTGATTGCAGTGCTTGGACTGTGTCTTTTGATTTTGAAAGTAATCCTTAGTTGAGATAAGAGGTTGATTTCTAGTTCTTTAATTGGTTATCAGCATTTAACAGTTCAATTACTTATGCCTCCATTTATTTGTTTTTTTAGATTTTCTTAGGAGTTTCAACTTTTTTATTAATTCTTTGTTGTTGTAGGAGGAAGTGCTGATATGTATGAAGGATCAGTCTCTTGCTTCTCTTTGGTTCACAACTCTGTGTGTCAGAACCTGGGGGAGTTTCAGATTTAGCAGTCTGTTCTGCTTAGCTGATAGGTCTGATGCTGACCATGGTAATTATATGTATATCTTCCTCTGGTTTTTCATATTGAGGAAGAAGATGAGTGGTGAATTTTGATTCTTAAGTTCTAATTGGGACTGGACAAGAGGGCGAGGAAGATTACCTTTTCCTGCTCTATTGTTTTCCTCTCACTCATTTTTGTGACTAAGTTTTTCCAGATCTTTGTGTATGTAGCAGTACCAAGACATTTTTCAACAATCCTGATTTTGCTGTTGCTTTAAGGAGAGGTTGTATATTTTTGAATTCAAACTTCTTTAAAAAGTTCAGGAAAGAGTGAGTAATCTCATCTTTTAGAATCTGATGAATTTTATTTTATTTAATTGTACCTTAAATGTACTGAGGGTTGCCATCTGTTCCACAACCATAGAACTTAATATGTTTCTTTTGTTGGAGATTATGGAATGCTTTTTATGGATGGGGAAGAGAGGAATCAGCAGTGGAGTGCATTTTGCCTGCTACCTAGAAGGTGCAACTATGTGCTCTTCATCAATTCAGAAGACCTCATTGCTCAATAGTCTTCAGGGCTCTGTTACTATTCTTCTACAGTTTTTAGTAGTTGCATGGCCAGTGCCTCGGTCTGATTTGGAAAACTTCATCAGAGATTGGCAGTTGTAGGAGGGATACTCCTTCCCATCTCTCTGCAGAGGGCTTGTCCTCACACATACCTCTGCCATAGAGTTTGCCAGGTTTGATGCTGGATTGGAATGGGCCTTACTGTTGTAGACCTGGATTTGGTCAATCTGTCTATGACTTTTCAGATTTGTACTTACTTTCCAAAGTACTTAGTGAGTGTAGGATTTTAATCCAAAAAAATGATCTGAATGTCTTTTCAGGACATGTAGATTGTGTTTGTGCAGCCACTGTTGTCACAGGTATTTTTGCTCTTGTTGTTGTTATTATTATTGTTGGTATTTTCTGGAAGATTTTTAAGCAGTACTAGGAGTAAATGACAATAAGGATATGACAGAAAATGTATCTGATACAATTGTAGAAATTTTATGCTGTTTGTTGAAATGAAAACAAAAGAAAGTGTGAAAACAATCTGTAATAACCCACTCTTCAAAGAATACTAACAGGAAGGTAACTTATCAGGGTGGAAAATCATATGTAACTTTAGGGAATGTTTTAAGGAGGGTTTTGGAGTATCTGCAGAATAAACATGAATATGTATTCTGTGCCAGAGGAATGTTTTCCTAGCACCAGGTAATTTTTCTTTTTCCTGTTGTCCTGACTGATTTTTAATTTATTTTTTTAATCATCTTAATCTAGGTAAGGTTAAACAAAGCCAGAAACCCTTCTTGACCACATTGTTTTCAATCTGTGTTTTTTCCTGACTCTGCATATTGACAGCCCTGTCTTATCTTGGTTTTGAAACCCAACTGCTTTCTAGTTATGTGATTGAACTAAATAATATATTTAGGCTTACTGCAAGAGTTAGGATCAAAGGAAATCTTTGCAAGAGGTAGATTTTCCAATGTTACAAGTGACTCTTCTGAAAATCTTTTTTATTTCCTCACTTCTCTGTAGCTCTCTGGAAAATATGTGTAAATCTCACCTTTATTACTTTTTTTCCCCTTTTTAAAAAATTTTTTATTTTTAAATTCAGTTGGACTGCATTAGAAGAAGGAAGTAGAAGAAAAGGGTGTGATATGGGTCATTATCAATGATTGGACCAATAGTGCAGATTGTGAGTTATTGAAGGATATTACAGGGAATCGTTATACTGCTTTGGGAACCAGCTCTGGGATAGACCACTACATGGCCAGTCAATTTTTTGTCTGCTTGCCAAGGAGAGGCAAAGTGGAGGTTGAAAAATCATTGCAGTCATAACTATTCCCCCCCCATCTTGTGTTTTCTTTCCTTCACCTTGTATTGACTGTGATGGTCTCTGCAGCCAGCCACAGGAATCTGAGTTGCAGGGATAGGTGGTTCTCTGTTCATGGCCTTTTTTTTTTTTCCCTAATTGCCTCAACTGAATCATTTGCCTCCCTCTATAAAGCTTCTCTCTCTTATTTTCTTCCCTTTTCACCAAGCAGCTTCTTCCTTTAGGGGTCTTGAAAGAGTGACTACTATTGCAGGAGAGTCTCTCCCTCCTAGACTTTGTCCTTTCTTAGATTTACCCCCAGTGCAGTTGGATCTATGGTCTCACATCTGCAGGTTATCCCCTGAGGGAGTGTGCTTTTGTAAGCAGGCTAGGCAACTGTTCATGTTGAAAGATGTGATTTATAATACATGTAATTTTCTCATAGTATTTGATTTTGACCTAAAGAGAGAGGTAAGTAGAAAGCATAGATCTTATCTGAAATACAATATGCTGCAGTTCTCCAAACATATTGTGTTTATGATTCAGGATATTCCATCTAAATAAATCTGGAAAGTTTCAGAAATAAAATGTTGCATTTCATGGTTTCTACTTCTCATTTTTTGAAGGAGTAGTAAGCTGCAACTCTTTAACTTTTTGATAGGTGAACCAGCTGGTGGCTCAGAGAGTTGGAAGAGCCAATCTGTAAGGACAAAAGATCTCTGTCAGTTTGGATGAGCAGTATTTGTTCCAAGAGCTGGGCCATACACCTGGTAGATGACAGCTTTTCCAAGGGAGTCAGAATTTGTCCAGAAAATACTTCATACTGTCAGGGGAAAGAAAGTCAACATGATAGATAGCACTCAAGATCACTCTGGACAGTTTTGTTTCCACCAGCAAGATGATGAGAGATCAGCTCATAGTGCATGGACTGGAATATGGCCAGGACCGTGGAAATTGCCAGACAAGTTACATATGTGACTGAAATCTTGGCCTGAGCCAGATGCAGATTTTTTGTTCACTTTAAGCACTATAGAGTGGAGGTGACAGGCTGTCTATTAATAGTACACCATAACAGTGGTATGTAAAGGAGATAAGTAACATTTGCACTCCCATGCCATAACATATTCAATGCAAGATGTCAAAATGTGACAAAGTCAAAATGTGGTGGAAAGTCTCTGTGAGGAATGTTAATAAGTTTTCTGTTTTCTCATTTCCATTTAAAAATTATTCATAATACTCCAAATGGAAAGCACTGTAAATGGAGGTAATTTTTCTTGTTAGTAGAGAACTGTATGATAGTATCTGTTTAACAATAGTCAACATTAAATCATAGATGGTGAAGTTTAACCCTATGACACTTTGCTGCAGATGATGATGATCTCTGGCATGTGCTCCAGATCAGAGGAAAACTGACATCGCAGAATTTTCAGTAAATATTTGCCTTTACACAAACATGCTGAAATTGGACAGTGCTATAGATGTTCAGCTCCAGGTGATGACTTATAATTAAGTAGAAATGGATTTTGCTTTTCCTTCTCCAGCCTGACAAGATGTCCTCAAGATTGTCTTTGTGCTTTCTGTCACTGCAAGGGCAATCTTAGTTCTGGCAGAGTGTTGGATTGTCTTCTATTGAACAGACTTGCTTGACTGGTGACCCAACTCACCTGAAATTGAGAATAGCTTTCTGTTGCTGAGAGGGATGTATTGGCTTGTCACAGTGAACTCAGAGGAGTGGAGAAACCAAGAGTGAAGCAGGTCCATCCATTCTGGCAGCAGTAAGCTCTTTATTTAGCTCAGCCACCTCGGCTGACTGTATAGCAAATTATGGTGGAATTCAGAGCAGCAATGGGAAGATGCAGGGTGTTAAATCATTCTCCTGTTGAGGCAGCAGAGTGCCTCAGAGAATAGTCTTCACAGAGCACAGCATGAGCTCAGTAAGTTTGCAGATGACGCATACCTGGGTGCTGCATCCATGTGCTGGAGAGTAAGGAAGCTTTATAATGGCATCTGGACAGGTTAGACAAATGGGCCAAACCTAACTGTATGAAATTCCATAAGGTCAAGTGCCAGGTCCTGCACCTGGGTCACAATAACCCCATGGAAAGCTACAGACTGCTGTGCCAGGGGAGGCTTAGGCTGGATATTACAAACTACTTCACTGAAAGGGTTATCAGACATTGGAGTGGTCTGCCCAGGGAAGTTGTGGAGTCACCATCCCTGGGGATGTTTGAGCAGTGTGTGGACTTGGCATTTAGGGATATGGTTTAGTGTTGACCCTTCAGTACTGGGTTGAAAGTTGGACTGGATGATCTTTGAGGTCTCTTCCAATCAGATGTATTCTGATTCTAGTATAGGTATGATCATTATAGCCTTAACTTTATTGTTGGGGAAAAATTTTACCCAGAAAAATAACCTTTGGATATTTCTTTTTGACTCATTTCCAGTGGCTTGATGCCCTTCTCATTTCAAGGGTGTGTGGGTATAGTTACAGATGAATTATGGATGAACCTTTGACTAAGGAACAGTCTAAGGAACAGTGAGTGGATGGGCTGGTTGTAGAGGAGGTCTAGTTCTGTGTGAAATGCTGATTGCAGGTGCATTCACAGTGATCAGCAGCTTTCTGCAGCCTGAAGTGAATGTTAAGGTGAATGAATCCTGTGCCAGGTAGTGACAGCTTTGCCATGTTTGCCTGTGTTTAGACCAGCATTATAGTTTTGACTTCTGTTGCTATAATTGTTACTCACTCTTGAGCCAATTGTTGTTGCAGCAGATGGTGAAAGTGATCACGCTGTGTTTCTGCTTTTCCTTATTTGAAGGTTTTCAGCATCCATCAGTGCCCACCAAAAATGTAATCCACTTGCTACTGAGTCCTTATGGAGGTTTGACTATGTTACCGAATTACTTCAATGACAGCAAAGTTCCAAAAAAATCTAATCAATTTTTTCATCTGCGTGTACTGTATCGTATGAGCTTGCAGCACAGCTGAGTTTGTTCTGTAGATGCATTATGGAAACTCATGTCAGATGTTCTGAGTGTACACATACACTTATACAAGGCCTGGCCTTAGTTTCATTAATATATGTATCTGTGCACATGCACATTTATTTTTTCTTTCTGCATTTCCTTCTGAATCCAGCAAACATGGAGAAAGGACAAAAGAAATTGTTAGTGATTGAAATGTATTCAGACTTTAGGGAGGCTAAAGGGATGAACTGCAAAAAAGTTAATTTAACTGTTGTCCAACCTCCTTCCTCATAAAACTGACAGAAGGTGTATTCTAGTCATTTTCTCCTGGCTGACTACAAGAGGGTAGAATAGTTGCTGTGTGGCAAATAGTGCTTTTAGTATATCATATTGAAGTTGCAAAGCAAACTGCTTAGCTTAAAATTCCACACTGATTGCTCATTGACATATGTGTGTGGTTACTGGAAGTCTATTTACATATTTCCTGTCATTCCATGTGTATGATGGTGTTTTTTGCTGGGAGATGTGTTTGTGACTAATGACAGACAAGGAGCAATCCCATCTGTATTTGATTATAGCAAGGAAGATGTAGAGGAAACAGTTCTCTTTTAGTGGGCTAAAGAGTCAGTCACTTTGATCAGGAGAAGCATAGTCTTCCTTTTCCTTTTAAATCATGATTTTGTACAAAATACAAATCTTGGAGGATACATCTCAACTTCTAAATTAGTGTGACCAGGACCACTCTTTCACACTGAAGCCAAATGGCACAAGACATCTTGATGATGCTGTTAAACCTTTTAGTGTTCAGAAAGGGGACTGTATGTGTAGGGTAATTCCTGGATATTTCTGGCTCCTGATGAATGTGCAGGAGGTGTAAGGATGAATGATGGCTAGCTCTGATGGCAGCTGTGCTGGGGGTCATTCTAACAATCATTATAGATAATGAAATTTCCAGTGCATGGCAATATTTATTGGTACTATTTAATCAGCTGTGCAGATAAAGCCTTGGTGGCTTCTAATAGAACACATACAGCTAGGTAATAATGTTTGGGACAACGGATAGTTAAGTTCTGATGGCAATAAATGGCTAGTTGTTTCATGTAATGAGCTACTACTTGTGGATGAATTAATTTATGCTCCAGGCTGGGTTTTCAGCAGGTTTGGGTCCATTTTTTAGTATATTGCTCAGGTGTGTACACGTGTGGCAATTGTGCTTTTCAATAGGACTTTTCAAATCTTCTAATAGGACTGGGTTGAAGGTATGGCTGAATTATCTGATAAATGTTGGTGATGCTTACAACTGAAGCCATGCTGTAGCCCATAGATAGGCCACTATCATTTAAAATAAGTAGCTAGGAGGTGTACAGAATGTGTTTACACAAGGTAATCTGGATATGCTTCACAGAATTGTTGAAGATATTTTTGTGAAAATTAAAATTCAACTTATTTTTATTCTTTATTGAAGTGCATGAAAAAATGAATCAAATCTACAGTGTATCAACTTGGCTATGATAGGGGGAGCTTCATGGACAAGATATTTTATAGCTGCTGTCCCATTAGGAGCTATGGAGAGGCCGGCCTGAAGATGCTTTGAAGTTTGTAAATGAGCACTCTTCTGCTAGGCTTCCGCTTAGCCTGGAAAGAAGAGTGTGAAAAGTCTTTTGAATGTTTGCACCATTTGGGAACTGGATACATTGTAGGTTCTAGAGAGACAGACTGGGGATAACCCTTAGCAGAAAGGGTGATGTAAAGGGAGGAGTGGGATGAGGAGGACCTGTCATGTTTGCCTCCTTGCATTAGCAGGGACACATCTCAGAACAGAGGTGTAGTCATTCACTCCTTTTAGAAGAGCTCAGCTTTTACTCTGCCAAACTGGCTATGTTCTCTATTCATCACTATGCATTGGTTTTGTTGAAAAAAAACCTAATGATGGCCAGGGCTATTAGTTGTACTTTGAGATCATGATTCACTTTTCAGACTGTCTTCAGAGCTGCTTTGAGATAGTTCCTGAATAGCATTTAAAGATAAAATTGATTAAAGCTCTTATTAAAAAAATATATATACTGTAACAAATGTTTCTGCTTAATTGAGCAAATCCAAGCAGCTATGCATTTTAACCAGTATATTAATATACTGAATTTTTATATCTTATCTGAGTCAGCCTGAAAAGTAGAAAAGGCAACATAAGTCACTAAGCTCTGCCTCCAGGGACCACAGTTACATGCTTTGGAACTGTCTGTGGGCCTCCTTTGCAGTCAATATTTTCTGCAATTATGAGTGAAGCGAGGGAGTCTTAAAGTGGCAAGTGTGTTTAATAACATTATAATAGCATAGCAATGAATTAAGGATTAATCAAAACCTTTTAAACTGATGCTGAATTCATTTAGTGATTTGTGTTTGGCTTCGTCCTGTATGCCTGTTGATAATAAATTACTTCAAAAATTATATTGCAATTTCCTCTTAATTGCACATGATATACTTCAGGGTGACAGTGAAGATATTAAAGTAAGAATAACAGATGTAATGTTTGCTAAAGGAGCATCATATCCCATGTATTTTCCTCATCTTGTTATTTATTTGTCTATCTGCAGATGAAGCCTTTGCCTTTTAAAATGAGAAAGCCAACTTCTTTCTATGAAGTTTTCTGGTGGGTGGTGGTTCTTTATTTTAGAGGTCTGAACAGGTCATCCTTACCTCATAAATCAGTGAGTAATAGCCAAGCATAACTGTTACATATTATTACAGTATTGTTTCTGTAGGTTTATTAAGTCTCAGTCTGGCCTTCAGAATTTTACATATGCAGCACAGCATTTGGTGTCTGAGCCAAAGGTGCTTGGAGGTAATAAATGCTTTTGCATACATGTCAGTGGTCTCTGGAGGGAAATTCTTTCCATCGATATTCTGCCATTGATCCTGGATGTAGCCAGGTAAACTTGATCTTATTCTAGATTTGAGAGATTCTGTTTCCACAGGACCAGTTCTACTATGGACCAGGAATGACATTGTGCAGAGCTACATGTTCTATACTCAGACTTGTTGCTGACACCCTTTCTCTACCTCCTAAGTGCTCCGTGCTGACGCTGTCTCTCTATTGTGCGATAGGATGATACAGAACCTAAAGGAAGCCAGAATTCTTGAGGTTTCTCTAAGAGCAGATACTAATTTTGGAGATCCAGTGACAGGGAGGTACTAAACATACTTCCCAGCTACTTGTTTTGCAGCCTCTTACCCTTTCCCTCAGGAAAAGTGGTGCCGTGGTTAAAGACTTTAAAGAAATTGTTTCTTTAACTCATTGCTAAATCAACTTGAATTAGATTTCTTCTAAGACAAATTGCATATCTTTACTCAGGAGTAGGTATGACAAATGAGATTTCAAAGGGTTTTCTCCCTCCACTTAAGTAAAGGAAGGAAACAAAAAACAACTCTAACATTCCTCCCAACCAAACATTAGAAATGTATTAAAGATGCACTTTATTTTTCTGCCAGTAACCATTGTCTGTGCATGCTATTTTTCTGATTTATTTCCTTTGTTTGTTTGTAGCAGATAGTACTGTTCTAAAAACAAACTTGCTACATTTTGTCAAAAGGTAGCAAGTATCTGTTTAGTAGCATCCTTGACTAACAAGGGAACGCATTTTGACTTCATTTAAGTGACATGCTTTTCAGCCCTATCCTCATGCACAGGATAACCTCCAGTAGCTGAGCCTTGCTGGATTGAACTG
Source organism: Dryobates pubescens (assembly GCF_014839835.1). Classification (NCBI taxonomy): domain Eukaryota; kingdom Metazoa; phylum Chordata; class Aves; order Piciformes; family Picidae; genus Dryobates; species Dryobates pubescens. The sequence goes on along the minus strand of NC_071620.1, from coordinate 23,314,760 downwards.
GTGCTGGTTCTTACCTTTTGTAGTGTCCTTAAGGTCCTAAGTAAGCAGCTTTTTTTCTTTTTTCTTTTTTTTTTTTTTTAATGAACAGTACGAATAAAAATTATATCTCGATAGTAGCTACTATGAGACCTTAAAGCTGAGTTTATTGTAGAAGCAAACTGTCCTTGACGGTCCATCTGCTTTTCTCATAAAACCTTCTGTAGACTTCTGTGGGTGTGATGGATGAATGAGTTGGTGAATGTTTCATGTTTGTGTCCTTGATGCCTGGCTGCCTGTAGTGCTATCTGGAAGAATAATGAGAGGGGCCACAATGTTTCCCTTCATTCCCAACCTTCTTTAGCCTGACAGAGCAGTAGTTAGAATAGAATAGAATAGAATAGAATAGAATAGAATAGAATAGACCAGACCAGGCTGGAAGAGACCTTCAAGATCATCATGTCCAACCCATCATCCAACACCATCTAATCAACTAAACCATGGCACCAAACACCCCATCATTCTCCTCCTAAGCACCTCCAGTGATGGCAACTCTACCACCTCCCCGGGCAGCCCATTCCAATGGGCAGTCACTCTCTCTATGAAGAATTTCTTCCTAACATCCAGTCTAAACCTCCCCGGGTGCAGCTTGAGACTGTTCTTGTTCTGGTGCTGATTGCCTGGGAGAAGAGACCAACCTCTGCCTGTCTACAACCTCCCTTCAGGTAGTTGTAGAGTGCAATAAGGTCTCCCCTGAGCCTTCTCTTCTCCAGGCTAAGCAACCCCAGCTCCCTCAGCCTCTCCTCACAGGGCTTGTGCTCCAAACCCCTCATCAGCTTTGTTGCCCTTGATTGCTGTGTATATCACTGTTCTGGTCTTTGGTTTGTGCTGCATGAAACTTTCATGTGTCTCTTGTTTTTCAGACTGCTCTATTCAGTGCAGTCTTATGTCATGATAAGCATGGAACTTGACCCTGAGCGAGGGACTTGTGTAGCTATTTGAAAACACGGCATCAGAGACCGGAGAAAAGCATGTTCTGTCATCTTTTGGGACATGCAGCGATTGTTTGTCTAGCTGATTTAAAGAAAATAGTTTTCTAATGGAAATGTTAAGTTCAAATTACTGGGGATTTCTGTGTTTTGTAGATAAGTTTGTGGGTTTTTAAAACTTGTCTGAAGTGAAACTGAACTCTCAGTTGTATACACACTTCAGTACTAAAGTGTATATAGTAGTTGTATTCAAATATTCACCAAAATAGGACACCTAAATTAACTGTTAACACTCAATTGCAAGAAGCCTTGGTTATGAAATGCTGTGCTAACTACCCAGTTGTTTCACCCTCTCAAGAACTAATACCTGTCCTCTTTTCCTAGAACACATAACTTGTGGCCTTTTTTTATTCATATAGGCTTAACATTTTACATGCATGGTTTTGTGGTACAAAGGAAAAAGCAAAAGTCAAGTTTTATCATTGTGCAACTGGGTAGTCAAAAATAGGACTTTATTCAGACGTCTTCAAATATGGGTACATATTTTCTACTGTTTGGCATTGTTTTTATAAAAGAAAAGCACACTGAGATACAGTCATTTTTGAGGGAAAAGGGGAAAAAAGAAAAGTTTTCAACTCCCCAAATCCTTTTATGTGTCATTTTCATGGACCCTTGTAACACCTTGTGCCCAAAATTGCTCTTAAACACAAAAGTAATATTATTTTATGGCCTTTAAGGGCAAAATGACTTGTAGTAGCAAAATATTTTGCAAAATTAGAAGCACTGAGAATTTGGGATGTGGATGTGACAGTATACTAGTGTATTAGGGTAAGATTTTGTGTATTAAATGAATAAAGAAATGTGTGATTGGAGATGACTGATTAATGAGATGAATCTGGTTTATCTACAAGTGTGTTCTTGAATCATGAAGATTTTGAGGACTTCCTTCTTTTTTTTTTCCCCACTTTCTCTCAGTGCTTTACAGAGAAGGTATTTTAACAACCCAAATGTGCAAAATACCCCAAAATGAGAATTATGTCATAATACATTCACAGCATTTACTTGAACATTATTCTTGACTTTATGTGGCCAAAAAGGAGAAAAGGTCGAGCACAAGACTTTCATGAAGTATGTTTATGAAACAAATGGGAAGACTGATAATTTAGAAATAAAATGGCCCTTCTAGTGTATAGGTTTAGCATTTTCTTCTGCATACATATTTATTATTCAGTATTAATGATTAACTTAGAAGTCTGTGTGTGCTTTCAAAGCGTGTCCGGAGGATTTCTGAATCAAGGAATACGACTACAGCGTGGTTGTGAGCTTTTTGTTTTGTTTTAATCAAAAGGAAAAAACAAAAAAAAAAAGCCCAATGTTCAAAGAAGAAAAGAAGAGCAGAGTGTTCACATTTGTCTTAAGCTCTGTTACTGCTATCTCAGGACTTTTGGCATAGCTCCTTTATGTAATAAATTATTTTGTCTAATCTGTTTAATTTGTATGCCCTCTGCAATCATAATATTTGAGCAGCAATGGATAAGGACACATGAATAAAATGAAAATAGTTATAAAGATGGTTCTCAACAGCAGTTTTAGTAATAGTCCATAATGGCGAGTCATGCTGAGGTGTCAAATACTAATTCTGTAGGTACTACATCTTGGGTAGTACTGTGCTGCGATGTGGTGGTTGTGACTGTTGTGCACACAGATGTTCCCAGGATAGTTTTCTGTATCAGGGAATAGATATATAGATATATAGATATATATAGAGAGATATATATCAGGGGCTGCTGAGTTGGAAACACTGGTGATTCAAACCTCACCCCTACTTTATATTTGTAGGGATGTTACCAGGTTTGTGCCTGCCCTACTATTGATAGCAGTGCTAACCAATGTAGAGGTAAATTGATAGCAGCACAGATAGACTCTGAAAATTCAGTGAAATGCTGCCCTTGCAAAACTGACCACGGACAAATGGTTTGCAGCAGCATGTAAGAAGGAGAAAGGAGAATTTTTACCCTGACCTATTTATGAGAAGTTCCACAATAACCATAGCCACAGAACTGTGTGGCCCTTTCCTTATGTAAACAAGCCCTGCCCTTTATTTGACGAGGGTAAGTGTGCAGCCTTTTGCTATGTTACTGAGACTTTGGTCATAGCGTCTTTCAGATAAGGAGCTCTGCTTATTCCACACCTTACATTTACCTTGTGAATTTTAAGTCCTTTACAGCTTAATTTATGGATATTTAGGGAATGAGGAAGGGCAATAATTAGTTTTTAATTCCATCTGAAGTGATTTGTCTATTGCTTGTGAGTTGTGTATGTTCACGTAAAGAAACCATAAAGGTCATATTGAAGGGAACTTGAAACAACTTTACTACACCCAGGGTCATAGGTGGTGAAGGTACAAATGAGGTTAGGATTGAGCCAATGATTAAAAGACTTTAAATTTAGTTTTGTTTTTTAAGTTGAAGGGACTTGTTTTATAAGATGTGATTAAACATTTTGGTTCCTAGCTGGTGATGTTTTCAATGAACATAAACATTACATTTATTCAGTTCCTGGCACACAGAACACTTGTGTGCCCACTTTGTGGCTCACAGGAAAGGTATTTGACCAGAAACTTGCAGTTTCAATTTCAACATTACTCATTTTTAGGAAATTTAGTGAGAATAACAGGAAAATATTTCTAAAAACTTGTATTTGCAGTTATGTGGAATGTTCTGTATGAAAAAAAAATCTACCATAAATTTGGCATATGCAGACAGGAATTCTTTGAGTTTCTGTTGATTCTACTTCATGCATATTTCCCAACTGCAAAAGTATTTTTTGCTTTCCAGTATCCTTTAAAGGCACAAGTACTTTAAACATAAGCTGGCTGGCTGCTTGTGGCATTCCCTGGAACACTTGGCTCAGCTGCTTCCTAACTCAGGATCAATAACTTCATAAATAAATAAATTAACAATCTCTTGAAGATAAATGCCATCTTCTATATACTGTTCACTCCCACTGTCACACTCATCCTTTTGACAGCCTCTGCTTATGCTAACCTGATGAGCTGAATATTAACACATCAGTGCCAGAATGCCTGGCCTTAGCCAGTGAATGTTTCTGTGCAAACCGCTGCACTGCAGGTAATGTAATTTCATACCTTGAAAAGAGGGGATTTTATATTCATAAATATAACTAACAGCAAGAGAAATATATTTTTTAAAAACCCCAGAATATCAGCCTAGAAGTTTCTATGGTACTTTGCTTGACTTTATTGTTTCAAAAGTTATGAAATATTTTTGAGACTTCAAAACTAGCATAGACTGATGACATGACCTTTAGATACATTATGGAACTTGTGATTTACATTAAACCACAAAGAGATGACTGCCACAAATGCATAACCCTGAACAGCTAAACTGATCTGAAATTTATAATTACTGATATAAAACATGACATTGCAGCAAAAGACATTAAGCTGGTGTAGAAGGTGCAGTGTTCACTTAGGAAAAAAACAGCATTCTTGGTTTAATGGTTTTGCTCTAATTCAGAACAGTTGCTGTACTATTTAATATACTTAAAATTATTTCTAAATTGTTTTTAGCTTCCCTGGAATAAGTCATATTTTGTGTCTTGATATTTCTAGTGGAAGAGAAAGCATATATATTCATTCTTACGGCAATTCATTTGTTCTTCTCTGCACAAGGTTTAGCTTGGTCATCTCATGTTGCCTAAAACAAATGTAGTATCCAGATCCAGACTTCTTCTGTTAAAAATTTAGAGATGTTAATGACAGGGATTATACAAATCCCTAAGGAGGTCATCTATAAAATGCAGATTATAGGCCTTTTGGTTTTGTTTTGGAAGAGTGTACTTGTTAACATTTATATTTGCAAAAGGTTAGGAAAGGCCTTTCAACAGATCAAGGAAAGTTTGATGTGCAAAACAGTGATAAAAAGTGGTAGAGGGGGAAAAAAGATTTCTATGCTGTAGTGTGAAAACTCTTCACTTTCAGTGAGTGATGGCTAATCAGTGACATTTCATTTTTATATCTTGCTGTGATACCCAAGATTTTAGGGGGAAAAAAATTCTTGAATCTGAGATTATTCTTAAAAGCTATTTATGTACTTAAAATTTTGTATCCTTACATAGAGAAGACTGTTGCTTCTAAAGTACCCTGAAACATAGTGAGCTTTTATCAGTGAAGCTGCAAAGTTTGTTTACTGTTTGTAATAAATGGGACACTAGTAGGATAATACTTACAAAGGTCAGTGTTTGCACTGAAGGAGGAGATACTTGGCTTCTCTGTAAAACATTTCTTTTAAAACAAATCAGAATGCTTACTACATAGGCCACAGTAAAAGACCTGGTAGCACTTCAGTTGTTATTTTAGTACTTAGAAGAAAAAATGACCAGTGAGTCTTGAGCATAAATTATCAAGAAATTTTGATTTAGAAAACAATAGGAACATATATTTGATAAGTCAGTATGTGTTTTTGTATGTGTAGACAAGCTAGCATTCAGGAATGCATTACCAAATTAAAAGAAAGATTTGAAATATTTAATAACTGTGCATTCTCATTCATCTGCTGCATCATTTTAGTAGTAGAACCCGTTTGAATATTGCAGAACACTGAAACTGATGCAAACCTGATCGGTATAAATTTCCCTAGGAATACATAGTAAAACATTCAAATGTAATGTGAATATACTTACATGATGATTGTGGGGTTGTGGCAAGCTGTTATTTTACTCAAAGTTACATTTTCTTACAGTAATTCAGGCATAATCATTTGGTGGGGACTGGGGAGTGGGTCTGGGGGAAGGGAATCTCTTTTCTCTGTAGCAGCTGTGCTGGTTTGCTTATCACCAAGTTATTTTTCTTCTCTTTCAGCTCTCTGCCAAACCATGGGTTTTGTTAAATGTTAGTAACATAGTAACTTTCAGACACCTTCTTGTGTAAAGTAGTGAACTGTTAGCATTGTCCTAATGGATTTAATTTGAAGCACTTGAAAAGTTTCTAATTAGGAAGCAACTTTAATGCAAGTGTTGGCAGGTTTTTAATAAACTTGTAAGTAATGTGTAGTAAAATATTCCTGTGATTCTCAGTATCATACATATTAAAGGAAAACAATATATTAAATAAAAATCAAATTAATTACTTTAAAAAAAACCTTTCTTCTATATTGTATTAATAAAATTAAAAGATATCTACTGAGTGCCTATGTTAAAACCCTGTCATTGCTCTACTGACCTGTGGCAAATCGTGTGCAGACAAGGACTCTTTTCTTGAGACTGCTGTGTTTTTCAGCATGGTAGCATAAGTATGTTGTGATTGGGGAAAGCATTTGGTCAGAGCAGGGTCTTGGTTAGGCTTTGTTCTTGCTTCTGACACTTCTCCAAAACAGCTGCTGCTGTCTTACAACCCATCTTCTCCCATCTTGGCTGGCTTAGTGGGCTGGCCTCCCTTTCCTTGACTATACTCTTGCTGCCGTGAAACACCCCCCCCAAAATAATTTGCTGAGCAGGGTTTATTAGGATAGTGATCCATTGCATTCTTCATGTTGCATTTAAATTTGACACCATTTTGTTCTGGTATGACCAGCAGTAGCAGTTGCAGCAGATGAGTCCATCTGAAAGCAGCTCTAGGGCTAAACAGAATTGCTATGCTTGGTGAAACAAGAAGTGGAGGGGAAAATGTGACTGTGATACTATCTTGTTCTCCGTTCCATATTTTCTTGCCCCTTATTTTATGACTTCACTTAAGCTAGTGACCAGTGATTTTCCTAAGACTTCTATGATGGCATATACATTAGGATTAAGCATTTAAACAGTAAAATTAATTGCAATGTAATATGAGCTGCCTAGCTCAGTCTTTAATTTTTGGGCTTTATGTAGGAGTTTGTTTTTTCTCTGGTTCCCTGTTTTAAAACTTCAGCTGTTGCTTTCTCCATAGAGAATGGTTCCAACTGCTTATATACAAGGAATATAGCTTTTCCATCCATTGGGGCTTGGTAGCATTCAAGTTGTGATAGCTTAACTTTTGAATTTTCTCCTTATTATGGATGAACTGCTTCTTTAAGGAGTTGATTTAACCAGTGTGGACATGATAGTGTAATATTTTTCAAACTTTGCCAGTTACTCCATGAAATTGCCTTTATTAATGGAAATACTTTTCTTAGTAATGGAGAAAATAAAGCAAGCTAGTAACTCAGAGGATGATAATTTAGGCTGGTAAAAGTCAATTTAATTAAAAAGGTAGTGTCACTGAAATACCTGGCTTGAAATACAGGCAGGACTAAACTCAACTGTTCTTTCGAGTGGGGGAATTTTTGCCTACCCTCTTGTTTTAGAAATGATGGATGGGTCTCTACACTCCCACTCTCCCTTCCTGCAATGGATAGCAGATGTTCCTGCATTGAAAGATGTTCCTGCATTGAAAGATGTTCCTGCATTGAAGAGACTCAACAGCGTGTTAACAATTCCCAATTTTTGAAAGTGGAGTAATGTCATTTCACTGGAGAAGGCTTCTAGGAGTTGCTTATGAATTTGATTTGGAATCCTTTTGGGACAGTGGATTTGTCAGAGGGAATGGTTGCCTGTAATAGAAATGGAAGGAGTCTTTTATTGAAATCAAAGCCTTACTTTGTTTGTAATTATGATACTGTATACTGGATATTGGTGGTGGCAGGGCATGACCTCTTAGAATGCAGTAGGGAGGGGAGGAAGGAAAAATTAGTGCTGTTTGATTAAGAAACCCCTCCAAACTATTTTTAAATATTCTTCTGAAAATGTGGAAGGCTGCAAACAAACAGTCTATTTGTTTGAGAGCTAATGATTTATAAATAGTTGTAGATGTTATATGTGACCTTGAGTATTTGAGTTGTTTTTGCACTCTTACAGCCACATTATTTCTAAAAAGTGTGCAACATTTAGATTTGTCCTTTAAATGCCAGCACCATTGGCAGCATCATTTGCCAAAACTCTGAGAGCTTAAATCAACACAGAAACCTGAAATTATGTTCTCATTTGATAATTGGGCACTGTACTGGCATGTCTGCCTTTGTCACACACATACAGATGATGAAACACAAGGGTATGCAGCAATATTGGACAGTATAGTGTGTTTTCAGCATTAGTTTCAGGTGGTCTAAAAGCATTTCCCATGGATGGAGTGGTAAGTTGACCATGGCTGGCTGCTTGATGCCCACTCAGCCACTCACTTCTACTCTACCAGAGCTACCTCAAGGATGTCTCATGCACAGGCTGTCTGTCAGTAAGAGGGAAGGGCTTATTCTCTATCCTGCAGTGTCTTTAGCTCCCAGTTATGTTGCCCTGGTATTCTTTAGTGATGGCTGAAGTCATTACTATGCTGTTGGTAAATCACTTCAACTTGGTATAATTTCAACTTGTCAGACAACTCCACTGGTGGAAGACCAGCTGGAGAGAACGAGCAGTTGTGCCCAGCATGATGAGCCATTGTTGGTTGTATTTGACCAGTGGCAGTGGTCTGCATTGATACTAATGGATGTTATCCCCAGTGGCTTTCTTATTCATCTCCAGAACCAAGGAAAAGCAGAAGCAGAGAGCTGGTTTTTGCATGGATTAGTTCTTGATCTGAGTCATGGCTTTGTGAGTGGTGGTGCCTGCATGGGCCAGCGGGCCTTGCTCTGTCTGGTGGCAGCTCAGAATTGAAGCGTTCCTGCCCACAGCAAGGGCTGCTTCCACAGGTCCTTCCATATCCGCATATGAGGCAACTCTTCTCCATTTAGGCAAATTTACATCTAGACAATCTGTGGATGAAGTTTGAGTCCTGTTCCATGTGTGTTGCTAAGAGTTAGCAGTGATTTATTATTTGTTTTACAGTGTTTTAGCTTGTGTGGTGATGCTGAGCGGCTTCTGAAGGTGTTGCATACGCTTATTGGATATTTCTCAACTAAATTACAGATTTTTAATTCTAAATACACCTTCTGGAAGATCAGAAGACTTCACAAATGCATTTAAAAGGGTTAATCCTGTTTTTCTTGAGAGATAATGCTGGGTTTGGACTTTAAAGGATTCTTGCTGCTATCAGGCTGTGTCCTTGCATAGATATAATCTTCTGTTTTCAAGTGTTTGTCCTGAAAGCACATCTCGGTTGTCACTACAATGTGTTACTCTGTTATAAGCACATAATTATTTTGGAACTGAATGTAAGGTTCACATTGCATTCTAATCAAGGCAACTTGCAGATATTTTCTTGTGGTTGCAATGGGACATACACACAGGCACCCATGTAGAAGCTTTTCTTCTTTATATATTAATCCAGATTGCCATTAACATGAACAGAAGCTCAACTGAGATCTGGTTTGGAGGGGGTTCAATTTTAGAAGAAGAGTTCAAACCTGCTGTGGCAATGCTTTTCTTTCTTTGCATGATGGCTGGATTGCTTTTACCTTTCAACACTGAATCCTGGTGTTATGGCCATAAAAATTGCATAGTTACTATTCTTATTTGATATAAAATGATAGGAATTTTGAAGTGCTAGAGTAGTCCTAGTAATGCAGGCTTCTGAAAATTGTTTATAACATAAAGAATGATGTATGTTTGAATAGTTAGACTCTAGTCAAAAAAACCCAACCAACCAACCAAAAAACCCCAACAGACAAACAACAAACAAGCCAAGGATAATAGTTTTTCAGGTTTGGGCTTTTTTGTTGTTGTTGTTTGGTTGTTTTTTTTAAACAGTGTCTGCAATGTGGTGGATTTTTCTGTGATAACACCTTGGAGACCAAGATTGTGATTTGTTTGAAGTTTATTGGTCGTAGTGAAAACTCACTGTGAAAGTCATCTGTGTTTGCCAAGTTAATTTTTCAGGAGTACGAAGATGAAACTTTGCAAGTTTAAATATTTAGCATCGAGGCTGAAAGACAGTGTACTTCCTATGAAAAATGTTATAACAAATTATAAGCACAGTGAATGATTCCAGCTTTTTATTCTGTTTATATGATTAAATGGTGCTTGCAGGATACTAAAATGAGGACAGCATATTTTATATTTATTGATTTAAGTGGATTATTTAAATATATTGGATTAATTGAAGTGAGAAATTGCTTGGCTATCCTGCAACCACAATAATTTAGTTGATAACACTATTTCAATGCATTTGTCTTCAGACCAGGTTTGTTAACTTGTTAGTGACTTGTTCAGATGTCTGCATTCTTTGACATTTTTTTGAGCAATGAAACTGCTGCATATTGAAGTGGGAAAATAAAGTGCTTCCAAAGCTTGTCAAATGCAAGTGCTAAGTTAGAAACTGGAACTGCATAATGGTTTATGCACACAGAGATTCATAAAAAAGTCTGTCAAACATTTGAAAATTAAGGGACATTGGCAGATGATACTTGAATGTTGAAAATGCTTCTGCAGCTGTAGAGCTCAGCCTCTGACTGGAAGTGCAAGGTGCTACAGTCACTGAAAGTGAGTCTTAACTTTATTTCACCAATTCTGAGCTTGAATGCTCAACAGAATCCTAGTACTGTAGAAGTGGAACGATCAGTTTCAGGGTGCCTGTTGATCTGTGTAGAGCTTGTTATTTATTTTACCATACTGTTGTGTTTTTTTTTGTTTGTTTGTTACAGTACTTGAATGTGTCATTGTTTTCTTAGATAGCTTTTGAAAAAAATATATATTAAATGTTTTAAATCAAAAAGTTTCCACTTGTAGGTCAGGGCCTCAATTTTGTGGCTTGGTAAATCTGGATAAATGTATATAGGTATCTTTGTGAGGATAAAAATTGCAATGCAACTAAGATGGCTTCATCTAAAGTTAATTGATCAGGAGCGTGGTTGATGGGAGCTGGCTGTGTGCCCTGTTGATGCTGAAGGCTAACAGCATTTTTGGTTGTATCAGTGAGTCTAGCCAGTAGGCAGAGGGAAGTGATTGTTCTCCATTATTCAGCACTTGTTAGACCACATATGGAATTTTGTGTCTGGTTTTGTCCTTCCTAGTACAAGAACAGTGTTGATAATCTTGAGTGAATCCAGTGGCCAGCCAGCAAGATGGTCAGGTGACAGGAGCACATAAGGGAGATAAGAGATGGGGAGAGCTGGGCTTGTTCAGCCTGATGAAGAGGTAGGCAAATGCACTGAGAGCAAGTGCAGTGCCTGGAGTGACATTTGCTTTCTTCCAGTCATCAGGCACCTCTCCTGTTCTCCATGAATTTTCAAAAATGATGGAGAGAGGCTCAGCAACAGTATCAGCCAACTTGTGGATGCACAACTCAGCAACAACTCAGCACTTGTGGATGCACCCTGTTGGGGCCCACGGATTTGTGTGTTTTCAGTGCTGACTGACCAGTGGAGTACCCTCCTCCCTCCAGTTCTGCTCCCTTGCTTCCAGAGACTAAAGTTCTGGAGGGCCAGTCTTAGGGGTAAAGACTGAGGCAAAGAGAGCATTCAGCAACTGTGGTGTCTCTGTACCCTATGTTACCACATCTCCCATATCATTCAGTAGTGGGCCTACCTTTTCCCTGCTCTTCCTTTTGTCATTGATGTATTTGAAAAAACTCTTGTTTTCTTTGCCCTCCCTGGTAAGACTGAGTTCTAAGAGAGCCTTGGCCTTTCTTGTTGCATGTCTACCTTCTCTGGCAATATTTCTATAATCCTCCTAAATGACCAGACCTTTTTTGCTGCAGATTGTAAACCTCCTTTTTCTTTTTGATTTTTCTCCAGAGTTCCCTGCTTATCCATGCAGGTCTTCTGCTTACTTGATTTTTTTTCTCAGGGAATACGTTTTTCTTGATCTTGGAGGAGGTAATGTTTGAATATGAAGCAGCTCTCTTGGGCCCCCTTCCTTCTAGAGTCCTAGCCCACTGGATACTTCTAAGCAGAGTCTTGAAGAGGGCAAAGTTAGTCCTCTTTAAGCCCAGGGTTGAAATGTTACTTATCACCCTGCTTCTTTGTCTGTTGATGTTAAACTCTAACATATTATGGCCACTATAGCCAAGATTACCCTGAACCTTAACGTCTACAACCAATCCTTTTTTGTTTGTTAATACAAGGTCCAGCATCACACTTCTCCTGGTTGGTTCTTCAATTACTTGCAGGAGAAAGTTGTCATCAGTACACCACAGGAACCTTTTGGACTATTTATGCTTGGCTGTGTGGCCTTTCCAACTAATATCAGAGTGGTTGAAGTCACCCCTGAGCACCAGGGTACTTGGTCTCGAGG